>NC_051314.1:90130899-90434232 GCF_015220235.1 Choloepus didactylus
ACATAATGGTAGTCTCAGGGTACCACTACCACCACCACCACCACCACTGCTTCTAGACCCTGAGGATACACAGAGCTCATCTACTCAGGTGGGGCTGACACTCCTCACACCCCAGGATCACCACCCCCAGTTTGAATACTTCTGCTCAAGTTAGCAGACAACTCCCTTTTCAAATGTATATCTGTTAATCATTTTATTCTTTTCTTCCAGAGGTATTTATAATCTAATTTGGTGACCTGGCACAAAGTATACACTCAATAAATATTTGTTTAATTGAGTTGAACTGGTCCCTTAATCATTTATTCTATTAATGTCTAAATGCTTAATAACAGCTTCCACAAACTGATGTTTTATGATATTGTACCATCTTGTTCATTATACCAGAGAAAATTATTTAGCAACTGGTTGTTAACTAATATGTTAGCTACCATCTTCATTAGGTGATAACGACTTGAACTCAATGTCAATTTATCCAGACAGCATGAAAATAACTTACTCACTAACTTTAGCATCTCTTTATAAATCTTATCCAGAAAAGGTTGCTTAAGAGCCTAAGGTATTCCTTATGATGTATGGTCTTAAAAAAGTAATTGTCTTCTAGACATGGGGGAGGGGGGAAGAGATTGCCTTTTATTTTGTTTTGTTTTTTTTTCCTGCCCACTCTCCCTTCCCCCAATTTCATCTGATAATAACACTCCCACTTTTAGAAAAACCCCTTCCACTTAGCCCTGAGGGAACTTCATGGACTTGCCAATCATCGTAACTACTGCCCTGGCCATACCAATCATGGTGCTCAACCCCCTGGCCCATCCCAGGATGCAGAATACCTGAGCTGGGCTAATTGAAGTAATTCACAGACGGATAACAGAAGATTGGGGTTCTCTTCTTCCTCTGGGGTCAAGATTGGGGCAGTGTAAATTTGGAGTGATCTGAGGTCAAATTCCTTCCCTCACCACATGGAAGTCTGTATGCAGTGGGAGCTAATGAGGTCCAACCCCAAACGAAGGAGAACTGATGGAGGGAGAAAGGAGGAGAGAGGCAAAGAGGGAGGAGGAGAGAGAGGATGACAGAGAGAGAGGGGGAGAGGAAGAAAGAGAGAAGCAGAAGAAGGAGGAAGTAGGATTGAAGAGAGGGAAAGGGAGGAGAGATGGGAGGTTGTAGAAAGAAAGAGGGAGGCAGAGGGAGGATTTCAGAGAAGAAAGAGGAGAAAGGAAATAAATAGGAGGAAAGAGGGGAGGAGAGAGAGATTTCTGAGGACAACTGTGTAAATATACTGCAGAATTAACAAAGTGAAATATTTTCAGCATTACCCTGCTGACTTATTTGCTAAACCACTAAAGAATATTAAGAAAGTACATTTTGTAATTGAGAAAATAACATACTATTCTAGACTAGAAGGTATAAATAATCATAAAGTAATTTTAGGACTATAAACTAGGCAATTTTGATACACTATGCAAAACAAGGCAAAACACCTTATATGATTAGGTAATTAAAATTCCTCAGTCAGAAAGAACCTCTTGGTATTTCCCTAGTGCCTTGGACACAGTTGGTGCTCAACAAATGTTTGTTAAATTAACCTGGGATGGATAGACAGAATAAATGCTTTGAAATTTGTAAGCCCTCAAATTACATCCCCAAGTGCACCTAAGGCCCCCTTAACAAAGTGAGAAGTAGATAACATTTGGCTTGGGCTTTCTCTGCCCCCGCTTTCTGGATATTTTACCCCTTTTTAGTATATCCCCACTTCTTGCAACTCTTTTCCCATTTCTCATATAATTAAAACTGCTTTCAAAGAACAATCCAGCACTCCTGTTTTAGAGTTGTAAAGAGCCAGTAGAACTTATGGTCTCTTCTTCCCAAGGGCTCTTCTAAAAGTGTTTTCAGAGAAGACCAAAGAATCAAAGTTTAAAGTCACAAAAATGAATGTTTAATTGTGAAATGTGAGCCAATGCCGTTCGGAAGGATGGCACAAGCGGGTAGGGGCCTCCAGGCTCCGTAGTTGCATGATCACCTCCATACTAGTTCTGGGTGCCAGTATACAGAGTCAGGGTTCAGACTTAGTGTTCTTGAAATCCTGACCACTGGGCCCCAAGAGGAAACCAATCTGTTTGAGTCTGATTTCATTTGTTTATGTTTTGCATTTTTCTTGTAGAAAAATATGTTGTTTTCTGGCCAAATCATGCCCACTGAAATAACTGAGTGTTTTCCAAAGCTTTTTATGGACACCCTGAAAAGAACAAATTTATTACTATTCCACAACCCAGAGAGTTTCTCCAAACCTATAAACAAAAATATTTCCTATTAATAAAACTAAACTCACATACAGAAACAAACAAACAGAAAAGGCAACTAATAATGCCCGTAAATGATAGAATTACTATAGATTCTGTTAGTCTCCTTCTGCCTTGATTTACTAGTGAGGAAAAGCATGCCTTTCTCTAATAATTTCTAGGTATTTTCTGCATTTAGGCCTATGATAGTATAAAGCATTCATTTAACTTATCAATTCTGATGGATTGTTAGTGGCTAACTAGAGCACTGCATTGACAAGGTTGCTAAGGCCATGTCAAGGCACAGTGAGGAAAAGTACCATGATTGATTATCAACATTTGCCAAGGTTGTAGAAAGGGAAAATACTGGTTCACAATCCATCGCTGGTTTTTGCCTGTTAGAATTCGTTCACTCTTCTGGTAATGAAATCCAGATTTCCCCTAGAAAAGCAACCCCTCCTCCAAGCCAGCCTATGTGTTTTGGGATCAAGGTAGAGGATAAGACACGGTCTAAGCCAATCAGTACTTCCCTTTCTTTTGGCCATTAATGATTGGTTTACAGGTGATCACATGACCTAACCAGAGCCAATGAAACTTTCACTGGGGAAGCCACAACGAAGACTCAGACTCTCACTTTTTTTCCTGCAGGCTTTCAGCTTGGAAGGATTTTATAGACCCTAGTAACAATCTTGCAACCATGAAATAAGAGCCTGCCTGAGAATGGAACCACCCCAGGTGAAGTAGAACCAAAATTGACAAGAGGAACTCTCCACAACCACATCATTGGGCCCTGTTTAAAGCCAGGTCTGAAGCCAGATGGCATTTTTTGCTTTGCTTAAGCTAGCTTGGGTTACGTCTTCTATTATTTACCACCAAAGAACCTAACTGATATAGCCATTAATGCTATTTTCTCCCCTGAAAGTAACCATTAACTAATAACTAATAACTCATCAGTGATTGTTCTCAAAGGTGGCAAAATCAGAACCTTTCAACACCTTTTCCCAAAGAGAATCCTGTATCTTTATGGCATTATCACTTAGGGGCCCTATCAAAACTGAGAGAAATATCAGCTCTCTTGAGCACTTCTTCCAGAGTCATATGTGGCTATTGATTACTTGTAATATGTCTCATCTGAATTGAGATGTAAGTGCAAATTGTACACTAGACTTTGAAGACTTAGTATGAAAAAAAATAGTTCATTAATAACTTTTATATTGATTATATGTTGAAATTTTAATATTGGGTTAAATAACATTATTAAAATTAATTTCACCTGTTGCTTCTTCCCTTTATAATGTGGAACTAGAAAAATTTTAGTTACATCAGTGGCTTGCTTTTGTGGCTCACATTATATTTCTTTTAGACAGAGTTGATATAGAACAATTTCATCATCTCAAGTTATCTAGTATCTCTGCAGTTATCCCTTCCCCTTACTCCCAGCCCCTTGCAACAATGGATCTGCTTTCTGTCATTACAGTTTTAACTTTTCTATAATTTCATATAAATAGGAGCATCTAGGACATTGTATTTCGTATCTGGCTTCTTTCACTTAATTTTTGAGGTTCATCTGGGATAGTGCAGGTATCAGTAGTTCATTTCATTTTATTGCTCAGTAGAATTTCATTGTATGGATGCACCCAATTTGTTTATCCATTTACCAGTTTGATGGACATTTGGGTTGTTACCAGTTTTTAGCTATTATGAATAAATATGTTATGAATGTTCGACTACTTGTCTTTGTGTGGACATCTTTTCAAACCACAATAAAATACTCACCCACTACAATGGGTAAACTAGAATGAACAAAGATAAAAAGATTGACAATACTAAGTGTTGGTGAGGATGTAAAGTAACTGGAACTCTCATATCTAGCTGGTGGGGACACAAAATGATGCAGCCACTTTGGAAAACAATGGCAAACTACACTTAACCATAGACCAAACATTTTACCCAAGAGCAATGAAAACACAGTTTTCCTTTTTGAGAAGACTTAAATCTTTCTATGTCTCTATCAGATGCCTTGCATCTTTAGAAACATTAAAAAAAAAATCTTCTTCAAAATTAAACACCAATTTAGCCAGTAGAATTTTATTTGCAGACTGCTTTGAACAGACTGTTACAGAAAGTGTCTCAAGAGTATTTAAAGAATAAACCAACAAAATAAATTATTTTAGCATTTTAAACCATTCTTAAACAATCCTTAAAGAGAAAATTTTACACAGTAACTATCAAATATATTCTTAGACTTTATACCCAAAGCACAAGCAACAAAAGAAAAAAAAATACATAAATAGGACTTCATCAAAATTAAAAAACTTTTGGGCTTCAAAGGACTTTATCACGAAAGCAAAAAATCAACCTACACAATGGGAGAAAATATTTGGAAACCACATATCCGATAAGGGTTTAATATCCAGAATATACAAAGAAATCCTACAACTCAACAACAAAAAGACAAATCACCTAATTAAAAAAAAAGGGTGAAAGACTTGAATAGACATTTCTCCAAAGAAGATATACAAATGTCAAAAAAGCACACAAAAAGATGTTCAATAACATTAGCTATTAGAGAATTGCAAATCAAAACTACAATGAAATACCATTTCACACCCACTAGGATGGCTAATATTTTAAAAATGGAAGATTACAAGTGTTGAAGAGGATGTATAAAAATAGAAACCCTCATTCATTGTCAGTGGGAGTGTAAAATGGTGCATCCTCTGTGGAAGAGAGTTTGGTGGTTCCTCAGAAAGTTAAGTATAGAATTACTACATGACCTGGCAATCCCATTTCTAGTTATTTACCCAAAAGAACTGAATGATCTGATACATTTGAAAATATTTTGTAGACTATACATTTTTATACAAATATAAGTAATTAACCTAATGCAACATAACTTAAATGGAAATAATTCTACAAGTCCTCTAGTATGGGAATAAAATAACACAGGAATGCACCATAAAGTTTGTAGACTGACTAGAAAGAGAGGCGCTCACCCCCTAGAGCAAAAACATAAAATCCAGGTAGAAAAGAACAGATGCATTACCAAAAAAGAATAATCCATGGTTTCTTTCTCTAAGACTAGGTGGTAAAAGCACTGGATTTCACAAGAACTCAGAAGCCAATCACTTAGTCATCACATGGGCAAGAGAACTGACTGGGAGTTTTGGAAGGACTGGAGCTCAAACTCAATCCAGGCATCCTGTGGCCATTACTCTAACTCTGCAATCTTATCTATTTCTGTTGACTCACAAATATACATCTCCTTTTCTTCACCACCAGACCTGTAATGACTAGTGCACACTTCTTGGCTTTCACATGGGCATTTTGAACTCACCATGCTGCAAATCAAACTCACTATCTCTATCACCCCCCTGCCCTTCTCCATCTCGGTGACTGGCCCTGCTGCCCACAGGGTTGCCTAAATCATCCTTAACTCCACTTTTATTCACCACCCCTATTTCTGATCAAACAATGTGTCCTATTGATTCTATTTCCTTTGCACCTCTTGAATTCATCACTTACTTTCATCACCCTAAGCACTCCTTTGGCTCAGTACACTGATGTCTCTCCTGAATCCTGCTAGTCTCCTATCTAGCATCCCTGACTCCAGTCTTGCCTGCCCTAGTCCAGTCTCTGTGGCAATTTTTCTAACTCAAAAATCTGATCATGAATCCCCCATTTAAAACACTTTAATAGGACCCCATTACACTCAAAATAAAGTCCAAAGTGCTTAACATGACTCACTGTACTCTTCATTATCTGACTCCTGCTTATCTCTCTAGCTTCACATTGTAACACTCCCCACCTTATTCTCTATCTCCATACTGTTCTCATTGCAGTTCTCCAAATGAAAAATGCCCTTCATTGCCTCTGGGATTTTCCACATTCTGGCCGAAATGTTCTTTCACTGCCTTCTGCCTGTCCTCTCTCCCAACTCCACTTTGCTTCAGGTTTGTTCTTACCTGTTTCTATTCTGGAAAGTCTTTCCTGGTGTCCAGATCTCTGCAACTGTATTGGTGTCTCTGAAATGTTCTCACACAGTGTGCTCTACTAACCCTAAACTGTAGCTCAAACTCTGTGAACCAAATTGGCTTTGAGACCATAAACTCTTTGGGTGCCAGATTCGTGGCATGTTTATTGTGGAGATCCTAATGATTAACACAGAAGCTGACACAGAGAAGAACATCAATAGGGGTGAATCAAATCAGTGAATGGATTAACAGGGAATCTCTAGTCCCCATGGTTGAAGTGAAGGACATACACAGATTGGGATTTTGCTGGCACAAGGCATTTTATTTTATATATGTGTTTACTCTAAATATGTATTAAATGCTATTTCCCATTCATTACATTTCTATTCCAAAGGAACTTGTGGCAACCATCTGACAAGAAGGTTAGACTCTGCTAGCAAAGATGATACTCCTTGAAATTAATTACCTGATATTACAATAACATTTCTCCCTATAACTATGCCAACTAAATCTACTGAGTATGTAAGCATTGGCCAATGTAGAACTTCAAAGCTATAATTTCCAAATTCAACACCTCTCATGGTGGCTACCCAGCTATGCATGGGAAATTACATGCCTTCCATACCTTCTCCCTCTTAGGAACCTACCCACTGTGGTGGTAGGCCCCTAGAAGCCTGGTCTATACTGCGTGATCCTAGCCCTCTCACTGTAGCTCTTCCAAGGTGAACACTAGCCCCACTCTCTCTCCCAAGAATTTGGAATCTGGGACAAAAACACCCAGAGTCCCTAGAGCTAAATCATGTTGATGTGGCCCCTAGCTGACATCATCCCTAGATTTCCATGGTGCCTCCCCTGCCCAAAGTCTACCTGTTCAACTCTTTCTTAGATCTTATGTGAGTCTTCAGAATCATTTTAATAAATTCCCTATTTTTAAAGTCACTATCTGTGACTACTTACCAAAAGAAACTACTTAATACAGCAGCAATTTTACTGAAAACCACCAGTACTATCGTAGTAGGTTGAATGGCCACGCAGAGATATCAAGTCCTAATTCCTAAAACTTGTATATCTTACCTTATTTGCAGATATAATTGATGTAAAAGATGTAATTAAGAACCTTGAGATGAGGATTACCCGGGTGGGCCCTAAATGCCTCAGAAATGTCTTTATAACAGGGAAGCAGAAGGAGACACACAAAAAGAAGAGGAAGAGGCAACGTGAACATGGAGGTGGAGATTGGAGAGATGGGGCCATTACTCCACATCCACCCTAGAGCCTCCAAGGCAGCACGGCCCTGCCGACACCTTGATTTCAGACTTCTGTCCTCCAGAACTGCAGAGAATAAATTTCTGTTGTTTTAAGCCACTTGGTTTGTGGTAATTTGTTACATCAGCTACAGGACAAACACAACTATATTATTCTTATTTGTTCAAATTCTTCAAAGGCTACTTTCCATATTATTAACGGCATTTCATTTCATGAGTTATAGACTGCCTTATAAGATAAAAGAGAAATAATTTTATCGCATTCTTGTTAGAGGTCTAAATTCAAGAAGAAACAATGTAAAAAAAAAAAAAGCCCTCTTAACCTTTGTTTAAGGAAAATAGCAAATACCCTAGAGCCCCCTTTAATGTTCTACTCAGGGCCCATGCTGTGGGACCTAATGCAACCTTAAAAGAATAAAGTAGCCTGAAAGATCCTGTAGACCAAACTTATGCCAGTGGAGCAATCCTTTAAATAGCATCCCTATCATATAATCTAGTCCTAAGTGAGAAGACCATGCTCAGGTTTATCAGGTTCTTTCAGCAAAAACCAGGCATATTTTGAATATGATCTTTTTCTTAGAATCCTTTCTATATGAGAAAACATGGAACCCAATTCATTTTTATAATTTAAAGTGGGCATCAAAAATCACAGTGATAAGCCAGTAAGAAATATTTCTAATCTAAAATTTCTAAGAAGTATATAAATCTCTACTAATTTATTATTCTTCTCCTTATGCCACTACTTATACTCTTATGCTAAAGAATCTTTTAAAATGTCCTTAAAACTGACATGTTCACATCATAAGCAAAATCCCTAATTAGTTAAAACAAGCTGACCAACAACCAATGTTATGCATAGCTTTCAATATCTGGTATTTATCGAGACACACACAAGGAAAGAAATTCTAATTCTTTGAATGAAAATTTTATTTTAAAAACAAATCCCTCAAAAATCCTGTATTTCTTCTTAGTAAGTATACAGGTCAGAAAAGACTAGGTTGTAATGGATTTTTCCTTTGATAATTTAGATTGTGATTCAAAAATGCTTCAGACCCTTAGAAAATAATCAAACTTTGCTGGGAAAACAATTTTTTACCAGGCAGCAGAAAATAATAAAACTAAGTTTGTACTTGCAGGTCCCACATGTTTTCAGTGGCACCCAACTTATCCATGAAACTCTTCGGCACACAGTGAAGAAGAGGAATACGTGTTCATCACTAGCACCCCAACAGACGTCCAGCCTCTAAAGACCACTCATTGGCAGTCCTGGTGATTTTATACCAAATGAACTTTTAACAGTCCTCCACAAGATTAACAGTAAAATACACGAGTGGTAAAAATTCTCATCAAAGTCTTCGTAGATAGTCTTAGGTTAGCAGTAGGAGTCCCACGCAAAGGAAATTTACTGTGGACTTCGCAAAGATGAAGCTACTATTTCCATTGAGGGAGATCCTTCTTGCCCAAGGCCTTTGAAACTTACGTTTAGAGAAATCAGTGTTACCACAAAGTCCCAGCAAATCCAACCAAGTTTCTTCAGAGCACAGTGCTACTGGCTGAAAACAGTGCATGCCATCTTCAGAGTGAGATAACAAAAGAATGCCAAAAATTCAACAGAACTTTCTCAAGTAACAATCTTGTCCTTGAGAGGACTGAGATTTTGAGTTGTGGAATTTTCCACCCATTTATTCTTTCATTTTCCATCTTCTTTGCCTTCAAGTGTCAATTGACTCCTCTCAGTTACAGCTGTACAAATCACAGGGCTTTTTTTTTTTTTTAATTGGCATAAGACATATACATTATTCATCTATTCTGTTTCATCTGAAGGAAATCCAATAAAGAAGCAATTTTCTTTTATTTTCCAATAAATTACTTAAAGCTGCTTTTTCCCCCACAAGAGACCAGGCAGAAAACTCCTTCCATGATCTATGTAAGTACAAAACTTTTTGCCTATTGGTGTACACGTGAATTTAATTTTGTAAAAATATCGACCTGTTTTTCCTGTGATGCTTCATTGTACTTGAGAATAAATATGTATCAAGTTCAATGTCTTTAGTAGTTTACTAAGTCTTATGTACCATAATGATACAAAGAACACCGTGTCCTTTTCCTAGCAAATATTGACCTAAAAGGACACTTTGTTTACATTTGTGCTACATCGTTGATAGAAAGCATGCACACACTGCAAGATTTCCTTTCCTCTGACTGTAAATACAGTAGAACAGAAAATTCATGAGCTGATTATGTATAAAGTAATTACCTTTGCCCCTGAGTTGTTGACTGAAGGAGAACTCAGGTTATGGTCACTGTGACCCTCACTGAGCAGGGCCCTCGGTGCTAGTAGAAATGGTATGTGCCAAGCTCAACATACACACACATCTTCTTCCTTGACAGAATCCAGTTCTGATTCACAAAAATCCTATGTAAGAAGAAGGAAGGAAATGATCTTAGCATTGTGCTGAGGTGTGTCAGCTTTGTGTATCTACCACAAAGACATATGATATAAGGATAGCCTTTTCTCCAGGGGACAGAGCACCCTCCCCTCCCCCATCCCTTCTGTCAGAGGGTTGTGGGAGACATTTTAGAGTAGCAGGGAGAATCTCCCACCTGCACCCAACCCCTTTGTGTCCATGTTCAGCTCAACTCTCAGTGACAGAGGAATGAGGTCCTTTAATAGTAACCCTCAACCACAAATCCAAACACTAAGCAGAAAAGATAGATGTGTGATCAGTTTCTCTGTCAGACGATAAAAGTTACATTATAAAAAAGACAGGCATGGTTTTATAAGCAAAACAGAACTTTCTCAACATCTCACAGCCATCTCATTAACCACTCTCATTATGAGTGATCATGGTTATTTTAGAGTCAGAAACAGAATATAGAGAGATCTGTCTGCAGGCAAGTGGAGACACGGCATAATAAAGGAAGAGCTAGGTGTGTAAGGGAAATGATGAAGTGGACATACTTAAGTGCTTAATTCATAAGGAAGAAAATGCATCAACTCCAGCAGTGGTTTAACCATTTCTGGTTGGAATGTGAGGTACATCTGTAAACAATATTTATATTTCTTTCAGCATCAAACCACTCTATATGGCTTGACCTTTTCTTTACAATATTTGGCTTTATTTCAAGGGTTGATAAATGCAACTCATAAAATTCTTTTGCACATAAAAAAGTGCAAATTTCAACATCTTTAGTTATGTGTAAAAATTCATTGATTTTAAGTCAAATAATTTATAATTTGTGAAGATTTGGTTCCAGCCTGCACGAAAGTGCACTACTGAATTACCAGTTAGGCATCTCCCATGACAGATGGGGAGAACTTCTGGGACCTCACACTTCCAGGGTGGCGAGAAGGATGGCCTTGCACTAGCCAATGTAACTGAAAATACATACATTGCACCCGGAACACTCTCAAACAGCATAACATAAACCGAGCTTGACTTCTGCAAATGCTGGCTCGAAAGCATTGACATCACCTTCTTATTTCCCCATTTCAGGTTGTGTTCATGTTCATTTTACCTGAATGTACAAACATGCTGGGGCAAAGGAAAGAACCATGGGATTTTGGACCTCATACCTTTAGGACTTTGTATTACCTTTGAGGAGAGGGTCTGCTAAAACAAATATTTTAAGAAGTTAAGGAGGAATGGGGAGTTAATGCTTAATAGGTACAGAGTTTCTGTTCAAGGTGTTGAAAAAGTTTTGGTAATGGACAAGGGTGATAGTAGCATAACATTGTAAGTATAATTAATATCACTGAATTGTATACTTGAAAGTGGTTAAAATGAGACATTATATATATATAATACATATTGTATATATATACACACAAATGTTACTATAATAAAACTTATCACCTAGGAAAAAGGACTATCTTCTATACCCAAAATTGGAACTCTGGGTGAATAAAAAAGGAATCTATGGGGAAAAGAAGAAGAAGAAGTAAAGGGGGAGGAAGGAGTAGGGAGAAAAGGAGCAGTTATTTAGCTTCCATGTTTCTCCCAAGGAAATTAAACTTTTTTGAAGGTTTAGCACATCTAAAGTTTATTTATAAGGAAAAAATGCTAGTATTATGTGACTTTATCTGTGGAAATAGGGTAAGATGGGGTGGAAAGGGGTAGAATATGGTGTGATAGGGCAGGTTAGGCCCATAGAACATTAGATAGGACATGAGAGGATACACTAGATGTCTAGAACTAGAGCAAACTCTCCAGATAAATTGAATCAATTGTCTTAGAGCTAAAAAACTAAGTTCAAAGATGGGAGGATCTTTGTCCAAAGACGAAGAATTTAACAGTTAATTAGGGCTACAATATGAAAACAATCATTGTAAACATTTTTAATAAGAAAAACAAAAATGTAAATCTTCTTAGACATTTGCTAGCTATGTGACCTTGAGGAAATTACTTAGCAGCTTGTGTCTCAGTTTCATCTTCTGCAAAACAGAGACAATAATGGTGCCCACTTCATAAGCTTTCAATGGGAATCAAATCAATTAATAAAGTAAATACACCTCCTTTTCATTCTTTATCTTAGTGCTACCACTACTATTGATAACTCAGACAGGCCTTCCTCAAGTAAGTGAGGTTTGATTGATGAATTGGAAGCTCAGTCCACTGCGGATTGCTGTAGATGTTGGTGTTAAGGATACACTGGGACCAAGCTTAGGTTCAGCTCAGGGCTAAACAAAGGTGGGGGTGGGGAACATTTCATCTCCATGACTACTTGTCACTCATTTTCAAACAGACTTGGGTAGCAATTTTGATGTTACATAAAAAACTCCAAAAGTGGAATTGAGAATCCGGCTCTTCTGGTTTTCTAAAGCTGACCTTATGCAAAATACCAGAAATGGATTGGCTTTTATAAAGGGGATTTATCAGGTTACAGTTTACAGTTCTAAGGCCATAAAAGTGTCCAAACTAAGGCATCAACAAGAGGACACCTTCACTGGAGAAAGGCTGATGGTGTTTGGAACCTCTGTCACATGGGTAGGCACATGACCAGAGTCTGCCGGGCTTCTCCTGGAATTAGCTTCTGGTGTCTGTTGCTTTCTCCAAAATGTTTTTTGGCTTCTGTTTTAGCTCCTCTCTCTCATCTCCTGTGCATCCTCACTTGTTTCTCCATTTCTCCCACGTCCTTTCTCTCTGAGTCTGGCAGTCCTCTCTTAGCTTATCCAAAGCAAACTCTAAGCTTTAACTCTTAGCTTAGCATCTCCAAACATCTTTCTGTCTGCATCTCCAAGTGTCTTGGTCTGTGTGGGCTCTTAGCTTCTCCCAGGGCAAACTCTGGATTATATATATCTTAGCTTTTCTCCAAAATGTCTCTCTCACCTTCTCTGAGCTCCTTCTCTCTGTGAGCTCTCTTAAAGGACTCCAGTAAACTAATCAAGACACACCCTGAATGTGAGGGTTCACACCTCCATGAAAACAGACAAT
This sequence comes from Choloepus didactylus, assembly GCF_015220235.1. Classification (NCBI taxonomy): domain Eukaryota; kingdom Metazoa; phylum Chordata; class Mammalia; order Pilosa; family Megalonychidae; genus Choloepus; species Choloepus didactylus. Next base: position 90,143,847 of record NC_051314.1, read on the forward strand.
CAAAAGGTCACACCACCAGATTGGATTAAAAGATCATGGCTCAAGGAGGCTCTAAGATGGAGGCATAGAGAGGAGTGGAAGCTAGTTAGCCCCCCTGGAAAAACTGATCAACAATCAGGAACAACTAGCAAATAATCCAGAATAACTGCGGGAGGACAAACGTGACCATCCACTCATTATACACCAACATGAATTGGGAGGAAAGCCTGAGATTGCAGCATAAAATCTGTAAGTAAAAACTGCGGATCCAAGCTGGAAGCCTCCTCCCGCCATGGCCTGAGCTGCAAAGCCTCATGGTGCTAGAGCGCATATCTCTCCAAGCAAGTGAATATAGCTCAGCTGAGATCCAACTAGGGCTTTAATTAACAAATGTGGACTGCTCAGTACAAGCTACAAATCCCCAACAAGGAGACAAGAGGCTTTTGGTGACGAATGACCTTGGAGAGCCAGAGGGTCACCGCGGACTGGCCCTGAAGGGGGCTTTCTGTCCCTGTGTCAGCTCAGTGGAGAAAGTCTCAGCCATTTTCAGTTCCTAGTGCTCTGACCCAGACAAGGGTGGAGATAGCACAGGCAGAGAGAGACCATTGAAATGCTAATGACCTCTCCCTAGGGGGTCTATCTTCCCTAAGAGGAAAGAGGTGGGGCCCAGCTCTACTACCCACCTTCCATTTAGAACCAGACCCCAGAGCCTGGGGGAAAACAGCCACGGGCCACGCCTCCTTATACCAGTCTGGAGTTATGGGCTGATAGGTGCCACCTGCTGGGCAGAAAAGCACAGTGACCTGAGGCCTCACAGGGTGTACCAATTTTCCCTCAGGGAAACTGGATACTGAATATTTCTTCCTTCTGGGACAGGAGACCGTTTTGGTCTGGGAAAACCTGATTGAGGTAACCAAGGAAACCATGCCTAGACAATAGAAAACTACAACCTACACTAAGAAAAATGAAGTTATGGCCCAGTCAAAGGAACAAACGTACACTTCAACTGAGATACAGGAATTTAAACAACTAATGTTAAATCAATTCAAAAAGTTTAGAGAAGATATTGCAAAAGAGATAGAGGCTGTAAAGGAAACACTGGGCATATATAAGGCAGAAATCACAAGTTCAAAAAAACAGCTAGTAGAATCTATGGAAATGAAAGGCACAACACAAGAGATGAAAGACACAATGGAAACATACAACAGCAGATCCCAAGAGGCGGAAGAAAACACTCAGGAACTGGAGAACAAGGCACTAAAAGCCTACATACAAAAGAATAGATGGAGGAAAGAATGGAAAATATGAGCAAGGTCTCTGGGAACTTCAGGACAAAGTGAAATGTGGAAATGTACATGTCATTGGTGTCCCAGAGGAGAAAAGAAGGGAAAAGGGGCAGAAGCAATAATAGAGGAAATAATCAATGAAAATTTCCCATCCCTTACGAAAGACATAAAATTACAGATCCAAGCGCAGCGTAGCCCAAACAGAATAGATCTGAATAGGCCTATGCCAAGACACTTAATTAATCAGATTATTAAATATCAAAGATAAAGAGAGAATCCTGAAAGCAGCAAGAGAAAAGCAATCCGTCACATACAAAAGAAGCTTGATAAGACTATGTGCAGATTTCTCAACAGAAACCATGGAGGCAAGAAGGAGGTGGGGTGATACATTCAAGATACTGAAAAAGAAAAACCACCAACCAAGAATCCTATATCCAGCAAAACTGTCCTTCAAATATGAGGGAGAGTTTAAAATATTCTCAGACAAACAGACAATAACAGAGTTTGTGAACAAGATACCTGCTCTACAGGAAACACTAAAGGAAGCACTGCAGACATAAAGGAAAAGACAGGAGTGAGAGGTTTGGAACACAATTTTGGAAGATAGTAGCACAGCAATGTAAATACACTGAACAAAGATGACTGTGAGTATGGTTGAAAGAGGAAGGTTAGGACCATGTGGGACACCGGAACAAAAGACAAAAGATAAAAACTGGGACTGTGTAACTCAGGAAAATCTAGGGTGTTCAACAATTGTAATAAAAGGTACAAATATGTTAAAAAAAAAAAAAAAAAAAAAAAGACCATGGCTCTTCTGGGGTCCATAACAGATCCAAATCAGCACACCAGCCTTTCTGTAGTTACAGCTCTGATTTTGGGGTAATATTGACCAAGCCGCTTCCTAGCACAGGAGTCCTTATCCGGTGTTAACAACCTTCTCCACCTAAATTGATGTAAAGATTTAATGTACTTGAGGGCACTTTATGAGCTATGACTTTTACAGAGAATTGTACATTTTTAAAAGTCCAGTGTAATATTACAATTATAAAACTTTTCTCTTATTTTGAAGTCACTAAAAAAATAAGTCATTCTTGCTTTCCTCCAAGGATTTTGCATTGACCATGGAAACAGAATATGTAATTAGCATATTCATGGAAAATGTGTTCAAAAGAAAGAACACAGAATGGGAATTTGGAGGTTTGGGTTCTAGCTCCAGCTTTCCCACAGATACATTGCCTGGCTTTAAACAAGACATTTAGACTCCTGTGCGGTCGCGTTTGCTGCTTCGTGGGGGGGGGGGCAGCCGGTTGCTGAACCCTCAGCTCTCGGCATTGCTCTGAGGGTACCGGCGGCGGGGGCTCTTTCCCGGAGGCGAGGGCGAGGCGGGGGACTGGGCCCTAGTCCCCGGCGGAGGCGTGCAAGGAGGGCGGCGAGAAGGAGCAGGCGGGACACGGTTCTTTGAGGGTGGAAAACTAAGAGAGCGAGAGAGCTTTATTAGGGGAGAGCACCAGCTTATATTGGGTGATTAGGGGGCGGGGTAGCTGTAGAGGTCAAAGGCTTGGATTGGTTCAGAGAGGGTGCAGAGGTTGATAGACAGGGGGCGGGAGTTGTTCCGGTAACTGAGCATGCTCACTAGAGGTGGGGGAGTTGCTCTGGCAACGAGGAGTGTCCGAGCAGGACAAGGGGGTGGGGAAAAGGCGGTTCCCTCCGGCAAGCCTCTCCCAACAGTGGTATTTTGGGTGAGGAAATGGGGCCTGCCTCCGGCCTCACTTTCCCAGGCCCGGGGGGCTGTGGAGGGCGCTGTCGCCCGTGCCCACCACCCTCCCCAGGGGCGGATCCGGTCCCCTGGCCCAGGCCCGCCAAGTTGAAGCACGTAATCAGTGTCCCGCATTTCCCCCTTCTTTTCAAATTAAAGGGAGAAGCTTACCGGAGAGGTCCGCCAAGGGATGAGGGAAGGGGACGGTTGGGGAGGGGAAAAAGGGGTAGACGGTGGCTCAGCAAGGCTGGAGCTCAGCGTTGGTGTGGCGCCCGGGCGCTCGACAAGGGCCTTGCTGGTAGCGGGCTGGGCGAAAGTTTAGAGAAGCTGGAGCTCGGGGTTGATACGAGGTTCAGGCGATTGAGAAGGGCCTCGCGGTCGACGGGTTGACCGGTGGCGGCGAGGTCGCTGAGGGTTGGTTGTCATCTTGGAGTAGGCAGCGTCAGAGGTGGCGAGTCGCTGGTACTGAACTTGCACGAACGAGGAAAAAATAGCATCCGTTTGTTTCCTTACAAGTTGGACGATTCTGCGGATAATGCAGGGCCCTAGGGTGAGAGCTAGAATGATCATTAGTAGGGGGCCAAGGAGAGGGAGGAGGTATGGGAGGAGGGGTGTAAAGATGTGGGACCAATAGTTGGTGGCTTCATGGTCTCTTTTACGTTGTTCCAGTCCCTCTCGGACCTTTTTTAGGCTGTCCTCGGCGAGACCTGTGGAATTGGCATATACACAGCACTCTTCTCCTAGGGCGGCGCAGAGGCCCCCTTCTTTGAGGAGGAGAAGGTCGAGACCTCGGCGGTTTTGGAGCACTACCTCAGAGAGGGAATTGACAGAATTTTTAAGATGGGAAATAGCGTTTTGTAGGTGAGCGATATCTTCGTCCACGGCTGCCCTGAGGTGAGTTAGGGCAGAGTTTTGTCGGGCTAGTGCAGCAATTCCAGTGCCAGTGCCTACAAGACCTAGGAGGGAGGCAATTGTAAGGGCGGTGATGGGCTCTCGCTTTTGCAGAAGGGCGGAATCTGCAGTTCTTTCCAGGCGGAGGAAGAAGTCTTCCTCGCTGTGGTATAAGACCCTAGGGATAAGGACAATTAGGAGGCAAGTTTCATTAGTTGCATAGAGGGTTTGCACATTAAGGCAGGGGGTAAGTCCTGTAGAGGAGCACAGCCATTGGGAGGAGTTGTGGGGAATAAGAAACTTGGCAGAGCTGCTGGGAGAGGAGTAGTCGGCACAAGCTGTGAGGCTGGGAGAGTTACTTGAGCGAGGGCGGATGCACTTCCCTGTAAAGGAGACTGAATGAAAGGTTAGGGGGACGGCAGAGGTATTCCAATTGCATTTCGAGGGGCTGTCCTCTGTGTTTTCTGAAAAGGAGAGGTTGAAGGCAACTGGCTCATACAGGGGGAAGGAGGTGGAGAGGCAAAGCCAGCAAGAGGAGGTAAGATTAGGGCTGGAGGAATTCACTGAGGTGAAGGCCGCTTGGATAAGGTTGAGGAGGGGAGAGGAGTAGCGAGAGGAGTAGCGAGAGGGGGGTAGAGGAGGTCGGGGTGGTAGGGTTGGCGATGCATTGTTTGCAGCTGAGGTGCGGCTGGTTGGAGCTGAGGTGCGGCTGGAGGGCTGTGGAAAAAGGGGGTTCACTCGGACTGGGGTCCAGGCCCAGGTGTACTGTTGTCATCTGGTGCACCAGGCTGCGGAGATGACGGTGTTCTCGTCTCGTTAGACGCTTGGTTGCTGGTGGCGGGTCGGATTGCCCTTCCTGGGATCCAGATTGGTTGTGCTGCATCATCTGGAAAAACACAAGCAAACCCGCGCCCCTGGGCGAGGAGTGGGGAGGGACCCTTCCAGGCATTATTCTCTGGGTCCTTCCAGTAAACCATCGGGGCCTGGGTGGGCCTATACGAGGGCCCCCAATGTTTATGTAGGGGCGAAAGTCCATCCTTATTGAATGTGAGTAGATTAAGGTGAATAAGGGCTGCTATGATAAGGTCCCCTGGAGTTGCCTGGGGGAGCATAGCCCTCTCTTTTTCAATTTGTATTTTTAAGCGGCGATGGACTGCTTCCACAATGGCTTGCCCCTGAGGATTATAGGGGATGCCGAAATGATGGGTGATGTTATATAACTGAAGAAAGGCCGCAAAGGAGGCACTGCGATAGGCAGGCCCATTGTCTGTTTTTAGGTCCCAGGGGACTCCCATGAAAAGAATTTCTTGTTTTAGGGCCTTGATACAGTGTTTGGCCGTTTCCCCGGCAAGGGGGACTGTATAACACATGGCCGAGAAGGTGTCAATTATTACATGCACATATTTGAGGCGTCCAAAGGACGGAACATGAGTTACATCCATTTGCCATCTAGAATTGGGTTTTAGGCCTCGTGGGTTGACTCCCTGAGGTTGTAGGGGGCCAAGCGGCGCAAAGGGCGCACAAATTGCACAATTGCGGACAAGATGTTTACAGGTATCTAGGGGGAGGCCACATAGATGATGTAATGACGTAGCCGAAAAGTGAAACCTAGAATGCAATAGCTTGGCCTGGTTAACAGCGTCCCCCGGAGGGGCTGCCGTGTGAGTTAGCATAGCTTGGGTATTTTGAGCTGAGACCGCTTGGTCTACTATACTATTGCCATTAGCCAGGGGCCCCGGAAGGCCTGAGTGACTACGAATGTGGCTAATGAACCAAGGATCCTGTCGATGCTCCAGGATGCTTCTGAGGTCAGAAAGCGTTTTATCAATGGCCGAGTCTCCCGGGAAAAAGGTGGAAAACGCGAGGACTCGGCAGACCTGATACGTGTAGAGGCTGTCTGTGAAAATGTTTACTGGGTGGTTGCAGTGGGCGTTTAGCGCGTATGACACTGCCAGAATTCCCCCCACTTGGACTGAATGAAGGTTAACATAACTGAATAGGCGGGGTTCAGGGTGGTCCTGGGAATAAGAGAGGAAGGCAAAACGGGTTTTGGAGGCGTCAGTGAAGACGGTAGTGGCACCCGGAATGGGTGCAGAGGAGGGGAAAGGATGGAAGGGGCTGCGGAAGGGAAGCTTGGCGAGCCCCTGTAACAGTCGATGGCTAGGATAATGACAGCTGAATTCCCCCTGAAATCCTTCTAAGAGGATTTGCATGTCTGGGTTATCACGTATAAGCAGGCGAGTTTGGCCTGCGTCCAGGGGCCAGATAATTTTTTCCGGCGGCTCTCCAAATACATGAACAGCCAGGGTGACTAGATCTGAAGCTAGGCTGATTCAGAGCCGCACTGCGGGGCAAATTTTCCTAAGCCGGCTTTTAGCAGGGTGCATCAAAGTAGAGGGCCTGGCACGGGAGTGGGGGTAGGGGCAGCGCTGTCCTAAGGGTTGCCTTGAGGTGTAGAAGGCAGCCAGGGGTTATTTGCCGGCAGGGTGGGATGGGCGGCGGCAGCTGCCGGTAGCGGCTCCGAAGGGGAGCTTGTCGAAGGGGGAGGTGGAAGTGGGAGGCTCCAAGCGTCGCAAGATGGCGGCGCGGTAGGCGTGGCTAAGACACAAGATGGTGGACCAGCCCCGCCCTGTGAAAGGGCGGGGTCCAAGGCACAAGATGGCGGACTAGCTCCGCCCTGTGAAAGGGCGGGGTCCAAGGCATAAGATGGCGGACTAGCTCCGCCCTGTGAAAGGGCGGGGTCTAAGGCATAAGATGGCGGACTAGCTCCGCCCTGTGAAAGGGCGGGGCCTAAGGCATAAGATGGCGGACTAGCTCCACCCTGTGAAAGGGCGGGGTCTAAGGCATAAGATGGCGGACTAGCTCCGCCCTGTGAAAGGGCGGGGTAAAGCGCATGCGGTTTCCGGCCCGGCTTAGGGCTGACGTCATCACTAGAGCACTTCCTCCCCTCAGTAGAAGAAGAAGGAGGAAGTTCGCCATTTTGAAGCAGTCTGGGGGGGGCAGTTGCAAAGAGGTACAGGGCGCCAAACAAAGAGAGAAAGACAGAAAGGAGGACAGCAAAGTAATGGAGGGGAAGAGGGAGAGCGTTAGGAAGAATGGGGGTTATAGAAGAAAAGAAGGAGAGGCAGCCGGGATAATTGGGGAAGGGAGGAGCGGCTCCGGAGCGGCGAGGGAGAGGCGGCCCCTAACGCGGAGCGGCGAGGGAGAGGCGGCCCCTAACGCGGAGCGGCGAGGGAGAAGCGGCTCCTAACGCGGAGCGGCGAGGGAGAGGCGGCTCCGGAAGCGGCGAAGGAGAGGCGGCCCTTACCTTGCAGGCGAGGAGAAGGGGAGCTGGAGAGGCGTCCGGGCGAGCGGGCGACCTGCTAAACCGTCGTGTGGAGAATCCCTCACACGGGGCACCAGTTGCGGTCGCGTTTGCTGCTTCGTGGGGGGGGGGCAGCCGGTTGCTGAACCCTCGGCTCTCGGCATTGCTCTGAGGGTACCGGCGGCGGGGGCTCTTTCCCGGAGGCGAGGGCGAGGCGGGGGACTGGGCCCTAGTCCCCGGCGGAGGCGTGCAAGGAGGGCGGCGAGAAGGAGCAGGCGGGACACGGTTCTTTGAGGGTGGAAAACTAAGAGAGCGAGAGAGCTTTATTAGGGGAGAGCACCAGCTTATATTGGGTGATTAGGGGGCGGGGTAGCTGTAGAGGTCAAAGGCTTGGATTGGTTCAGAGAGGGTGCAGAGGTTGATAGACAGGGGGCGGGAGTTGTTCCGGTAACTGAGCATGCTCACTAGAGGTGGGGGAGTTGCTCTGGCAACGAGGAGTGTCCGAGCAGGACAAGGGGGTGGGGAAAAGGCGGTTCCCTCCGGCAAGCCTCTCCCAACAGTGGTATTTTGGGTGAGGAAATGGGGCCTGCCTCCGGCCTCACTTTCCCAGGCCCGGGGGGCTGTAGAGGGCGCTGTCGCCCGTGCCCACCACCCTCCCCAGGGGCGGATCCGGTCCCCTGGCCCAGGCCCGCCAAGTTGAAGCACGTAATCAGTGTCCCGCACTCCTGGCACCCGGTTTCATTTCTTGTAAAATGCAGGGTACATTAGATGATCTCTCCCCTCTAATTCTCTAATTCTAAATTCCATGCATATGTTTGCATGAATTCTTGACTCACTAAAATCCTGGTAGATTTCAGAAAATTATTTAATAAACAAAATGTCTCATAAGCAGTTTAAGAGATCTTGAAACTGGCTCTCAAAACATCGCATAATTGTGTTTAGGCAAAGACTTCAAATCCAAGAAGAATGTCATGGAATTGAGCAGGGGTGTGTTGGCTTCTTTTCGCCACCATTCCAAAATTTACAGAGGACAGGCTATAAGTTCCCATGTTCACACTTACTCTGCTTCTGCAGGCTCAGAGCATTTGAACATCTCTCATGTTGGAGGGCACTTACACTGAAATGGGCATTGTCTCTTAAAAAAAAAAAGGAAGAATGAAAGCAGAAGCACATGTTATGTTTCTGTAAAATTTTCCCCACCTCAAAATGCACTGATAAAAATTTCAGCTTTTTTTTTTTTCTCATTTCTGATTTGATCAATTTAGCAACTTTGTGCAATAGGCAAGTCCCAAGAATTCTTACACCCATTTTACAAATGAATCTCCTGGGGGCTGTTCTAGTTCGCTAATGCTACCAGAATGCAAAACACCAGAAATGTATTGGCTTTTATAGAGGGGGTTTATTTGTTTACACAGTTACAGTCTTAAGGCCATAAAGTGTCCAAGGTAACACATCAGCAATCGGGTACCTTCACTGGAGGTTGGCCAATGGTGTCCAGAAAACCTCTGTTAGCTGGGAAGGCAAGTAGCTGGCGTCTGCTCCAACATTCTGGTTTCAAAATGGCTTTCTCCCAGGATATTCCTCTCTAGGCTGCAGTTCCTCAAAAATGTCACTCTTAGTTGCACTTGGGGTATTTGTCCTCTCTTAGCTTCTCCGGAGCAAGAGTCTGCTTTCAACGGCTGTCTTCAAACTCTCTCATCCGCAGATCCTGTGCTTTCTCCAAAGTGTCCCTCTTGGCTGTAGCAAGCTCAATCCTTCTGTCTGATATTATATAGTGCGCCAGTAATTAAATTCAGACCCACCCAATGGGTGGGCCAACACCTCCATGGAAATGATCCAATCAGAGTCATCACCCACAGTTGGGTGGGGTGCATCTCCATGGAAACACTCAAAGAATTACAATCTAATTAACACTGATAGGTCTGCCCGCACAAGATTACATCAAAGATAATGGCGTTTGGGGGGACATAATACATTCAGACTGGCACAGGGGCAAAGAAATAATTTGACTTGCTTCACACTCAGAGCTGATGGTCTTCACATTTGGATCTCCTGACTCTCAGATGAAACCCTACCCAGTCTAGGAGTGACCTCAGCCCTGCCGTCCATAAGCACACTGGCCACCTGCCTTCTGCCAGCCGCATTACAGAATGCCAGATCAGCCCACTAGCAATGCCTGCCTCAGTGCGGTGGCAAGAACAAAAAGCCTTCCTCTCACTTACAGCCCCAAGTCACTGTCTGGGACCTGGTGCAGAACTGAAGGCTTCTCTAAATGCTTTCACCCCTTTAAGAGACTTCCATGCCCTCATACAGATAGTGGTGGTGAATGCATAACTATGTGATTATACAGGGAACCACTGATTGTTTACTTAGGGTGGAATGTATGGTGTGTGAATAAAACCGTCTAAAAATAAATGAATAAATAAATAAAATAAAAGACTTGCATGGAAAAATAAAGTTCCCCGATAGAAACAATGAACTCACTGATGACTGAATTAGACCTTCTTCCCATGCCCTGTGGTTTCTCCCAATAAATGTTCTTCCTGTAACTCACTGGCTGCTTTGGGAGAGCTATCCAAAACACTTTCATCAGGGCTAGTTTTTCATCCTAAGATTTTGGCCATTGCCTGGTTTATTTAAAAAGCTGGGGAGAGTTCATGTCTTAGAGCTGAAGGTCCTAAAAGAACATAAACATTTTATATCCAAGGGAATAATTAGGAAAATTTAGGAATTATACCCCCTCCATTAAATGGCTGAAGAGTGGGCCAACTTCGAATCACAAACACAGGATTCTGAAAGTAAAGTATAATGTTATGTAACTGACTTCCTGCACCCTGTGCTAGAAACAAGACCATGATGCATTTCAAGTGCCTGCCCTGGGCTGGTTGATAATGAATCCAGCAAAGCCAGAAGGTTGGACCCTAAAGGATCAAACAGAGATTAGCTCCACAAGAAACATGGCCGTGTTTGCACAATATTTATGTTTCCATCTTCAAAATGACTTCATTTCATTTATCCCCCAAACTGAGTGACAGAGACAGTTACTCATTGTGCTATATGTGGTTACGTTGCTCCTTTTGCCTGTTCTAAGAGAGAAGCATTTTCATTTATCCTCTGGCTGTTGATGTAAAATAAACTCAGCTATGAATCTTTGACTCATTTTCCACTTATGAGATATTGGCAGCAATGTGTATCATTTCAACTAATTCGGTTCTACACATATCAAGAGCCTACTATCAGCAAGGCACCGTGTTAGGTTCTTCCATGGGGTGTAAATCTGAGAGAGACATAGCTCCAGTTCCCAAAAAGTTGAGTCTCATAGGTGATTACTAGGAAGGGGTTGTTGTGGCTTGGGGGGAGGGAAGATGACAAGTCTTCAAATTACTATTTATAATAAAAGGTTTTTATAACAAAAGTGTACCTAATGTAAGCACAACATAGATATAAGATTAGGAAATACATCACCCTTGAAATTTCCTTGCATTCCACTTGTACTACAGAAAATAATTAAAAGAAAAGCTAAAAACAAAAAAGGAAAGAGAGGTACTTTGAAGGTTGTAAGAAGAGATTGTTTAAATTAAGGGAATAAAAAATGGTTTCATGAAAAAAAGTGGTATTTGAAGTGAGTCCTGAAGATTGAGTGGGATTATAATAAACAGATAAAACAATAACTACATATATGTCATAATTTAAAATGGCACTTTCAAATGTATGACCTGTTTCTTCAAACAAAAAGAGGAGGATCTTCTAGGTGGAAGTGCACGATGAGTAAGGGCAAGGACTGAGAAGCACAAGACCATCTGTAGAAACAAGCTAATGGTGTTTTCATGTACATGGCAAAACTTTAGTGAGCACCTACTCTGCTCAAGGTACGAAGTAGAGGTGATGAAAGAATTTTGAGATGCAGATCTCTGCCTTCAAAAGTTACATAGCCTGAAGAAGAGGCAGATGTGGTTAGCTCATATTTATCAGTCGGGTGGTGGTAAAAGATAAAGGTAGGAAGCTACATCAGGACCATGTTAAAGAAGGTCCTTAAAGCTAGGCTAAAAGTTCATTACTTAATTCAGTGACAATAGAGGATTATTAAAGATTTTTGGTTTAGGAGTGATATGCTCTGGGTTTATACAGGATTAATTTACAGCAAATATATTGGATTCATTCAGAGAAAGAATAGAAGAAGAACGGTTTGGGAGACTACTGCAAAGGTCCCAGGCAAGAAGTAATGAGGCTCTGAAATGTGGTAGCATTAAAGAGAATTAAAGACAATGAAAAAAACAGGCGCTATTAACTAAAATAGAAAATGTAGGATACTGACTTGTTTGAGAGGAAAAGAAAAATGTTTGATGTGAGCCATGCTGACTTTGAGGTGCCAAGCACAATGTACAGGGAGGTGTTTAGCCTACAGCTGGAGCATTCAGGTATGCTTTAGTTAATCTGAAGCTCAGGACAGAGGTGGTGGCAAGAAAGATACATTTTGGAACTTTACACATGGATTGACTGTTAAGGCCATGGGATTGGGCAAAATAGCTGAGATAGCAGGTGTGGGTAGAGAAAAAGGAATAAGAAAACATTCCTGGGGAATACTTACATTTATAGAGTAGAAGTATATATAAAAAGGAGCAAGTAAAGAAGACAGGAAAAATGAGAAGAGTTTAGAGTTACATGGTGCAGCACCAAGGGACCCAGAAAAGGAGAGTGCTTCAGGGAGGAAGTATCAACAGTCAGAAGCCAGGGAGATGAAGACTGAGATGAGATGAGGCCACTGAATCTGGTACTTGGGAGGTCACTGGCTGCCTCGAAAAAGAAACTTTAGTAGGGCTGTGAGTAAAAACGTCAGCCCCTAAGAAAATAAAGGTGGACAGCAAGGAAGGAGACGGTGGAAATTTCGTGGAGCAATATAGAATGAATATGCAAATAAAGGAAGGATTGTTAGAGAAGGAGATAAAAGAATCAGGTTTGCAGATGGAGGGGATAACATGATAAGGAACAGAGACACATACTCCTCAGAGTTTAGCTGGAAATAAAAAATCATGAGAAAGGCTGGTGAAAATACAAAGACATTGATGTCTCACCCACGCCTATGGGCACAATTACCACTGCTCCTGGGATGACTCACAGATTTTATCTCCTGGCTAAACTCTTCCTGAGCTCCTGATCTATATATAAAACTATCTGCTAGACAACTCCACCTGGATATCTGAAAGGCACCACTCCCAGTGTTCCCTTCTCAATATGGTATCATTATCCACTGCATCGTCAGTCAGAGAGTTAGGACTTATCCTAAACACCTCTATGTCCGTCACCCTCTGTTCCATCTTGCTAATGCTGCTGTTATGCAAAACACCAGAAATGGATTGGCTTTTATAAAGGGGGTTTATTTGGTTACAAAGTTACAGTCTTAAGGCCATAAAGTGTCCAAGGTAAGACATCAACAAATGGAGAAAAGCCATTGGCATCCGGAAAACCTCTGTTAGCTCAGAAGGCACGTGGCTGGCATCTGCTTGTTCCCATGTTGAGTTTCAAAATGGCGTTCTCCAAAATGTTGCTCTTGGGGCGCTTTGTCCTCTCTTAGCTGTAGCTGCTCTTCAAAATGTCACTCTCAATTGCTCTGAGGTCCTTCTCTCTGTGAATTCCTTTATATGACTCCAGTGATCTAATTAACACCCACACTGAATGGGCAGGGTAACACCTCCATGGAAATTATCCAATCAAACATTTCACTCACAGTTGATTGAGTCACATCTCCATGGAAACACTCAAAGAATCCAATCTAATCAACACTAATACATCTGCCCCCACAAGATTGCGTCAAAGAATATGGCTTTTGGTGGGACATAATATATCCAAACTAGCACACCCTCACGCACAAAGGAGTTTCCATTTATGTCCCCAAATCCCTCTTTGCCCACTTATCTCCACACCATCAAAACCCATCTGATCATTTCGGCCAACCCTGCTTAGACCCTTCGGTGGCTTCCTCTTGGGCAGGGGGAGAGGCTGACAGGACCATCCAGGCCCTACATGGTCTGGCACTGCCCACCTCCCAACCTCACCCCACATTCTTCTCTTCTTCCCTACCACCTATACCAGTCACCCCTCCTTCACTTCCTCACATACTTCCAGTTTGCTTCCATCTCTGGGCTCCACACATACTGTTCTACCAGCCCAGTAACCCCTGCCCACCATCCTCTTTTCCTGATTAATTCCAATCTCAGGCAGGATGGGAGGCAGGATGGCAGAGTGGTTAGGACCAAAGGCTTTGGAACCTAACCTAATTTCAATCTCCATTCCTCTACTCACAGGCTGGATGATCCTGAACATGTTACTTGCTGTCTCTAAGCCTGTTTTTTTGCCTATATGTTAACATGAATCAATACCTTATAAAGACCATTAATATAAAGAAGTAAAAATTGGGCCCAGCACAAAACAACCACTTAGTAAATGTCAGTTAGTTATTTGTTTGTTTGTTTGTTTATTGTTATTCTTCTTTCCAACCTTGTTTCAAGCAACATTCCCTGGCCAGGTCACCCCACCACAGCCACCTGCATTCTCAGCCCCCTTGCATTATCCTTCCCTGCACCTATCACAGATGTAATTTTGCATGTATTCACAAGATTTTTAGGTTACAACTGTCTTCCTCACCTGGATGAAGGCTCCTTGAGAGCAGGGCTTTGCCTGCTTTCCTCATGCATATAGTCCAGACCCTTGCACAATGCCTAGCACAGAGTAGACACTCAACCAATATTTGTTGAATGAATGAGTGACCAGTGGCAGCCCAGCTATGGTTAGAGTATGTAAGGGTAAGCATATCAAGTTTGTCCCTGTATGCAGCACTCAGGATTTTTTCATTTAATCATTTGATCCTTGCTTTAGTGGGTACCAGATTAGCAGCATGCCATCTCATTGATGGAGATTAGTAAATTGTTATTAGTAACATTTATTTTTTAGAAACCAGGTGGGTCTGGGATAAAATTCATATTCATTCAGGCCTCATTGACTAAGGACATCTGGTAACCCATGGTTGAAGTTGATGAAGACAGTGACAACCATGATGATAAACCTGTAATTAACAAGGTTTATGAATATTAGCTCATTAAATCCCAGAATGATTGGTCTACTAAAAGGAAAGTACAGAATAGAAGCTCTTGAAGGTCATTTAATGTGCCCAGTGAGAAACCTTGAAAGAAAACCATCTCCCTTGCTCCCTTTAGCCCAACTGAATTTCCTGTGGTGTAGATACTTACACAGGTGTGGTATCTAACTGGACCCCTCACTCAGGTGTGAACTTTCAGTCTTTTGACCATGGATAGAGATATATGTTGGTTTGTGAGTCAGGCCACCAGGTTCTTCATGAACCCTTTCCTCCACATCACACTCCCTCCAGGTCTCTTCCAAAGAGTATCACTGATTCTGCTCATATTTTATTTTAGGGAATATTTTCTAAAAAATTCTCTTTAAGTCTGCTAATGGGTAAACACTAAATCCATGGGAAATTCCTATACAATCCTTAACAATAATGAGGCAAAGCAGATAGATGAGTGATCCCCATAACTCCTAATAGATCTCCTTTACCACAGCATGTGAGCCCCTTGATTAACATCTCCCTTTGCTTCTAATAACAAAACATCCTTTCCCTTGGTGGAAGTTTTGGAATGACTGTGAGTGAACATTAAGTTCTGGATTACTGCTTGAATTTAAACTAGTATTATCAATGGACTTTCTGATATAGGGTACCTATAAAAGGCAACAAACCAGAGGGCCCTAGGTGCATCCCCTTTGCTTGTCCTTAAATCGAGCAGTTAAGTTGAAGGCCTTGAGGGTAAAATCTAATGACCTTTGTACTATGGCTAGAACAGGTATGGGCGTTGAAATCTTAGCACTCACAGATCATGGTCCCTTGGTGCTCCCAGATTGTTTCTCTTAGAAGCTCCATTTGTCTTAGTTGAAACAGTAAAACTAAGATTGACCACAGTATGGGAATGTTGAGAATAGAAATGAAAATGTTTCACTTCCAGAACTCTTAGTGAACCTTTTTAAAGAAATCCATTATTTCCTAACAATTCTATCATAAAAGCACATTAGAGTTTTAAAATGCAAAGTGGCTGGGAAAAAAGCCTTACATAATATTAAAAGCAAAAAAAAAAAAAAAACAAAAAACAAACCCTGATTTTAAAGTCATCTCTACACCAAGATTGTAACTAAATAAAAATTTGATAGCATTGTGACAGCAACTAGAAAAAGACTTTAAAACAGCTGGGTTTTAGAATGGTAAGATTTGAGATGATTTTTTCCTTTCCTTTTCCTTCTTGCTTGATTTCTGTTCTTGGTATAGTGTTGTTGGTACAACACAATACTGTCAACTAAATATATATATTATGCTTAAAATATTGCAGAAAATCACAACTCACTCATTGAACACAATAAAAATTATCTGCACTTTCAAATTGAATATGGAAAATATGGAGTGACTCTACCTTATTTTTAAAAACTATTACTTATCATTTTACAAAACAAAATAAGGAATAATTTCTAGCATAGATCTTAAAATTGGCAGAAATGAATTTCATTTGCCTCCTTTAGCATTACTGACAACAGTCTCAAAAACTGTATTTTCTTCAATAAAAAGAGAAAAGAACAAAATAAATTTTTGTTAAATTTTCTTTCTGATTATCTAGTTGACCAGAGAAACTCTCTGAAAGCAACTACCATAAATTTGAGGAATTCTTAGTAGGTCTAGGCCAGAAAATGCTTCGGAATGTATTTGCCTTGTGCTTACAAGTGCTTAAAGACAGACACTGGCTGGGTGCTGACAGCCAGATTTAAATCACTGCATTACAGGTCTGCAAATTCTACTCAGAAAATAACTACACAGTTCCCCTGTTTCTTAGCCCTCTGTTTATTCAGTGCTTCACCCCACAGGGACCTGTTGCCCATAAACAGTACTGGTATAGAGTTAAGATAAATCTCACACTGAATGAACATTTTCTTCTTTCCAGAAATTTCCATGTACTTTGTAAATTAAATGATTCCTATGGATAAGAATTGGCTACCCTTTCCCTCTGTAGTGCCATTAAATGGTTAAAAGGGTCTTGCTGCTTTGGATTTTATCTGCCTTAGAGTTCATGCCTTTCCTTGTGTGTCTTCCATTCATTCCATCCAACAAAAATGTATCCAGCTGAGTGTTTCTCAAGAGCTGCTGGGTCAACAAGCTCTACCAGGAGGCTATGGAAACACCTTGATAGGCCTTTTAATGCTGTGTCTCATCTATTGGTGAGCACAGTTCATGCTGGACTTCTAAACAATTCAATCAGGGATCGGCAGGACTACATGTTCTTAACCTTCCTCTTCGCATGACTGGTTATATGTGGTAAGAATTATCAGCTGCAAAAACAAATAGTTCCAATGCTACAATAATAAGCCATCTTTTGAGCAAAAAAAAAAATGATTTATCCAACACTGGTAAATAGATTGTTATGCTAAGAATAATGAACTTCATTCTATGAGCAAATGGGGACCACAGAATGATTTTGGAGAAGAGATAATGCAACCTGGGTTTAGGATGAGAGCTAACCTAGAGACAGGGTGAATGGGGACTGGACAGGGAAACCAGGAAACTAATGGAAGCTAGTGGAATAGTCGAATTAACCTGAACCAACTTAAACTAGAATTCAAATGGATAAAATGAGGCAACAAATCTGATGCAGATTAATGAAAGAAAGGACAGTCTTTAAGAAGACAATAAAATTTGTAGCCTAGAGTATTGAGTCAAACGTGATACCACTAAGAGAAGTGAGGAACTAAGAGGGGAAGGTGTTTTAGGGGAGCAGATGAGTTTGGTTTTGGAAATAACAAGTTGGAAGTATCTGACGACCATGGGAAGCATCCCAGCAGGCCATGAATCTCTACCAAGGCTAGAAACGAGCATTTAGGAACACAGACTTTGAAATTAAATCCTTGGTCTGCCACTTGGGTTGAGTGACCCTGGTTAAGATATTTAAACTTCTGAGCCTCAAATTTGTTCATTTGAAAAATGAAGATAGTAGTTACATTATAGAGTTGTTGTAAGGATTAAACAAGAGACTTGTATGCAAAGCACTTACAGTGTCTGACACAGGAAGCACTCAAAAAAATGTCTCTCCTTTGGACCACTGTGATAATCTCTTCTTTTTTCTTCCTGTTTCATTCTTTGCCTCCCTCAGCTCACCTCTGCAAGGCAGCCAGAGAGATCCTGTTATAATATAGATGAGATCTCATCATTCTGCTGCTTCAAATCTTCTAAGGCATCCTTCTGTACCATGTTCTATAGAGGCTTGGGGCTTTCCTAGTCCTTGAACATGCCAATCTCGTGCTAGCCTCAGGACCTTTGTATTTTCTGTTCCGTCTGTCTGGAGTGATCTTCCCTGGATTTCTCAGGGCTGGCTCCTTTCATTCTTCTGCTGTCAGCTCAAATGATACCATCTCAAGGTATCTTCCTCCACCCCAGGCACTCTCTATCAGGTTATTATGCATGTTTTTAGTTTTACCCATAGAATATCACTATTTGAAATGGAAATCTCCTGTATACGTTTACTTGGTTTTTGTCTGTTCCCCCTCCCCATCAGAAAATCAATTCCTTAACAGCATGTCTGTCTTGTTCTTCCACTATAACCCCAGTGGCTAGCTCATAGACGCTCTCCATAAATAGTTGCTAAATGAATGAATAAATGCATGCATATACATGAAAGCATTGTGAATCCTTAGATATAATGTATACATTTCCTCCCCATTAAGGTGGACAGTCACTCAGAAACATAATCCTATGATACTGAGCTTCTCTAACCTGGATGTTTCACTGAAGTAAATCAATTAACTTCTCTGGACTCCATTGTTCTTCTCAATATAAAAGAGCCAACAAATTGCCATTCACTTACTGAAGACGGATGCACTAAAGAATAAGTGAGATGAAATCTGGCAAATGCCTGGAGTTTTGCAAGAGGAAGACACTCTACTTAGCTGTTCAGCCCACTATAAAGATGACAGGCATGGACGAAAATGGCATAATAAAAATCCCTAAAGTCACATCAAATCACTGGACTATGAATTCCCATATAGCTCTGAAACGATAGTCTATAGGAATTTCCACCAAGCTACAGGGATAATGTAAATCCCAGGATCACAATTCAGGTGTGGCAATTCCTGAAATACTATGAAAAGACAAGGCCATGTCCCTAATGGATTAGTGATCACAAAGAGAATGCAAAACACTTTCTTTCAAAGCATGATCCACACCTGGGCTCCTGGCTTCTCAATCTCTCTGTGGACACCATCAATCAATGCCCCTTTCATCACATAGGAGCCCACTGCTGGAACGTTTGGTCAGCACCTTCTAGAAAGCTTCTCAGAAAAGCTTTATGAGATATATCCAACCAAATTGAAGAAAATAGCTTAGGCTTGAGCTTTGGTTCAGGTCCAGCAAATGGATGCTGGCTTTATACATGTAGGGACAATGGCTCAGCTCAGAATAACTCTGACGGGAACAGCATTCCTCTCCAGTTACATACCCACCACTTGTTGTGATGTCTCTATGAGGGCAAGAAGAGCCAAAAAGCTCATCATTGATATGGTAGGGATTAAGAGAACAGATTTTTTAGTTAGGCTGCCCCAGGTTTTTATCTTGGCTTCGGGCAAGTTATTCTAATCTCTCTAGGCTTTGGTTTTTCATTTGTAAAATTAAGATAATAATGCCTACTTTTAATGGGTTGTCATAAAGATAAAGAAGGTAATGTAAAATACTAAGCAGGCTCAATAAACATTAGCTATTAATATTAACCAATAGTTAATAATAATAGTTAATAATAATATCTGAACCCAAGTTATTTCTTTTTCATTCATTCAGCAAATAATTATTGAATATCTACCTGATGCCAGGCATTGTACTAGATGTTGAGGCTGCAATGATGAACACAGTAGACATGCTCCCCACCCTCATGAAGTCCACAGCTAAGAAATTAGGCAATTATAGTGTGGCATAATGAGTGCTACAATGGGGGGAGTTCAGGGTTCACTGAGAGTACCTAGAAGAGACATTGAAGGTGAACCGGAGAGTCAGGGATGGCTTCCTGGAGGAAGAGATGCTTAAGTTATATCCCAGGATGTCATCCTAAGATTAAGGAGGACAGAGCAAAGAAAATCCTAGGCAGAAGAAACACTGCATACAGATGTCCAAAGAATAGAGAGCACAGTATTTTCAAGTTGTCAGAAACAGGTTTGAGCAAGATACACAAAGCTGTCTTTGTAAGCCCTAGTTAAAGAATTTGTACTTTAAATCTGAGAGCCATTGGGCATACAATAAGATTTTAAGCAAAAGAGTGACATAATTGTATTTATGTTTTAGAATGATCACTTTGGCTGAAGTTTAAGATTAGGCAAGGAAACCATTATGAGTCTATGAATTAAGGAAATATCACACAAGGATGTAAAGAAGTAGACATATTCTACAGATACTTAGAAAAGACAATGACAGGACTTGGTGATTTATTCGAAGGTAGAAGAGGGAAGGGAGGAATATGAGTGCCAGGTTAAATGGTGTGCCACTCACAGAGACAGGAAGCATGGAGGAGGAACAATTTTGGATGTTTAGTATAGAACAAGCTGAGTTTGAGATGTCTACAGGACTCTCAAGTGGAATTATTATGCAATCAGGTGATTAATAAGTCCTGAATCTTTTATCACCACCACCACCATCATCATCATTACTACCTCCATTTAGCACTTACTAAGTCAACAGTGACCAAAAACATCAAGGGCAAGATCAAAATAAATTATATTTTACATCACAGACAAAGGGCTAGTTTCCTTCATGAATAAAGAGCTCTTATAAATCAATAAGAAAAATTTTAAAGGGTAAAGGATAAGAACAGACAGCTGTGGCAAAGGAAAAACAAATAATTTAGATGTATGAAAACAGGCATTATCCCATTCATAATAAAAGAGAAGCAAAGAGACCATCTTTCAGCAATCATATTGGCAAAGATCAAAAAAATTTCAGAACACAATGTTGGCAGATATTTGTGGAAACTGCATTGCTGGTGGGAATATCAATTATCGTAACAACTTGGAAGGCAATTTGACAATAATCACTAAAGTATAAAGTACACGTATTCTCAGAAGCAGCAATTGACTTCTGGGTATTTATCCCAAAAATATGTTCCCACAGGTGGAAATGCATCTTTGTAATAACAAAAGATTGGAAGCAACCAAAATGCCCCTCAGTGAAGGATTGAGACGGTGTTATATATATTATGATAAGTAGATCTCCAAGATATTGTCAAAGGGGAAAAATACAATTTGGAACAGAGTATAGAGTATGCTACCATCTGTATGAAAAATATATATACACATATATGTTGCATATATGCATATGCTTGTAAATATGTGACATACCTCTGGAAATACGTATAAGAAACTGGTAACAGTTATTGGGAGAGGAATTAGAAGGCTGGAAGATAAGAGAAGGAAGGAGATTTGCTTATCAATATATACTATGTGGACCTTTTGAATGTTTAAAAGTCATTGACTAGTTAAAAATGTCAACATCCAGTTAAAAATATCAACATCCAGCAAACTAAACAAGGATACTGCCAACTCATAAAAACATAAAGCATGCTGAATACTGTATAAAATTACAGGAAGTCTGGTCAATGATCAGTTGGAATCATTTCTGAAAGTTTAGAGCCCAAAATATGGAAACCTGAAGACCCTCTTTGAATATGAATTCTGGCTGAATGTAATTGCTTAACATTCTTTTAGATGCAGAAAACACACATGCTTCTATTCCACTCATTGCTCTTGGTGAGTGGAATAGAACCAATCAAGAAGCTGATGTATGAGCCAAAGAAACTTCCTGACCAGCTGTGATTCTGGCCTAGTTGCAATCCTAATTGAAAGTTAAATTTTTAATAATTTGTAATGATATAATTTTAAAAAACGAAAACAAAGGAAAAATCTCCAAATTTTCCTGAGTCAAACTGGAAGAGCATTTACTCTGGGCCCCTCAAGGAGGAGCCGAAATGGCCTCTGAATTAAATTTGACTCTGATTAAAACCTCGATTTCAAGAGACTACTTAGATCCCATTGTGGACTACTTGTTACCAAGAAAATATGGTACAAGTAGAAGGAACGAATTAATGATTTCCAAGTATACCTAACAGTGCAATTCAGTCATAGTTACTCAAGTTGATGAATGATTTGGAGCACTGGTATATGTTGTAAAACACAATTCACTGTTCATAAAACAGGGAAGCACTTCTTTTCTGACATTTCTTCCTCCAGCATTGCTGAGCAGATACGTTAGGAAGCTGTTTACTCTGGCAGCTCTGCTCCATTCTCCACCACTAGGGAAGAAATTCCCTGTATTACAAACACCCAGAGAGCTGGCTCATTACAAACAAAAAATAAAAATCATCTAGTTTGGGAAGAAAGTTTAAAAAGCATACTATGTTCAACACTGGCATTAATCATTGTCAGACAGGCAAGTGTGGAATACAGGTAGGCTGATGCACTTAAATCCAAACTTACTTTGATAAAATTTGATATATGGACAATGAGACCAGAAGTCTAGCACCCAGCACAAACTTCAGTGTCAGGAACTTTCCCTTTCCATTACAATTGTAATAATTTTTTTTATTATGCTAACACCATACAAGTCCTGATATGCATAGCTCATGGAATAAATATACTTTTACAACTGCAGGCAAAAATATGAAAGTAGAAAATATAGTTTCAACTATCACAAAATGTTATAGCTATAAAAGAGCTACTTGACTATACTCACAAATACATATTTAGGATTTATTCCCCCTAATTTGCTTGTATATTTCCTTTCTTTCCTATCCTGAAAAAGGAAAAAAAAAAAATATCTGGACATTTTCCAAAGTGGATGAATTTTTTTTTTTCTTGCCTGGGTTTACAGCCAATAAAGATTAAACTGGGGAAGAAATTGGCATGACCTTGGGCAAATCTGTTGGCCCCTCTGGTCACCCGTTTCCTCTGACATAAAATAATAAAACTGGACAAATAAGTGGTTCTGAGACTTTAGTGTGTTTTACAATCACCTGGGGAGCAGATGTGTTGGTCATTGGGGTAGAGACTATGTATCTGTATTTTTTTTTTACAAACTCCTCAGGAGATTCTGATGTGTGTCAAAGTTAAAGAACATCATATGTGATGATCTCTAAAGTCATTTACTACTCTAACAATCATTAACCTTTTTTTAAACATACCTGCCCTACATATATGCACAATTTTATAGAAATGCAAAAATGCAGCCATATACAAGCTTTGGGGGCATTTTTTTCCTCTTCCTGTTTTGCCTGGCTTCCCCTTCTAGTGCTCCTCCACTTCCACCCACAACAGCCACCTCCTCCCGTAGAACCCGTGCTAACATTCTATCAGTGACCTTAATAAAGGCAGATACCAGCCTTTCCGCTTATTCTACACGTGGGACACAGATACCAAACCTCAAATGTATAAAAAAAAAAAAATCCAACTGAAAATCTCAGTTAAGTGCAAATCCTCTGTCTCCTCTTATTCTGTCTTTTTTGCCTCCATATAGATAACCTTGAGTAAGCAGCAAGAGGTTCGGCACAATCAAGATTGTTTGCATCTGGATCTCCAGGGCCTAGTTCAAAGCATAGTGGGTACTCAACAAATGTCTGTTGACTGATTAAATGGCTTTTGAAAGGGAGAAATTTTAATCTTTGTCCCTGCTATTTTGTCACTCTTGGTGGGGTATCATCTTGAGTGAATAAACAGGAGTAAGAATCTCAGAGATGAATGAAGGCAGCAAAGGGGCCAGGAGGTCAGAACCCAGCTCCTCCCATGAGTCCACCTCACTCTCTGAATTCACAGGCAAAAGAGACTCCAAAACTAGACACTGTGTATATAAAAATAAGAAGAAATAATGGCTTTCCTCAAAATAGGTAAATAGAGTCCCACAAAAGATCATACCCAGATCCAAATAAAATCCATGTGGAGTTTCATCAAAGTTTTTTACACTCACTTTCATTTGATTTTGAAGGAAATTGGTTCAAGTAGAGAAACTGAATATATTACACAGTGTTCTATTCGAAGAATCACCCAGGAAAAATAAAGGTAGTTTGTCATTTGGAATATTTGGCAAGAAATTAACAAACATTTTACTGATGGATGGAAATCTTCACAAGACTGAATTTTGACTTGTTTGATTTTAGGATCAAAACATTTCCCATGGTGAATCACTATGAATGGGAAATTGAGATATGATTTATATCTCACCCCATATATTAATATCGCTCTTCATGTTTTACTTTGTGTCCACTCAAATCACCCTGATTTATAACCAGTGCACAAGAGGAGACATAGCATTGCATTGCCCATCTCTGAGATGCCAGGAGAGATTATGCCAAAACCATCAGGAAAACGGATTGAGCAGCATACCTTGGCACACAAACCAGCATATAATAGCCCTCCTCATCAGATCACCCTTCCATTGCTGCTAATTACAAATTTAATTAAGAATTCAGCAAAGGAGCCAAAGATCCAAAGAGCATGGCTGATTGCATGCCCTCAAATGCCTAAAATATAGATACAAAGGACACACATTGTCCTTGAAGATACTTTCTGATGCTGTCACTCATGCTGGAAAGCTCTCCACAGAGAAGATTTTGGTCTTCAGAACTGTCAGGCAAACTTCCTGACACAAAGCACTGGCAATAAACATTAATCACCATGGCACTATTAAGTCAGATCTTTGTACAAGCTTGGGGTCCAATCCTGAGTCCCTCAGAAGCACACTTCAATACTCGGTGCCCTTTCCACATCTATGAAATATGGTGACTGTCCAATGCTGGGTCAGAAGGGTCCCTGGAAGTGCCACAAGAAGGAGATCTTTCCACAGCACTTTCTGAGTTTTCTTTGGTGACTTACCTCCATTTCTGTTCCTTTCTTGAGATCCTTCTTGTAAAATAGCAAATACAGTTAACTCCTTTCTTCAAAGGCCACAATGAATCACACTATTCTCAGAACCTAATGTAAAGGTATGTGCATTCACTCCCTACTCCCTCTTAAGAGGGCAAAGTTTGGTGATAAGTACAAATCTTGGAATGTAAGCATATCTGAAAAGTTTAAAATGGCTAATCCATACTGTTTAAACAAATTTTCCATAAAGTTGTTCTGTTAATGTAGAAGCGTGAACTTGACCCAAGAAAGTGTGAACTTGCAAGAAAGTCAAGCAGTCACTGTACTTGAAATCTAAATATAAACAGTTAGCTAGATTCTAGTCTAACTGGCCTACATATCTGGAGAAATAAATCCAATGTAAACTAATGTCCACTAATTTTTAGAGTTCCACAACAGATATCAATATGTGGAACTTCAAAAAATGTACACTAATCATTATTTTTATTAAAATAAATATTATCTATAATACATATAATCAGTTAATATACACTTGCATACACAGTCTCTAATCCCTCCTTCAAACCACCCCCCCTCTGCTGCTCAAACACAAAACATAGGGTCTCCTTGGTTCTGTATTTACCCTCAATCCCACACCCAATCCACCAGCAACTCCAAAGAGCTCTAACTCAAAATATATCCTGATTTTTCCCACCTCTCCTCAGCTTCCTGGTGACCATTCTAGTCTGAGCCAAAATCACCTCTCTCTTGAACCACTGCAATAACTTCCAAAATTCATTTCCCTGCTTCCCTTCTTGACCTCCTCAAAGCCATTCTCCAATAGCACTCAGAGGATCATTTTATAACTCAAACAACCTGTGGCTTTCCTTCACACTCAGAAAAAAAATCCCATCTCCTTAACATGGCTTTTCACAATCGAGTCCGTATCTACCTCTCCAACTCCATCTCCTATCACTCTCCCCCTACCTCAGTGCCCTCCAGCCACTTTGCCTTTCATTCTGACAGATGTACATTCCAACCCCACACTCTTTTGCCACACTCAGAGGGGCTGGATCCTGCTCATGATTCCACTTTCCAGGTTTCACCTTAATGTCAGCACCCCCAAAAAACATTCCATGACTGTTCTTTCTAAAGTAACTTCCCCATTCCAAACACTCTATCACATCATCCTGATTATTTCCTCTACAGCAGTCATCATTCCTTAAAATTATCCTATTTACTAATTTATTATCTTGCATATTGTCTGTGCCCTCTACCTAAAATGTCTGTAGGAGTCAGAACAGTGTCTATTTATTCATCACATTCTCCCCAGCATCAAAATAAAATGTGGAACATGGAGGCAATCGATAAATGTTCTGAATGAATTAATGAATTAGTAACCCTATAAGGCTTTTGTCTCCATTTTATAGGTGTGGGAACAGAGGCTCAGAGAGACTTGCCAAAATTATTCAGTGGAAAAGTTGGCACTTGAAACCGAGTCTATCTGATTTCTATTATACCTGTCTGATTTCTCTTAAGTCCATTCATTCATTCAACAAACATTTCCTGAGTACCTCTACTATACCTGCACTATTTTAACCAGGATACTGAAGTGAACAAAACAGGCAATGGCCCTGTCCTCTTGAAGTTTACATTCTAGATGGGAGACAGACAATAAACCAATAAACAATACTTATATAGTTAGTCGGATGGTGCTAAGTGCCATGGAGAAAATTAAAACAAGGTAAGGGGGACGGAGAATGTCAGATAGGAGTTTTATACAGAGTGACCTGGGAAGGCCTCATTATTAAGTGACAGTTGAGAGATTCCTGAAGGAGGTGAGGGAATGAACTAAATGAGTTACTGCAGGACACAGCAGACAAATCCAAGATAACACAACAGAGAGAACATCATGTACAAATGTCCAGACACAGGAAAGTGCTTGGCAAGCGATGGGTAACAGCAAGAAGACCAGCGAAGTTAGACGGGAGTGAGCAGGAAAAATGGTAGTAGAAAATGAAACTGGAGGGAGGAGGAAGCCAAATAATGGAGAAGGACCCTGTGAGCCATTATAAGGACTTTGGATTTTGCTCTGAATGAGCTGGGAAACCACTGGAAGGATTACTCACATAAGAAAACATAATCTTATATTCCTTCAAGAAGGATCTCTCCTGTGTTCAGAATAGACAATGGAGAGGCAAGAATGGAAGCAGAGAGACCAACAGGAAGGTCAGTTGGAGATCAATTGCCCTAGTGAGGGATGAAGGTGACTTAAACCAAGGTGGAAAGAAGTTGCAGTGAACATTAGGAAGAGCTGTCAGATCCCCTCTCAGGATTGAAGGACGCATTTCCCAGTGCTGGGAGTGCTGCAGGCTTATAGTTTTCTGCTATCAGCACTTTCTGGAAACTGCCCATGGCTGGAGAGAGCTGACTCACCCCAGGTTACATCCTCTTCCCAGGGTCAGTCTGTATTCACTGACTGGTCCATGCAGGTGTAGAAAGGCAAGCCCCCTCTTCACAACATGAGGCATCTCTGAAAAGTCATTCCAGTCTAGGAGCCACCTGTGAAGCCAGCTGAGACCTTTCCTGAGACCACACTGCAGTCCAGCTTCTCCTCTATCCATAACTGCTTCTGTCCCTTCCCATCCATAGATGGGTGATCCCAAGAGCACTCACTAATAACTTCTGACACACTTGTCTGAGTTGCTTCCCAGAAGCCCCAACCTAAAACAGAACTGGTTACATTCTTGTTATGTCTTGAAGAAAGAGTCATCATGATTTGATGATGAATATGATGAAGGGTGTGTGAGAAAGACGGGAGGCAATGATAACTCCAAGATTTTTATCCTGAACAACTGGAAGAACGTGCCATTTACTGTCATGGGTAACTGCAGGAAGAACTTGTTGAGGGTAGTGGTGGAAATCACAGTTTGATTTTGTTTTATTTATGATGCCTGTGAGACAGCCAACAAAAGATTCAAGCAAGCAATCGGATATACAAGACTGGAGCTCAGAAGAGATGTGAGGACAGAGATGGAAATGTGGGAGCTGTTAGCCTGTGACTGGTGTAGCCCTGCAACTGGATGAGAGCACCCATTGATCAAAAAGGGTGCTCTGATCAGCCTTCCTAATGCTGACTTTCTGCATTATCATAACAGTTTTTTAACCTTGAAATTTGTCTTAAAGTTTACTTTGTCAGTAATTTACTACTCTTTCTTAAGTCATTTCTTTCATTTACTGAGCTCTTGGTTTCTTCATCTGACAAGTGGAAATAATTATAAACTCCAATTTTAGGGGTTAATCTGAGGATCAAATGAGAAAATAGATAGGAAGGCACTTAGAAGAGTTAAAACATTATTCAAATAAGACATTTTATTTGTTAGTGTTTTTTTTTTTAAGAAATATAGTTTCTTTGTTTCTATAAATGAAAATGGACAAGAATTAAATTAAACATTCATTGAATTGCATGTGGGGGAAATAGTAAAAGAACCCATCCAAAGGAAAATAAAAGTAAGTGAAATAATATTAACAAAATTGGAAATAAACACATTAGAAAACATTAAAATACTAGAACAGATAAAACATGTTTTTAATGATTTAAAAATACAAAAACATCTTGCAAATGAAAAACAAAAAATGAGCTTACATATAAAATGACAATTGAATAATATGAAACATTTTTAAACAAAAGTGAATATTTCTAAAAAATAAGTATACTAATTGGCTCATGAAATTCATTAAAATGGTAATTTTTCTTCTTAAAAATTACATAGAAACAAACTTGTCTCACCTGGAAATTAATTGGATTTTCTTCATAAATAAACAAGATATCATAATGTGTTGTCAGTTCTGTTCTGTATCAATACTTTTAAACTGAGGAATGGAATTTTAATTGTCTATGAAAATATCATTTTAAAAAATGTTTTTCTAAAATGGGAAAATCTCAAAAGAATAATGTAAAATATAAGGCTGTCCCATTCTTCTGGAATCCCATTCCAATTATGATGTCTGGAAGAGTCTCATTCTGCTCCACCCACCATATCCTTCCTGGGGTGGTGACTCTATAGAAAACTCTTTTCCTGGTTGGCTTGGGAAGGATCAGTCTCTTTTCCATTGGAGAACAGGAGTCTGGGATCATGCAAGCAGAGGCATTGGGAATAGATATTTTCTTGTTAATATGATATTATTAGAGTTGAGTGGGGCCATTCCATTCTGGAAAGATGCACTGGTTCTGCCATGACAAATTGAGAAGAAAGATCTTAAAAGAGGACTCAGGTCATCTTAGCAATAGTCCCTTTAAGTAGGAGATCTCTCTAGTAGACACATTCAGATCCATTTGTCTTTTTTTTCTTTTTAAATTTTTATTGTGGTAACATACATACAACATAACATTTCCCATTTTAACCACTTTCAAGCACACAATACAGTGGCATTAATTGTATTCACAAAGTTTGCTACTATCACCACCATCCATTACCCAAATTTTTGCATCACCGCAAATAGAAACTGTGAACCCACTAAGCATAACTCCCCCTTCCCCACCCCACTTCTGTCCCTGGTACCCTAAAATCTACTTTCTATATTTATGGATTTGCTTATTCTAGTTATTTCATATAAGTGAGATCATATAATATTTGTCTTTTTGTGTCTGGCTTATTTCATTCAAGATGATGGCTTCAAGGTTCATCCATATTGTCACATGGATCAGAACTTCAATCCTTTTTATGGCTGAATAATATTCCACATTTTGTTTATCCATTCATCCATTGTTGGACACTTGAGTTACTTCCACCTTTTGGCTCTTGTGAATAATGATGTTATGAACATTGGTATACAGATATATGCATGATTCCTTGCTTTCAATTCTTTGGGGTACATATCTAGAAGTAGGATTGTCAGATATATGATAACTCTATATTTAACTTTCTGAGGAATTGCCAAACTGTTTTCCAGAGTGGTTGTACTATTTTACATTCCCACTAACATTGCACCAGGGTTCCTATTTCTCTGCATCCTTGTCAACACTTGTTATTTTCCATTTTTTACATAATAGTCATTCTAGTGAGTATGAAATGGCATCTAATTGGGATTTTCATTTGCATTTCCCTATGGCTAATGATGCTGGGCACCTTTTCAAGTACTTATTGGTCATTTGTATATCTTCTTCAGAGAAATGTCTGTTCAAGTTCTTGGCCCTTTTTTTTTTTTTTTTTTTTTTGGTTATCTTTTTGCTGTTGAGTTGTAGAGTTTATATTTTGAATATCAGATAGATGGTTCCCAAATATTTTCTTCCATTCTGTAAGTTGTCTTTTCTCTTTCTTGATAATGCCCTTTGATGCACAAAATTTTTAATTTTAATTTTACCTATTTGATTCTTTTGTTGCTGATGTTTTGGGTGCAAAGTCTAAGAATCCATTTCCTCATACAGGTCCTTAAAGTATTTCCCTATGTTTTTTTTCTAGGGGTTTTATAGTTTTAGTTCTTATATTTAGGTCTTTGTTTATGGTCTGAGGTAGGAGTTCTCCTTCATTCTTTTCACATGGATATCCAGTTTCCCCAGCAACATTTGTTGAAGACACTATTCTTTCAATAGTTATCTTTCTTGATAAGGGTGCCAACTCTGGTTTTGGCACCCTTATCAAAAACCATTTGGCCATAGATGTGAGGGTTTAGTTTTGAATTCTCAATTTGATTCCATTAGTCTATATGTCTGTCCTTGTGCCTCTACCACTCTGTTTTGATTACTGTAGCTTTGTAATAAGTTTTGAAATGGGGAAGTGTGAGTCTTCCAATTCTGTTCTTTTTTGAGATGGTTTTAGCTATTTTGGACCCTTGGCCTTCCATATGGACTTGATAGTTGGCTTTTCCATTTCTGTGGAGAAGACAGATGAAATTTTGATTGGGATTGCACTGAATTTGTAAATCACTTTGGGTAGTATTGACATCTTAATATATAGTCTTCCATGAATGTTCATGAATTCATGAACACAGAATGTCTCCATTTATTTAGGTCTTCTTCAATTTCTTTCAGCCATGATTTATAGTTTTCCATGTACAAGTCCTTTACATTCTTGATTAAATTTATTCCCAGATATTTGATTCTTTTAGTTGCTATTATAAAATGGAAGGGGTGCCTTTTCTGAGACAATTGAGATGAACATGTGTTTTTTCCCTTCATTCTACTAATGTGGTATATAACATAAATTGATTTTCTTACATTGAACCATCCTTGCATTCCTGCTCTAAATCCCACCACTTGGTCATGATGTACAAGACTTTTAATGTGTATTGGATTTGATTTTCTAGTATTTTTTTGAGGATTTTTGCATCTATATTTGTAAGGGATATTGGTGTATAATTTTCTTTTCTTATGATATCTTATTTGGCTTTGGTATTAGAGTGATGCTGCCTCACATAATAAGTTAGGAAGTGTTCCCTCCTTTTCATTTTTTTTTTTTTTTTTGGAAGAGTTTGAGCAGGACTCGTGAATTTTTCTTTGAATGTTTGGTAAAATTCACCAGAAGAGACATCTGGTCTGGATTTTTCTTTGCCAGGTGTTTTTTGATACTTGATTCAATCTCTTTACTTGTTATTCATTTGTTGAGGCCTTCTATTTCTTCTTGCATCAGTTAAGGTAATTTGTGTATTTCTAGGAATTTGCCCATTTCTTCTAGGTTATCTAATGTATTGGTGTACAGTTGTTCATGGGAGCCTCTTATAATCCTTTTTATTTCTGTGGGGACAGTAGTAATGCCCCCCTTTTCATTTCTGATTTTAGTTATTTGCAAGACTCTCCCTTTTTTCTATTGTAGTCTAGCTAAAGATTTGTCAACTTTATTGATCTTTTCAAAGAATCAACTTTTGGTTTCACTGACTCTCTCTATTGTTTCTCTATTCTCTATTTCATTTATCTCCACTCTAATCTTTATTATTTCCTTCCTTCTGCTTACTTTGGGTTTATTTGCTTTTCTTTTTCTAATTCCTTCCAGTGTGGGGATAGAGTATTGATTTTTATCTTTCTTTATTTAATGTAAGCATTTATGGCTATAAATTTCCCTCTGAGGGCAAACTTTTCTGCATCCCGTAAGTTTTGATGTGTTGTTTTTTTCATTTTCACTTGTCTCAAGATGTTGCCTAATTTCTTTAAACAGCTCTGTTCTTAAAATATTTATTCCTCTTGTACTCGCCTCTTGATCTTAGTGTACTCGCTTTGAGACTGCCTTCTCTTTCTTCTTTTCACACACTGGTCTATGTCTATCAGAACTGTGCTCAACTTGTGTTGATCACTTTCCTCCTCCACCTGTTCATGGAGGAGAGTCGAGGCTCATGTAGGCTCCAGAGGAGAGTTCAAATGCACTGCTGTCAAGGAGAAACAATATTAGATTACAAGAACACTCTAGACTATTCCTAGAAAGAAAGATTTTCTGAGGAGCTCTTATTTACTTTTACTTTCTACTCTTTCTTCCATTTGCAGGGTCTTTCTCACTAATATGTGGAGGGCAAACGCAGTCTTTCTTTCCAAAATGCAGTCATACCTTAGAAATAGAATTACTTTGTAAAGGCAGAGAAAACCTTCTGAAAAGGTACCCATTAAACCATGAACAGTGGTTACTTCCCAGGTGGAACTGGTATGAAGAGGTGGAAGCAAGGGATGTTAATCTGGCATTTTCTAATTTATATACTTTATCTTAGGAGTTTTCAATATTATGAGACTGGTCATGTATTTTTTTTGTAATTGAAAATAAAAATAAAGCATAAATGTGAAGAAAGGAAATTGAATTAAAGTGCTGAAATTTAAGGAAATTTGTTGTGAATATCAAAGCTAAGGGTATAATTGTTACCTGCTAAAATCATAGTTTCAGCAACTCTGAATCAGACTCTTAAATTTTCCTATTTATTTTCTCATTTTATGTTCTTTGTATGATTTTAAAGTTGGAAATAGATTCCATAATCAGTTTAACAAAAGATTAAAATTGGATATGATTGAAAATTTTTAGAAATAAGCTTGCCTTACTTTATTCATTGTATCTCCTCTTTTACATTCTCTTTAAAGAATCTTACAGAAATTTGTATCTTAATAGGGAATGTGTAAAATGTAAGAATATTGTCATGTTGTTTGAGAATACCTACTTAAAATAATATCTTATGTGTTGTAGCTAGTTTACATTAGTTTCATGTAAGCATGACATGAGAATGACTAATGAAAAGGGTAGACTGGGAAACAACTCATCCGGTTTATCTTAGGATCTCTAGTCAGGTGATGCCTTCTGTCATCACAGGTAACTCATTTCTCCTGGCTGAGTAACAGTCAGTTTCCATATTTCTAACAGGGGGACTGTGAGGATTCATGAAAATTTGTCCTTACAGAGTATGTACTTGAGAAATGCTGACTGCTCAAGAGAACCCCGCACATGGTAGGCAGTCAACAAATATATGTTAAAGAAATCAAACTGATAAAAATTGGCCAACCTCACAGACATATGGCATCTTTAGGAATTACACTTCTACTAGTTAAATTTATAAAGGTTAAAAGAAGCTCATTTACAGAGACACGGTTTTTCTGAATTTCACTTTTTCACTGGATTCAAGAAGAATAGGGAAGGTGGAAACTAATTCTTAGGTTATCAGAGTGGAAGAAAAAGAACCAGGAACATCTTATGGGCACCAAATCCAATAACTACTTCTTGAATTGAATAGAACAGTTCAGCGGTTGTTTAAATGACTTAATTGCTTTTAATAGTCCTCAGAACAAAATAAGCTGCTCCTATCCTCTGAACTTGGCCTACTTTCTCAGTGT
Organism: Choloepus didactylus; assembly: GCF_015220235.1. NCBI lineage: Eukaryota > Metazoa > Chordata > Mammalia > Pilosa > Megalonychidae > Choloepus > Choloepus didactylus. Next base: position 90,176,774 of record NC_051314.1, read on the forward strand.
ATTTTTAGACTGCAAAGGAAATGGTTAAGACTAAGGAAGTTGGAATGTGACTGACCTTTTACCCGTAATGATACCATAATGCAACACTGACATTCACCACCAGTGACATGGGTACAGAGCTGACAGAAACTCTTTGCCAGAGAACTGATCAGCTTCTTTCCATTTGCCCTTATATCTATCCCCACAGTTCTGCAATGTTCTATAATTACTTCAGGCATCACTTATTTTAAAACAGGGCATATCTTGCTTTATATTTATACTCTACTTTTAAACCAATAGAATTATTTCATAGTTTTGTTATTCTTGACTAAATGAATATCCAAACAAATTGGGATTCTAGACCATTCTCCATGCATCGACTTGAGGTTCCCTGTGTGAGGGCCACGTTAGGATAGCCCAAGTAAAGTGTCTAAAACATCAAAATGTCTGATCATGCAACACAGAGCAAGTTACCAACACTTTGGACATGAATATGTAACAGTGCGACATAACTATGCTTTAAAAGTCTTTTACACTCGGCCATTGCATACCTGTCAGATAACTTTGGAACAAGTTCATAGAAAATATCATATAATATTTGCTTCCTTCATCACCATAAACCAACAAAAGATGACATCATCTTCCTTTCCTCTTATTTAATGATATGAATTAGAATCAGGCTTTTAATTCACATCAGGTAATAAGTATCCAAAGGCACCTACAGACATTTTAGACATATTACTTCAATAGTCTATTACTTCAGAATTCTCCTGACAGGATTCCGAGCTAGGAATTGCCAAGTCCTGCTGCTGACACCTCCCAAACTGCTTGTCTCCCTTCCCAGTGCCACTCTGCTAGTGAGCCAAGCTGCTATCATCACTCACCTAAATTACTGCAACTGCCCACTAACTGCCCCTCTTCTAACCCTCCTCTAATGCGTTCTACATTCCACCAAAGAGAATTTCTAAAAGGCAAGTATGATAATGCCACTCCCCAACTTAAAAGCCCTCAATAGATTGCCATTGTTCTAAAATAGAATGCCAACTCCTATTCCTCACCCTGTTAACAACCTGTGGAGTATTATCACTTTCTTGGGCTTTCACTAAAGAAAATTTATATTCAAGTGGTAGTTAGCTACTGTAATAAAAGATAGGTTACTATTTTTATGTAATTTATATAAAAATGTAGCTATCAGAATCAAGCTTATCAGTCCTTAAGCAATCAACTATTTTGGTGAAGGGAGAAGAATGTGGCAAACAGGCATTATACTTTAAGTAACTCAATAATATCACAATAAATAGCTACAATTTTTTAGTTGTAAATATGTACCAGACATATAAATGTATTAATTGTCCCAATAGCCCTTGAGATAGGTAACATACTGCGAGATTACTCCAGTTGAGGTGTGACCCACCTCATTTAGGAGGGAACTTAATTCTACTACTGGAGTCTTTTATAAATGGGAGAGAGAGAGAAAGAGAGAGAGAGAGAGAACCACAGAAGCAAGAAGCTGAAAGCAACAAAACACAGAAGAGAAGGGATACCAATAGATGCTGCCAGGTGGCAGAGGAGCCAAGGATCACCAACAGCCAGTCTTTGGGAAAAAAGCATCATCTTGATGATGCCTTGATTTGCACATTTTCTCAGCCTCAAACAGTAAACTAAGAAATTTCCATAGGAAACTGAAACACATAGCTCCATTTTAGAAATGAGATGACTAAGTGCTGGATACTTTGGAGAGGTTGCAAAGCCAAACACTACTTTCCCCAGATTCCCTTGCAGCTAGGGTTCTGGAAGCATATTGAGTCCCAAAAGGCAGATACACACAAGTGAGATATGGAGATATGGAGGGCAGAAGTGAGGCAAAGACTACCTTCTTATTCTTATTCTTTTTTTTTTTTTTTTGGCTATTTCTTCTGGCACTCAGGGCCTTGGACAAGTAAGGCTCCTCAGGACCACATTCCAGGGTCCATACTATAGACACCTTGGGTCCCAGAGACTGATGTGGCAATAGCAGCAGCAGCAAGTTCTTGATCCTGGCATAGCTCCACCTAGAAGTAGTAGCTTCCCTGGTGGATCAGTTATGTTTTGAGTCATTCCTGAATGACTGTGGAACAACCTAAAACCTGCTTCTTCAACACCGCTAATAATTTTATAAGTGACCAGTTCCCTATATTAAATCCCTTCCTGCCTAAGATACTCAAAGCTCCTTCTCTTTTCTTGTATTGACCCTGACAACATAAAAAAACCTATGTACTCATTAGACTACAAATTAAGCAGCTGAAACAAAGACACCAAAAAAATAGAGTGGCTTGAATGAGATCAAAAGTTTATTTTTCTCTCATGTAACATCCAAAAGTGGGTAGTGTAAGAAGGTGGGGTGTCTCTGTTGTCATCAGTATGAAGCTTCTCTTTGGCCCAAGGCAGCTGCTCCAGTTGTTGCTATCTCCAAGCCAATGCACAGGGAATGGTGGTAGGGAATAGAGGGGGTAGTGTAAATGATTTTCAAACACATATAAAACTTCCATTCACATACCTCTGGCTAGAACAGAGTGACATAGCAACACTAGCCACAGAAAAGGTCGATCAAATATAGTCTCTAGCTAGGCAACCATGTGCCCTGCTAAAACTCAGGGTGCTGGGGGTGTGGTAGGGTGAGAGGGATTTTGTTAGGGAAAAAAAAAAAGAAAGGAAGAATGGCTATTAAGGTGAATTAACAGTTTCTGCCATATCTATCTCTCTGCCCAAAATCCATGAATGCTCTTCTTGCTACAAAGAAGTCACACTCACCATTCTCAAGTAGGATTCTAACCCATTGGCTTCCCTGTGAAAGTAACAAGGGCCAAAGACTTTATTTACTGACCTCTGTGCTCAGCCTATCACTCTTTCCTTCAACTGAATGTTAACTACCTTAGTGGCAGCCATCTGAAACAGTTGGGAAGGCAACATCTTCAGTATAATCTTTGCTCAGGGCTGGCTTTCATTGCCTGGCCAAGGAGAACTCTTAACAGAGAAAGACCTCCATCATCATTTTCTACATCTGTCTGGTGATTCAAACAGGTTTTCCAACCCTGCACGGCCCAGACTTTTAAGTTGCAAATCAAATTAGATTGCAAGCCATACGTAAAAAGAGCCTCCCTTAGAGCTATATTCCTTTCTCTCTCTGCTTACTGGCTAATTACTACATGGTTTTACCTTCCTCTTACAATAGTTATAACTAGTTGTTAAAACTAGTGAGTCAACATAAATCTATATACTGAGATTTTCTCTTTGAACTAAAGTTCAGTAGGACATATGATCTGTCCTTCAAGTTATGGTACGTTTGTTTTAGCGAATGATTTGCCACAGAGTAACACGTGTTAACAATGTTCATGCCTAAAACATTGTGCCCATACCACCTTCTGCCTGTCGCTATCCAATGCCACAAAATGTCGGGTTTTGTTATGGTTAACACCCCATTCTGGCAACAATTTCTGTTTTAATGAGAGTGTATGCTAAAGTGTTTAAAAAAAGACCCCTAAAAATACAGGGTCTTAATAACATAGAAGTTTGCATCTTCCTCACCTGACAGTTCAGAGGTGAAGACAGAGACTCTACTACCAGTATGTGACTTCTATATCTGGGTTCCCTCCAGCTGTTCCATGATTATCATTTCCCAGCCAACAAAAATTGTTTTTTTTAAGGTAAGATCAAAAAGGTGTCATCACTTCTGGTCACATCCCATTGGAAAGAACTTAATCTTGTAGCTGCAAAGGAGGTTGTGAACTACTGTCCCGAGCTGGATACTGTGTGCCTTGCTAATACTCAGGAATTCCATTACTAAAAGAAGAAGGGGAAAAGAAATCCTAGGGGATAATCTGCACTCTCTGCCACCATGAGGATTAGAGGACTAGAGATTAAGCAACTGCCTGACTCCAGATCCCAAAAGCAAAACGACTTCTAAAACTGTCTTCCAATATCCATAAAGAATGTTAAGGATTTTATTTGCAGTTCTTTATTCTGAGTGTTCATTTTATCCAGAAAAAAGAAAGTTATGATGGCTTTATCATCTTGTTTTAACTTACTTATTCATTTATTGAGTACCACCATGTGTCCAGCATTTAGCTAGACAGGTGAACTACCAAGATAAGGCAGAATCACCAGGAATCTTTATCTAGAGTTTCTATTTGTTTGGATTATTCATTTAGAAAACTCATCTTTTTTTTCCTGAAAATATCATAAAACCAACAAATTTGTTTAAAAAAAAAAATTAAGTTCAAAAGAAAGCAACCAGTGAAAGGGTTTTATTTTTCACTTTCCCCAATTTTGTATTATTTAGGTCAGTTGGCCTAACTAAAAATTATATGGCCTCAGACAAATCCCTCCACTTTCTTAGACCTCAATTTTTCCATGTGTAAATCAAGGAGGCTGGACTGGATAATCCCTCAAATCCTTTCAGGTCTAAATTTCTCCTTCTGAGTTAACTTATTCAAAGTCACAAAACCAAGAAGTAGCAAAATTAGAACTCTTTTTGTTTTTTTGTTTTCCTGGCTCAAACCCACTTCGCTGCTTCTAGCTATGTATGCAAAAAAAAAAAAAAAAAAAAAAAAAAAAAACTCAGATTTAAAAATCATTACTGCCCAGTTTATGCTGGACACTAACATCAACCATGTGAAGTAGGTATGTTATCCCTGTTTTACAGGTAAGAAAACCCCGACAGAAAGAAAACTGCCCAAGTGTGTGTGGCTGGTTGGTGCCAAAGTCTGAGCTGAAAGCCTGGTCTTCCTGACTCCAGTACTTTCCCCACAGGGGCTTGTAACTGGTCCAAAAATCAACAAATAAGCCCAAAATAAATCCAGTCCCAAAGCCAGAACAGTCTTTTTTTCTTCTGTTTTCCTTCAGTTGAGAAAGAAAAACAAGAATCAGAAGTTTCATTTATCGGGATGAAATTTCATGCTATTTGTTAAAATTATAAAACTATGTATAGTTTGTATCCAGTCCTACAATTGCTCCAAAATCCCAGCACATTTTAATACTTGATATATACATTTTCATTTGTACCACACTTCACATTTTATCTGGAAGATATAAATTCTTAGGAGTATAAAAACGGTTTTATGAGTATATAGCCAAAGGGCAACAAGGATTTCCTTTTCTATTTATTGTTAAAGTAGAATTACAGGTAGGCCATTCAGCCTGACATGACGTTGACTATCAGATGTCATGTAAGACATGGCAGATGCCTCCATGAAAACAACTCCACGATGCAAAAGAAAATAATTCTGGGGTGAGACATTGTGAATGATGCTCTTACCAAATGCAGAAATATTTTTGATGTTGTTTCAACTTGGCTGATGATTGTTTTATAACAAGTCCCCTGCCATGGTCAGGCATCTTGTCTGCGGAATTCCTTAAAAGACACTGGGCCAGGAAGGCAGTAATATATCATATGCCTGACGAAGAAACAAAATGTCCTGGACCTTGCCATAACTCTCAGGGAGTTGTTAGAGTTCATTTAAGTACTTCTAAAAATATGAGGGACTAGCCTTCCTGGGCTTGTTTCCTTTAGACAGTAACTCATCATTTAATAGGCAAGGAACAGCTATTATACAATTTACTTTGACAAAAATATGCAATATTTAATCAGTATTTTGTGGTTTTTATGTGCTGAATCTCCATTCAATTTCTTTTCCCAGACTCTACCCTAAACTGAACACTGAGATTTGGAGTTAATTATATATAAAATAGGAATATTTTCCAAATCAGGTATTTGTTCTGCACTTGTAAATTTAATGGATTATGTTCACACTAAAGCTGTGTTCTCATATATTCCCTGGCACCCCCACTCCCAGCCCTACATGGTGATCTTATAGAGTACAAGGATAATGTCTCTTGGAAACTGATTTCGTCCAGTACCACGTTCTGGTGTTCTACGCATCATTGGTTAAATATGTGATTAGAATCTATATGCCAGAGAGTAGGAGTTAAGGATGTAGCATAAAACAGACTGCACACAGTCCCTGTCCCCACAGAGCTGACCACCAAAATGGATACAGACAGGTATCCTGGGGGTAACAATGGGGAGGGATATAGACGGTCCTGCGGAAGCTCATAGGAGGACAGTAAAGTCTTCCCAGAGACTTGAAGGATGAGTAAGGATTAACTAAGTGAAAGGGGAGTATGCCATTGGGGAGAAGTGTGTGGAGAAGGGGAAAGAACCATAAAAACAGAACATATCTTACAGAGGAAACCGGAGAGGCCCAGCCTGAGAATCTAGGAGTGGATTCAGAATTTTAGCATAGCCTGAAGGCAGAGTCTAGGGGTCTGCAGGCACTACTTGCAGGTGACAGTCTTCACAAAAATATCTATTATGATGACAGTAAATGCCTTGAGGCACAGTGTACTCGGCTAGACACTGAAAGCTGATTCCCAGTCACCGTCCCACCTTCAGGGAACATTTCCCCCAAAACAGGAATCTAAATTCTACTCAATACTCTTTATCTCTTATCATATGCAGTTACATCCCCATTTGGGTCTCCCAAAGAGCCCCGGGGCAGAGGGAGTTTCTACTATCTGCTTCATCTGCAAGCTCACATTTGAGGGGCACTCAGCACACATTGGGCAGCTGATGTGTGTTCTGAGCAGTAACTGCAAACCCCAAACCAGGTGCAGTCCTAAGCCTTTTACAGATATTTGTGATTTTTTTCATCTAATCCTTGCAACCTTTCTATGGCATTGTTTACTACTATTATGCCTGTTCACAGATGAGGAAACTGAGGCACAGAGAGGCTGAGTAACTTGCCCAAGGTCACACTGCTGCTAACTGAGGTGCAGCATTTGAACCCCAACAGCCCAGATCCAGGATTTGAGCTCTGAGGACCTGCCCTCTACGTCTCTCTACCCCAGCAGGATAAGCACACCATGCCTCCCCGCCTTCCAGGAGCTTCTACTCTGCTGGAGAAGATGGATGTAAACACCCAGAGTATAAGAGCTACAGGAGAAATATGAATCAATGACTGAATCAAACAACTGAAACTCAAAATACAAACTTCAGGAGACGTAGTCCACAACATGCAAACAAAACAGAATATACTCTCTATAAGAGAAAAGGCTACCACTTATTGAGCGTCCCAGTCCCCCAAGGACCTGGCCCTTCATTTAAATTATCTTATTGCCTTCTCATAGGAAACTGTAGCTAAGAGAAGTTATGATTAGGCCTGATTATTAGGCCCCCCACCTGGTGAAGCCAAGATTCTCTTTCCTTTCATTGTGGTCTCCTTAAAGCACAGTGCTTTGTCTTTACCCCTAAAAGCTGACACCAATTTCAGATAACTTCTCTTTGAGGCGAAGAATAAGGGGAAGTGTTTCAGCTCAGGCAGTTTCCATATTCACTTCCCAAACTTTGCAACAGGAAGCTGGCGCAAACACCCAAACAACCTGCTCACAGCAACTCGATTGCTTAGAGGGAGCCCTCTAGCCCCAGACTACACCATACAAGGCTGACAGGAGCTCTACTGATGGTGCTGCAATGGCTCCATGTTGGCATTCTAGATCCCAGAAGCCAGGGACCCTGGCGAGACAGTTTCTTGAACTTTGCAAACCAGAAGAAGGAAAGAGAAGGGACTGGAGAGAAGGGGAGAGGACAGGGAGGGGAGGGGAGGGGGGCAAGAAGGGGAATGGATCACATATGACAGCACAATTAAAGCTTAACTCCTTCCATCAACATCCTCCTTCAACAACAAAGATTGCCTAACATCCTGATCAAACCAACTTCTGCTTTTGGCTGAAAAGTACACTGGAAAAGAAAAGAGAAATATGGGGGAAGGGTTTGTATCCAGGAAGGTACACTTTAGCCCTGAAGTGCAAGCTATATTGCTTCGAAGAACAGAAAAAAGATGAAAACTATTAATGTTTTAAACACATGCAATTTTATAATAGCAGCTTCTTTCCTCCTTCTTCCAACCCTCTGCCATGTGGAATACTACTAATTTTACTAATTAAATCCACAGTAATAGAACCTGAGAATGGTTTTAATATCAGTTTTTTACTTTTCATGGCAGACAGGAAGAGGGCAGGGTTTATACTTTCCAATGACTAGAAAGAAGCAAAGAACATAGGAGCAAATACAACTAATCCAGCATTTGGTCACAATAGTGGCAATGATTCAAATAAGAGTATAACAAAAGAAGGGATGCATGGCTGAGTCAAAAAAAAAAAAGTAGTAGCTTGTGAGAAATCAAAGGGAAGTGAATCTTGTTCCTTCTGGCAAACAAGTGCAGACAGTGTGCATGGGGCCTGGTGACAAGCTGCATTCCCCTGGGGCTGCTTGGGGGATTAGGTCAATATAAATGTCTCCAAATAACCCAAGATGTAAGAATTGAGAGCATAGCAAGCTGGAGTAGTCATCATGTGATATATTTAGGAGCACTTATTTTGCAAGCTAGAATTACAGAACAAGATGCATTCAATTAAGAGTATTTAAGGATGTGTTTCTATGATGGGCGTGGGGCAGGGGGGTGGTGGCAGAGCAAGAGGGAGTCATGATCCATGGCTAAACCAGAAGAAAACACCATCCTCCAAAAAACAGGTGATGGTTTTAATAAACACAGACTTATTCACCCATCATCTTAACAAAGCCAGTTTCTACATCAAGGCTAGTTCAAGGTTTTGACAAAAAGAAGTGGTTTACAAAAGAATTACCAAGAATCCAGAAGTGTTCAATGGAAAAAATTACCATGTGGGGAAAGCTTGCTCTGTGTACCATTTAGGCTACACATGTTCTCCAAATGCAGATCCAGACAATGAGGGAGGGCCTTTAAAAACAGGACTGCTGCAATATCTCCTAAACTCGCAGCCTATGAGGCACTCATGTCCTTTATCACACTGGAGCCTCGCAATAACTAGCAAAGTAGGGAAGAGCAAGAATTATGCTCATTTTACAGATGAGAAAACTGAGGCTTAGGAAGCCTCAAATTTTTTATGGTAACATGGCTTGTAAGTAAAGGTCTGAGATGTGAATCCTTTCTGTATCTAAAGCTCATGCTTATTTTTTCTAGGCCATATATCTCAAAACTTAGAATCTGAGTTCAAAACATATCAAAGAACTGAAATAATCTCAAGGTTCTTGAATTGTCCCATCAAACTTGTCTCCTAAACTGCCTCAGGTCTTACTTTAGGTCTGTTCATAGATTCTAATGCATTTCTCTCTTCTTTGCTGCTGAAAGTGGTCCCATCTGCATGGAGCTTTCCTGAAGCTAAGCTTTCTTTAGCTTTCCTGAGGCAATCATGACATCACTTTCCACGTCCTATATTGTTTTACTATTCAGCCATTCTGATGTATTCGATTTGCCTTGTTCATAAGACTGTAAGCCTCTGGGTGGAAGAACAATGCACCTTTTCCGTTTCTTGAGCTCCCTGCCTCACCCCCGCAATGACCAGCACTGTGCTGGTTTCACACAGAAGATGCTCACTAAATACAAATCAAATTGCAAAGCATCAGTTCATCTATAGCCTGTTTTATTCTTTCATGATAGATTGCTTCTTGGCATTATATAATTTGGGCACTGTACTAATTTAAGATATACAATTTTATTAATTTCATAAAATACGATGTTTCAGTTGCATGATGTTCAGGTTGCTGACTTTTTTTAGTCAGAGACTTTATCTTAATCTAATTTACTGTTTTATCAGCCTTCCCTACTGTCATGAAAATACAGTGTCAGTAAAATAATAATAATAGCCAATATTTGTTGTTTATCATGTGCCAGGCACATGCTGTTTATACATATTTACTATTTCATTTAATCTTCATTATAGCTCTCCTCAGTTTACAGATGAGGAAACTGAGGCACAGAGACATTAAACAACTTGCTGAAGGTCACCTGTTACAAGTGTCACCTGGTACAAATACAAAAACAATTATCCCATGGTCTGGTTTTTTTTTTGTTTTTTTTCCCCCTGTGTTATTGAAATGTAAGCACTCTGCATGACTTTAATCTTCTCAAAAACTCTTTGAAATTGAGATATCATTGTTCTGGCTGCAGCACTGATTTACACTCTGTAACTTTCAGAATATTACTTAAACTGAGGCCATCTGTCTGTTTCCTCCTCTCTTAAATGAATACGTGAACAGTTATTGTGAAGATTTTACAAGTTTATATACACAAGCACCTGAAAAGCGCCTGGCACATGGCAAGGCCCTGTCGGTGTAAGCTATGATCATCAGGACTACTATCCCTGGCCCGCCTTCCTCCATGTGATCAAAATGCTAAGTTACAGACATTCGCCAATCACCAATTTCATGCATATTTGTATCTGTCTCCAATATTTGGGATGTGCTTTAAAAAAAATTGGTTTGACAAAATATAGAAAAGATCTATGCCTAAATGAAGATCTAGGCCTGTTTAAATATAAATGTGCCTACAACAGTGACTGGCACATATTATAAGGTCACTGAATATTTAATGATAGATGTATAAATAAATAAATGGTAGCCAAATAAAGGAATAAATGAGCCAAGGTACGAACAAGAAAGTGAATAACTAGCTAACCAAGTTAAGACATTTAAATTGAGCTGCAGAACCTGAAAAAAAATATATCCAAAGAAGAATAAAATGGAAAGGGCTCTTTTATTATCAAAGGATTTTATTTCAGTATTTCCTTAAATGACTATAAACCATGAATTGATTAAAACATAATTAATATTTTTCAAAAATAAGTACTATGAAGAAGCCACGTAGAAAGCTATTAATAAGTCCACATCCAGTTATAAGAGAACCTCATTGAGATCTCATTCAAAATTGAGGAAAGAAGTCCATGGTCAGTTTTTTATTTCATCCTTAATTTCCCACACTTTTCAAAGAGCCATATTATAACTCTTTCTCAAACATTTGCAAGAAGGTATTGTGATTGTGAAAATATATGTTCCAAATACCTAAACACCTAAGCTAAATATTTACATTCTGCCTTTTCAATTAAACAATTGACTTTGTTCTTTAGCATTTAGGTCAAAACACCTAAATGTTTTAAAACATCAATAACAAGAGGATATGGTTTTTCACCAGATAGTCTAAACTTACTGGTTTTAGCAAAACCTTCACAAGAAAGAATTAGACAATTAAAAAACATTAATGTAAGTACACTGAAAATAAGAAAGAAGAGGGAGGTTGTTGGCCATTTATTATTTTTAGCACAAAAACACACCTCTCTTCCACTTCTCTATGTTTATGTAGTTAATATTTGGTTAGCATTTACATCCATTTACATCATTATAACAAAAAACTCAATTTGCTGACTTTACGTAGGATTCACTTCAAAGGAGATCTTGGAGCTTGGCTGCATCAGTTTATTCATTTTCACAGCTTCCTTGCTCACAGGCATGTGACTAGCATCTTATCATCATTGTACAAAATGAAAACTGGAGGTACTAGGAGATGAAGCAACTTGCCCTAAGTCTCATAACTATTAAATTATGATATTTTGCTTAGAACTCATGTCTTCTTTCAATACAGCAGGATTTTTCCCCCACTAGATTATTCTTCCTTTACATAAATTTAAGAAGTAACAGTGAACTGCAAGGCAGGAAAGACTGACTACCTGGGTAAACTCCAAGAAAATACTTCAAGGTTGGGTTAAACTGACCCAACAGGGGTTCTGAGACTTGGCAGAAACAGAGGCTAGGCTGAGGGAACCATACATGTTTTCTGACATTCAGCCAATGACATGTAAATTACTGTAACAGATCTACAAAATGCAGTCATGTGAGAAAAAGTGAGCAATATGTGTGTTTTACGATAAACTTCTTTCCCCATTTGATTTTAATTAAAACTCCTGTTCTGCCCTGGAGTTTTGTGGGTGAGCTTTCCCTTGTGTTGTGCCCTGAGCTTTCCCTAGTGTTGTGGGAACTGCTCTTGTAGGTGCTGGAAGACTAGGTTCTCCAGAGGCCACCTCTGGGAAGGTGATTTTATGTGAGGAGACTGCGGAATGTCCCGGGTATGTATGTTCAGTTGCCCTGAACTGGTCACATTTATGACTCTGGAACTGCACATTCTTCAGGAATGAAGCCATTCCAAGGACCTTTGCTGCCAAAGCCACAAGGAGGCATTTGAATTCCCAGGGTCACCTCTCTCAAACTGAACTTGGCTGCCAGGACTGAGTCACTTTCTTCCCACTGTGGGTCACATTACTGGTAGTAGGTTCCACCTGTTTCAATAGTTGTTTGATGACAAAAGTGACTCTTAAGAACTGAGTGATGGGGGCAGCTGAGCAGGCTTCCAAACCAATTGTGGGTGAGAACAAGAGAACCAGTTCCCTGCAAAAGAGATTCTGAAGACAACTAAGTGGGAAAAGGATGATCCAATAGGCGATTTTCTCAAAGACCTTTCTTGGGATTAACAGTGTGGGGTGAGGTTCAGTTTAAACAGCAGCAGGAAGAGAGAGAGCAAGCTTAAATTATAACCAAAACGAACACAGATCAGATATACTGAAGAACTTCTGAACACATTAGGGATCATAAGCAAGGAGAAAATTTTTTTTTCTTTAGGAAGCTTTAAGAATATGTGCTCACTTTGGCAGCACATATACTAAAATTGGAACAATACATAGAAGATTAGCTTGGCCCCTGCACAAGGATGACAGGCAAATTCTTGAAGCATTCCATATTTTAAGACTGTAACTGTGTAACCAAATAAACCCTCTTTTATAAAAAAAAAAAAGAATATATTACATAGGTCTCTATAGTAGATACCTGGAAGCCAGATCCATCAGAATTAATACTAGAATTCTCCAGGTGGAAACAGACTTCCACCAAATGAACCACCTTAGAGAAAAAAGGAGACAAAATCCTTTCTGCCATCTTGAAAGACTCTTTGCTCAGGTCACCCCATCTCTGCCCTCCACAAGCACTCTACCTTCATCCCATTTTGTAAGTTCATTGCTATATTCCCAAATAAAATACCAGAAACCGATTTCTCCCAGCACAGCTTTCACCCCACTCATCATCTCAAAAGCATACCCCTTTCTTACCATCTCCCATGAGTGGATGAAGTGAGGTCCCTGTTTAATTAATAACCATTTAAGTAACAGAGAGGGTTCCGTAAGTTGTTCCCTATATTAGCCTTGCAAATCCAAGAAACGGTCGTCAGCTCTCAGAAAACAGGGAATAGTTTTGGAGTGTAGTAAACAGTACTTAAAGAGAAGCTTAAAGAACCTGGGGTTTTATTTTACCTTTTTCACTTGCTATCTGTGCAGCCTTATGTTAGTAATTCAACTACTCTCTGCCTCAGTTTTCTCCTTCATGAAATGTGCTACTGGCTCCCTCTTGGAGTGTTCTAAATATCAAAGAATGAGGTACTTGAATATAGTCTTCCTCCTGCATCTGAAAGGAATTGATAATCAATGGGTTCTACTGATCACTCACTCTAAAGGTTTCATGTCGCTCCCTAAGGATGTTTTTATTTCTTGAATGCATAATATGATCATCACAATATCAGAAAAAGACCAGGAGATGAGCAAGGGCATCAGGGTCAACCCACAATTTGTTTAAAATTGCCCTTTATAAGTACTTATATTTTATTAATAATACTCCTCTCTCTCTGAAATCCAGCCCTTCACTAAAAGAATTCACTTTAGAAAACAAGAATAACTGGTAATCAAAGACTATTTCAATTTAGAAATTATCAGTGAAATCAATTATAATGTAGAATGGGGGTAATCATATAGCAAATAAGTCTATTTTGAATAATCTGTGATTTTCTTCATGCCTTTAACTGCTACAGACACTGATATTTTCATGATGTTAAAACATCTATAGCTAAACTAGACCATCAAATGCCATCACAATTCAGCATTTCCCTGGTTAAGGAAAATGTCATATCGGAGTTTTCATTAGACGATATTTATTGATTTTTAAATGATCATTTAGTCTCAAAATAATAATACTAAATTATTATCTTTATGGAAATTTGAGTATCATGACAAATATTAAGCAAGGAAGGATGGTTGGAAGTGTTGAAATATTCCTTGGCAAATTGGGGGGAATGGCATGAGTAATTGAAAAGTTTACCATAAATCACAAATATAGATTTCTGAGTTAAAATTAGGGAGCAGAATTCCTGAATCCTAGGCACGGACAGACGATCTGATCATCCCTCTTTTCCTGTGATATGAATGCCCAGAGAGAACCACTCTCACAAGAATTGTGCATGGGAAAGACCACACAGTTCATCTCTTGGCTCCCTTAACATTTTACACGCAAAGCTCTGAGACCAAAGAGTAAGAGAGAAAACAAGGACCCAGGGCTCCTTCCTACCTCCTCAACACTGGACTTCACAGTTCCATGTCTAATCACAAAGCAATTGGACTTGATCCACTCATTCATTCAGCAAACATCTACTGAGCACCCACCTACTATGCTAAACCCTGGGTATAATGTAAATTCTCATCTGCTAAAAAAGTTGGTGCTCCTTTCCCACCCCGCACAAAAACAAAAAAGGATCAAAATTCAAAATTAGCAGGTGAATAGGTGAGGATAAGTCTGACTCTGCCCTTTACTGTGTGACCTTGAGCTTCTGGATCTTCTTCAGTAAATTTATGGTTATTGGTGATTTCTCAGCGGATGTTAGCAGGGATTAAATGAGATAGTATTTATGTTTTAAAAAATAGCATGGTGTCTGGACATAGTAAGAAGGTCAATAAACTGAATTGGGCTGAGAGTGGAAGTACTAATGGGGGTGGGGGTGTGGGGGTGAGAAGCAAAAAGTATCCTCTCTTCCCCTTTTCTTCATCTTCCCACCAGATTACCTCAGAGCTATCACCTCCAGCCATCTGTACCACACCAATGGGGGAGTTATTGATAAGTTACAAGAGACTTAACAGGTTCTGTCTGCAGGATTTACTAACCCTTACACACACACACACACACACACACACACACAACCACACTCTTTTTGAGGCTGACTTCTTAGCAAACCACTGCTTTTAAATTCCTTAGAGTCAATGAGTCATCCACCAGTCCTAACTTGTGCACATTCCTGCAGGGTAAAATTCAGAAACTTGCCTAATAAATTTTTTGTTAGTAGTAAGATACAAGACCAAGATGAGAATTGCTAAATTAAAAAACAAAAAGACATGTATTGTACACATCTTATTCATTGCCTACAAACTCATTTAATCCATAACAATGTGGGGCATTACATGGAAAGCTCACAGGCTCCCTGTTGCCATGAGCTCCCCATCTACTGGACGGGGTAGGATAAATACTGGTAAACACCAAGTGGCAGGCATGGAAGTACAAACAAAAGCAGTGAGGGCTATGTAAAGACAGACACGTCAGTGTTCAGGATGGAGAACATCTATAAGACCTAGGAATTAGCAGAATAGCCCTTGGGAGTAAAGCAGGATAGCACCTGCTTGGAAAAGCATCAAGGAAAAGAGCTCTGAAGGGCAGTAGGATGACAGCACAGAAATGACTTCAGAGTTAACAAGAGAGAGCAAAACAAAGGTGGCAGGAGCTAGCTGAAAAGGTGACCACTTGAGATCAGAGAGCAAAATGGAGGGGATTTGCAAACTCTTCAGGAACACTGTGGTACTCACACAGTCAAAGTGAACTAAAGAACTGACTAAATTTGACTAGGAGGCAGATGTAAATTACATTGCACTTTCCTCCCCTTGCATGTTTACCTATATTAATCAGCTAATGAATCTGCTTTCTACTTGCATTTATCACAAATGGTAATGTGAGTGCTCCAAACGTAAAAAACAAATAAATAATTTCAAAAGCCCAAAAGTGAATTATTAACCTCACATAGATCACTGAAAGACAGGGATATTTGGGGGGAGGGCGATAGATACTGTCAGAACTTTTGTTTACTATTAAAAAGGATAAGAAGAAGAACTAGAGAACTACAGAGCTACCTATGGTTTTAAAATATGTATTTTTTTACTTTTTGTCACCATGTCTTGCCACATGTTTGCAAGCTTTTAATGACTAGGAAGTTTATATTTTTTGCTTTAAAATGTATACAACCTTGTCAATACAACCATACCATATTGTCAGTGGATACTTTTATAAATACTAGCTGACTAAGCTAGTCAAGTTCCTAACTCAGGTCATAAGACTCATACACAAATGTCTTTCAAGAAATCTTGTTTCCCTCCTCCACAAATCATCTGCAGGCCACATGGATGGCAATTTACAGAGTAAAATAAAAATTCTCATTTAATGAGGGCATTCAATGTGACAGGCACTATTCTAGTGCTTTACTTGTCATTTACAGCCCTCTGGTAAATAAGGAATCCCACCCTGTGATGAAGTAGATACCGTTACAGATGAAGAAACAGGGGGTTAGAGGAGTGAAGCAATTTCCTAAGTCACACAATTGATCAGTCACTGAAAGGAAGAATACAGTCCAGCTGTAACCAACCCCGAACTGTGGTTGTAGGGATCTTGGTGAAGAATCAGCCAGCATTACATGAAGAATCACTTAAGCCTGTGCCTCAATTTTCACAAAATAAAAGAAAAAACTCTTTGTGGTCCTCTACAATAGTTTTTCAAAAGTCTTTGTTACTCTCATGGAAAATTATATTAAATGCCCAGTAAATAAGTCCCGACTGTCACTACGCAACATTAGAATTAGCCTCCTAAGGCAGCTAAGATCCCTTTTCGTCTGTTTCCTGGGAAGCAGTAATTTACTGGAAGTCCAGTTTCTTCAGATTCCCCAAACACCTCCATCCATGTGACAGGAGTTCTGCTGTCGAGGTTTAAAAGAGCCAGGCTGAACATAATTACAGCTTGAGGTCTTGCTTCATTGCCACAGACAGCTGAAATAGATTTTACTAGTCATGATAATCTTGGAGGGAACAAACTGCACTGCACTGCAAGCACATGCCACTCAGAAAGATGGATCTGTACAGGCCACTTCCCTGCCCATTTGGCAGCCCAGGCTCTGCTTCCAATGGGAAGCCACCGTGGGTAGAGAGGAGCTGGCCAACTTCAACACCAGCCTCAGCTCCCACAGTATACTGGCTCCGTGTGGCTCTGGATTGTGTAATGGCTATGGCACAGCAATAACATCAGCCTCTACAGAAGCGAGGCCAGTGTGCTCACATTGTTGTTTCTGGACCAGTTAGCAAGCCTGGGCCTCGGGAAACATGAGGCTGTGCAAGGACTGAAAGAGGCCCTTGTTAAAATAGGGCTCCCACCCTTCTTTCCCCACATGACTTCAAATGTGATGCCCACTATTCCTGCACCCCATTCATCCGAACCCCAGGAAAACCACCACCACCATTAGGAGAAAATGGTGTGACAACAATGCCATGCAGATGATATTTTCAGCTGAACTGGACACTCAGGGCAATACCCAAGAAAAGTGTTACATAAGAAAGTATATGTGAGAGGCCTTTAAAGTTGAAGCACTATAGAAATGTGATTTTATTATTCAAGAGAGATAAAGATTGATCAGGAGATACAGCATACATAACCAAGACATAACCAAAGTGATGCTGATCATAATAGAAAAGAAAAATTAAAAATCTAGAGGAAAGATTAAAAAAAAAAACTTAAAAACACCTCACCTTTCTTGAAGCACAATCTTGGAACTCAAATTTATTATAGTTTCCAACCCAGAAAATGTTTATCAGACTAAAAATTTATATGGGGCTCCAATATCATCTCACAGTCCTTCCTTCCAAACACTCCCTTCTATTATTATATTACCAGATTTCTAAAAATAGTGAAAAGTCTTCTTTCTGAATCTCTACCTCTATCTCACTCTATCCCCACCCCCCAGCTCGAATCTCCAGAAAAAAATAAACAAAAATGAATAAAGGAGAAGACAATTAATAATCGTTTTTAAAAAAGGCAGAGGACCTGAAATACCTTTAGATCTGAATTCTCATTTTCTTTTGAGGACACAATTTCTTTCTAAACTGCTCAATGGCTTAGTGACCCTACACCCCTACCCCTCTGCTGTGGCACACGCTAGTCTTCCTGCACCCACGCACCTCCCCTTCCTACCCCACTCCCATCACCTTGGTTCAAGTTCTCATTACTTTTTGCCTTGCTGAAGGAGTTGATCTGCCACAGCGCTCCCTACCCCTGCCCTGCTCTCTCTAAGCCGTCCTCCACTCGCTAGTCCAGAAGCTTCTAAATTGTAAATCTCCTTCTGAAATCTTTCAGTGGCTACCTATTACCTAGAGCAGTGGTTCTTAAGTCTTTTTGAAATCTGATTAGAGTTTTGAACACTTTTTTTCACTGCATGAGAGAGAATCATCCACAAGTAATACAGTCCTGAGTTAAGAACCTCTGGCCTAGAGCAGAGGTCTCCAAAGGAGTGGGCATGCGCCCCAGGGGTGCACCAGATGATGCATGGTAATGCAGAAAAACCACAGTGGCACTTCTATTTTCACATATTTTTAATCTTTAACAAAAATAAAAATAAAATAATTAGAAAGTAATTTAAATGCACTTTAATGTATGGAATGATACTGGTGCCCTCCCCTGCCCATCTTTCACCTAATGTACCTAAGTATCCCCAAAGAAAGAAAAGGAGTTCCACAAAGGAGAACTGATGTGCCATCCTCACTTACTCCTTCGCTGTCAGTATACTGGAACAAGTTGCATTCTACATGCTATAGGGGGTCATCATTGTGGTTAATGTTAAAAATGAAGCCCTTGACTATGGAGGTTCCTTCCAAATCTTTCAAACTTTACACTCCATACCAGTTTGCTAGTGATGTTGTGTCAAACAACATAAAAGAGTTGCTCAACTTAAAGGTGACTAACACATTTTTTATTGACAAAAGACAAGGCTCTCAAGTTGTCTGACCTTTCCTGTGATGACAGTATTATGCAGATATTTCCAGAAAAATAAATGCTTACCATGTGTCTGCAAGATAAAGATGACAATTTAATAGTGAATGAGAAAGTAGCCACCTTTCTAATTTAACCTGCTGTTTTGAAAATGGGTGTGGTAGGCAACCTCTGAACATTAACGATACCCTCTTCCTGGTATTCAGCTTTTTGGTAATCCCACCTTTGCGTGTGGGCTGGATCTAGTGATTTCTTTGTAATGGATAGAATATGGCAAAAGTCACCTCCAAGACTATGCTACAAAAAGACAGTGACTTTCACCTTGCTCTCCTTCTCTCAATCTCTGGAAAAGCCCACTGGAAAGGAGTTCCTGACTCTGCCCAACAGCCAACAGGTTTGTGAGTGCACTTGGAAGCAGATCGTCCCCAGTTCAACCTTGAGATGCCTGCAGGACCAGCCAACACCTTAATTGCAGCCTTGTAAGAGACCCTGAGCCAAAAGAACAAATCTAAACCACTTCTGGGTTTCTGAACCACAGAAATTATAGGGTAATAAACATCTGTTATTTTGAGCCATTAATTTTGGGAATACTTTGTTACACGGCAAAAGACAACTAACACAGTTAGTAAAATGTTTCCCCATTACTGATGAGTTGATGGCTGAAAATGTGAATTTGTCACATAAATAAGACTCTCCTACCTGCACATTTTTTTTAAAAATTGAAAACAATTTTCTAGCCTATTTCAAAACATTCACGATAAAGACAATCTATGGGTTTGAACCAATTGCTAGAAATATAAAAATACAACACCATCCAAAGAGTGCAAGAATGACTGAGTTCATCAACAAATGTATGGATCAACAAAATGTGACATATCCAAACAATTAAATGTTATTCAGCTGGAAAAAGGAATGAAGTCCTGATACACGCTACAATATGGATGAACCTTGAAGACATCATGTTGAGTGAAAAAAAACAGACACAAAAAGACAGACATTGTACAATATCACCTATATGAAGTAACCAGAATAAGCAAACTCATAGAGACAGAAAGTAGATTACGGGTTCCAGGACCGGGCGGGGGGAGGGAAATGGGGAGCTAATGCTCAACGGGTAGAGTTTCTGTTCGGGGTGATGGAAAAGTTTTGGTAATGGATGGTGGTGATAGCAGCACAACGTTGTGCATGAAATTAATGCCACTGAATTGTAAATTGAAAATTGTTAAAATGAGAAATTTTAAGCTGTATCTATGTTACCACAATAAAAAAAAAGTTTAAAGGAAGGTGGGAGACAAAAATAAAGTTGCATTTTGATGATTTTCATGACTGACATCATGAAAAAAATGGAAAGTTACTAATTAAATCTCAAGAAAAACCTAAGGATGGTGCTTGAGAATGAAAAAACATAAACATCATGGTTTAGTTCGTTTTGCCAAAAAACGTTTCAATTGGAACGCTATCTCTTTGTGAAGTATCTTCTTGTTAAAACCAGGAATCAAAATAAACTGAACTTACATCACCTTTTTGAATATATGTTATATTTCACAATAAGGAAATAACTGAAACTAAGGTACTGTAACTCATAAAATTTTTGGAAATTTCCTATACAACTACTTGTTAAATCATACTTTGAAAGTTATTACTTTTTGCATATATATTTCACAATAAGGAAATAACTGAAACTGTGGAACTGTAACCCATAACATCTTTGAAATTCACTCTCTACTTACTAAATTGCACTTGGAAAGTTATCACTTCTAAGTATAAATGTTATATTCCACATTAAAAAAATAGATTAAAAAAAGGAAAAAAAAACTGAACGTAGATCCAATCTCTTAAATTACCCTTTCACAGAGTATTAAACCAAAGTGTCCAAAAATATATAAGCATTTTCAAACAAAATGTTCATCCTAATATTCAATAATATTTTTATGGGAGTAACAATAAATATGTATCTTTAAATGTTATCTTTAATCTTATATCTTTGTCTATTTTATAACAGATATACTAACATGACATTACATGTATATAAATAAACAAATAGCTCTATTAAATAGCTACATTGAGGAATGCATGCTCAATTTATGTTTACTGTTAAGTGTATGCAACTGAAAATGTTTATTGACGCTTGGCCACAAAGATAAGTTCAAACTCTTTCCCTTGGTTTACACACCTCCACCTATTTTTCTAGTCCCATGTTTAGAGCCACTTGCAAATTTCAGGACACCCATGAGTGAACTCGGAAGCACATCTCCCCCAAGAAGGTTTTTCTTCCAGCTCACTCCACCCACCCACCTACCCCCCACCTCACATCCACTGAAGGACTACTTCTCATATCTCAATTCTCAGCTTATTTGTCAACCATTTCATGACATTTCCCTTCTCTTTTCTGTCTTCCCTCCACCTTTCAATGCTCCCACATTACCTTTTTAATTCCTTTACTATAGGATTTACCATGTCATGGTACATATTAAGGAATTTTTCATTTGCCATCCACTCTTAGTAAACTGAGGGCTTCCTACAAAATCTACTTGGAAGCAGATAGTCAATAAACATTTGTTGAATCAATGGATGAATTAATTTTTTCAGAACAGTTTTCTCTATAGCCCAAATTAAACAGGTTAAAAGAAAATCTGCCTTTACCTCATCCTGGTCAGATATTTGTACACTTCACCACCAAGATTTAACTTAATAAAAAAAAAGTTTCTAAAAATTGAAAAAAAATTTCATTTTGGTACCAGATCCAGCATTCCTGTACAGAGTGCTTACAACACTGTATAAGCAACACTTTCTAGTGGTGAGGATTCAGACTGCTTCAGGTCAATTCCATCTCTACCATCTATTAGCTCTGTAATCTTTAGGCACATTAATATCCTCTCAATACCTCAATTTCCTCATCTGGTAAAATAAGGGAAATAATGGTACCTCCCTCATAAGGGTGCTACAAGGATAAATAATTAATGCATATAGGAGCAGCATAGAGTGAATGTTCAGTAATTATTGGTTTTTATACTGTTGCCCCTATACAGAGGTACTAAGTAAATAAGAATAAGTGCTAAGTAAATTCCCAGACTCCCCTGCACATATAGAAGCACCCACAGATTTAGGCACCTTAAAGGCAGAGGCTCTGTCTACTTTTGTTTCTATTGTTGTAGCCTTAGTGATTAGAGCAGTGCCTGGAACACAGTAGCTGCTCAATAAATGTCTGTCAGTTGGTTTCAGAATTCCCCACACCTTCCTATCTTGTACAGATTTGAACTTACATTGTGATTCAAATCACTGTTTTCAAAGCGTTCTCTGGGCAGCTATTGTCAGAGCAGGATGTGGGGAAATACCTAATGTGGCTGATGTTGCAGGAAAGGCTGAGAGAGAAAGACATAGGAGGAAGTGACAGTTCAATAGGGATCAAAAGTCTATTGATGATTTAATGTGAAATGAGTCACAATTGCAGTATTTACACATAAGTACAAAATGTTCTAGGGACTTTGGTAAAGAAGGTTTATTTAAAAGCAAACATACAACAACAACAACAAAAATCCTTGGCAGATTCTAACACAGAACAACTTTAAAAAATTAAATCAATTCTATTTTCTGAATTTCTTCTATTTCAAGTGACTAATGCAGGGTTACCTAGTATAAGAGAACAAGACTAACTTGAGTGTAAGAGAAAGGAATATTGTGGGCTCAAATAAATGACAAATTCAGAGGTTTGGTTTAAGGACTTAAAAATTGTCATCAGGTGAGCCTGTCTATCTACCCCTCTATCTATACATCCATCCATCTTTCTCTGTGACTGGTCTCTTTCTAGCTTTTGTTTTTCTTTTTTTTTTTTTGGAGCAAATAATTTTAACGGTTTTTATTTGTTTACAAATACACTGGAGAATCATGCGATGCTACCAGCATTGGATGCAATCCTGGGCCACAAGTCTGCACATTCCTTTGCAACTGGTCCTGTGGTGGCAGAACCTTTCATCTCTCCTTTATTGTTTACTATGACCCCTGCGTTATCTTCAAAATAAAGGAACACACTGCCTTTTCTCTGGTATGACTATCGTTGTCGAATTACCACTGCTGGATGTACCTTCTTTCTGAGTTCTGGTTTGCCCTTCTTGACTGTGGCCATCACCATGTGACCTACACCAGCAGCAGGAAGTCTATTCAGCCATCCCTTGATCCCCTTTACAGAGATAATATACAGATTTTTGGCTCCTGTGTTGTCAGCACAATTGATCACGGCTCCCACGGGAAGACCCAGGGAAATACGGAATTTTGCACCAGCAGACCCACCACGTCCTCGCTTCCACATCTTGGACGCCGGAAAAGGGCAGAAAGCTCTCTCTAGCTTTTGATTCTTTCTTACTACAGGCAAGTTTCCCCCATTTAGCAATGGTAAAGGCAGGGTCAATGAGATGAAATAGTTTCAGTGGCTGAGAGATTTCTAATGGAGTCAAGAGGTCACTCTGTTGGACATTCTTATGCACTATATAGATAACACCTCTTAGGTTTTAATGCATTGGAATAACTAGAAGTAAATACCTGAAACTATCAAACTCCAACCCAGCAGTCTGGACTCCTGAAGAAAATAACAATGTAGATTACAAGGAGTGACAGTGTGATTGTGAAAACCTTATGGATCACACTCCCTTTATCTAGTGTATGGATAGATGAGTAGAAAAATGGGGATAAAAACTAAATGAAAAATAGGGTGGGATGGGGGGGATGATTGGGGTGTTCTTTTTTACTTTTATTTTTTATTCTTATTCTGATTCTTTCTGATGTAAGGAAAATGTTCAGAAATAGATTGTGGTGATGAATGCATAACTATATAATCATACTGTGAACAGTTGATTGTACACCATGGATGATTGTATGGTATGTGAATATATTTCAATAAAACTGAATTTAATTTAAAAAAAAATTCCAGGGAAAGACTTTTATTGCCCCATCCTGGGTCACATGCCCATCTCCATCCCACCAGAACCATATGAAACCAAAGAGAAACTGTTCCACAAACAGTATTAATTCTGTTATCAGAGGGGATGGGAAGGGATGCTGGGCAGACCAGAATAATGGCTACCCAACACATCAACAAAGGAAACACACTCAGAATTCTACTTCCCCAGCACACAAATCACTTCCTGTCATCACAATCCCTTCCAGTGCTAGTGAATAACTTTTATATATATATATTGTGTGTGTGTGTGTGTGTGTGTATAGTATTTTTTACTTCACATTTTGTTATAAGCAATTTACCTATTGCTACACAGGCTTTATAGTTATCAGTTTAAGTGTCTATGTAGCTTTTAAGTCAAAATGCAATGATTTACTTATCATTTGTTTAATGATTATTATTTAGATGACTTTCAGATACTGCTTTAATAAAAAAATATTACTTTCTTCTTGCCTCAGACATGTTACTTCAAAAAAAGTATGTCCTTATGATCATTCCAAGAAATTGAACTGAGTGAAATGGTAAGAGTACTTACTAAATTTGTGTTCAATAAGTTGTGCCAGTTGCAATGTCTCCAGTAATGTATACATACCACGGCATCACCATGTCTTCAGCAGCACCAGGTATTACATGCACATAAATTTTCATTAAGTACTAGTCCCTAAATAATCTCACCAGTTCACAACGTCTTCATTAATCCTATTCCATTTATGTCCTGACTCCCTCATCTGAGAAAACATACATCAAATTGTCTTGTACAGTTCTTAGCATATAATAGGCATGCATTAGGTAACTCTGCAACTGAAGCTATTAACCTCCTATTCATGTTTCTAGGGAAGGCCATCTTTTGAAATGCCAGCCTTGATCATACAAAATACAGAACAAAGGTAAGCAAAACATATATTTTCAGGGTCATTTCTAGGAAAAGCTCTGGAAGAGGGAGGACTTACCTTTTTATTTGTCTACTCCTTTGAGCTTCTCTTATTTCTATTTTGGCAGAAACCATATATCACTCCGAGGGATCTATTCACACCAGCACATAATGCAATTAATATTGGTCCCTTTCTAAGAGAACTGTATTTTTAAAAGCTAGCCATTGCTTAACCTTGTTGGTCAAAATCCTGGACACCCATCAGAATCACCTACAGAAGATTTTTAGAATACAGACATCTGGCCCCACCCCAAATCCTTCTACACACATCTCCACAGGTAGAACCAGGTATTAGTAACTTTTTTTAATTGCCACAGATAATTCTGTCATAGAGCCAGATTTGGGAACCAAATAAATCAACCAGTAATGAAGTATTAGTATTAATGTCCTCTACACTTAACCCTTCAATTTAAATTGAAAACAACTTTATTAGGTTTTTTTTTTTTCTTATTGTGATTCATGTTTAAAATGTGTCCCCTGCTTCCTGCTTCCATGGAAGTATCCATGGCAGTGTTAAAACTGTCTCAGTTTACCAGGCTACTAAGACAATACCATACAATGGGTTACCTTAATGACAGGAATTTATTGGCTCACATTTTCAGAGGCTAGAAGGCTTTCTTCTTCAGTAACATTCTGTCTGGCATGCATTCCTTGGGTTCCTTGACTTTCCCATCACATGGCAATGTCCTCTCCTTTCTCTTCCAGGTCCTGTTGACTTCCAGTTTCTGGTTCTTCCCTGCGACTTCCTCTCACTACATCTGAATTTCTTCTGCTTATGAAGGTCTCCAGTAATTCAGATTAAGACACAGTCTCATTCGGTTGGGCCACACCTTAACTAAAAATAACATCTTCAAAATGTCCTATTGACCTTTGGGTCACACCCAAAATGGGCTCACACCCAAAGAGATGTGGATAAAGATTTAAAACATATCTAAATTGGGGTACTTGCTTCAACCTACCACAATTCCCATCTCTGAGCATGTGTCACTCAGCCTGTTTGCCTATCCTCTGTTGATAAACCTACCTGTACCCATTCTGCTCTTCCACAGAAGGAGGCCTGTGGTTCTTCAGGCTGCCAATGGCTGAAATGAGGAGTGCCCACTCAATGCTGGGCTCAAGAACTAACAAGTACCCTATGCTAAAAGAGCCATGCCTCATTCTCTAGCCCCCTAACTCCTCTCTCAAGCTCCTAGGTCCCAACTCAGCCAGGAAAAAGGGTGCTATTTCTCAGGTCCTCCAAAACTCATCAGTAGTTTATTTATGCATCTCACCTTCCCTTCTAGACCACATGCTCACTGAGGGCAAGTTTGCACATCTCCTCCTTCATTTTGTAATGCATGGAGCCTGGCACCTAACAGATATTAGATAGGTGTGTGATGAGCAAAGCGCAAGGAGAGAACTGACACACACTCCACACATGCTTGCAGCCAAACACCATGTGAAGCATTTATTTACATTATCTCATGCTACCCACATCATGCCCTTGTGAGGTAGGATTTAATATACCAATTTGCAGAAAACAATAGAATTTATCATCAAATGAAGGTTGTTCCCTCAGAGACTACAGGCAAGAGCATAAAAAGGTGAGAATGTATTCCACTCTTTTTCTACCTACTGCCAGATTTTCTTGAGAGTATTCACACTAAGCACATGGTTAAAAGTCCACATGACAGATTCATACTTACCTAGAGATTGGTCCTTTCTGTTAAAAATTATCAAATTGATTAGGCCTGACCCAGACAAGTGCCCTTTCTCTTTCTACATTGTTATCATGAGATCTTGGTTCTTCAAATAGGATTATGCCATTTGGGCTGGGCACTTAAGATCTCCCCAAGGGCCAAGGCTGAGTAATTTTCAGGTAATGAGCTTTAATGTCCAAGGAAAGAGACATTCTGAATCACCTTCTGAACTTGTGCCACAGATTTGCTGTAATACTCAGTATCAGTAGTTCTAGAACCTTGCATAATTGGTCTTGTGACTTGAAATTGAATCACTTTCCAGACTTCTTCCAAAGTGGTTTTACCCTCCTGAACTATACACTATTACAGCCACACTTATCCTGTCAGCTGAAGAAAGAGAAAAAGAGAATTCCCTGGTGCTTCCTGTTACACTGAAATGTCTTTGAAGTCACTCTGAGCCTCCTTCACTCTCAATGGCAGATATGCACTACAGGCAAACAGTTCCCCAGCCTAAAAAAATTACTGAGGAGGATGAGATACAGAGAAAGGGGAGAACCTTCCCACTCATGAGCCACAGATCCAGGGGATTCAGGTATTTATTCCTATCACCACCTTGAGGAAGTGACCTAAGTTATTCGACCTCTTGAGTTCTTGTGAGAATCTGTTCTGCCCTTTAAGGAATAAGTATCCGTGTGCAAAGTATAGTAAATTCATTAAAGCAGACCACATTCACTCAAAATATGAGATCACAAAACTTTAAAGTTGGAACTCTCTTACTTCATAGATGGGGAAATAGAGGCCCAGAGAGGTGAAGTGACTTTCCAGAAACCACACAGCTATCAAGTACCAGAACTGTGGTTTGAACTCAGTTCTTTGTAAGTCCAGGGCTCTGTTTATTGAAGAACACTGCCATTAAGAGGAAAGGACTGAAATTTAACTTTATTCTAAAGTAAAATAATTTGTTATCTAACAATAGTGTAACTGAGGATATATAAAGGTAGACAGACAGATACATGCTTTTCCTACTTAAAAGAAATATTTAGGCATCAGAATTATGTGGAAAAAATTACAAGTCCACTCTTCAATTTATCAACCAGGTAATCTTGGGAAAGGTAGTTGACTGCTGTGAATCTCAAAGTTTTCATCAATGAAACGAACCTACACACAGATAGGTTTTTATGAGAATTAAATGACATGACTCAGATAAACTAGCTGAAACTTAGTAGGTGCTCAATAAACATTATTCCCTTTCCTTGAAACAGCTATAAGCTAATCATCTTTCTTATCTACAGGCATAGCTTGGAGATATTGCAGGTTTAGTTCCAGACCACCACAACAAAGTGTCACACAAACTTTTTGGTTTTCCAGTGCATATAAAAGTTATCTTTACATTATACTGTAGCATAATAGCATTATATTTAAAAATAAAATGTACAGACCTTAATTTAAAAATACTTTATTGCTAAAAAACGCTAACCATCATCTGAACCTTCAGCGAGTCATAATCTTTTTGCTGGTGGAGGGTCTTGCCTCAATGTTGATGGCTGCTGACAGATCACGGTTGTGGTTCCTGAAGGTTGGTGACTGTGGCAATTTCCTAAAATAAGACAAAAATGAAGTCTGCCACATCAATTGACTCTTCCTTTCACAACAGATTTCTCTGCAGCATGCAATGTTGTTTGACAGCATTTTATGCACAGTAGAACTTCTTTCAAAATTGGAGCTGAGTCTCTCAAACCCTGCCGCTGCTTTATCAGCTAAGTTTATGAAATATTCTAAGACCTTTTGTTGTCATTTCAACAATGTTCACAGGATCTACACCAGGAATAGATTCCATCTACACCAGGAATATATTCCATCTCTTTCTTTGCTCATCCATAAGAAGCAAATCCTTATCTGTTCAAGTTTTATCATGAGATTGCAGCAACTCAGTCACATCTTCAGGCTCCACTTCTAATTCCAGTTCTCTTGCTATTGTCACTGCATCTGCAGTTACTTCCTCCATTGAAGTCTTGCATCCCTCAAAGTTAACCATGAGAGTTGGAAGCAACTCCTTTCAAACTCCTGTTCATGTTGATATTTTGACTTCCTCCTATGAATCATGAATGTTCTTAACGGCATCTAGAATGGTGAATCCTTTCCAGCATGTTTCCAATTTACTTTGCCCAGATCCACCAGAGGAATCATTATCTGTAGCATCTATAGCCTTACAAAATGTATTTCTTAACAAGATTTGTAACTCAAAATGACCCCTTGGTCTATGGCCTGCGGAATGGATGTGTTAGTAGGCATGAAAACAACATGAACCTCATTTTACATCTCCATCAGAGCTCTTGGGTGACCAAGTACATTGTCAATGAGCAGTCATATTCTGAAAGGGATTTTTTTTTCTAGACAGTAGGTCTCAACAGTGGCTTTACAATATTCAGTAAACCATGTTATAAACAGATGTGCTGTCATCCAGGCTTTGTTGTTCCATTTATAGAGCATGGGCAGAGTAGAGTTAGCATAATTCTTAAGAGCCGTAGGATTTTTGGAATGGTAAATGAGCATTGGTTTCAACTTCAAGTCACATTAGCCCTTCACAAGAGAGTCAGCCTGTCCTTTGAAGCTTTGAAGCCAGGCATTGACTTCTCTTCGCTAGTTATGAAAGTCCTAGATGGCATCTTCTTCCAATATAAAGCTGTTTCATCTACATTGAAAATCTGTTGTTTAGTGTAGCCACCTTCATCAATTAACTTTGCTAGATCTTCTGGATAATTGCTGCAGCTTCTACATCAGCACTTGTTGCTTCACCTTGTACTATTATGATAGGGAAAGGGCTTCTTTCCTTAAACTTCATAAACCAACCTCTGCACACTTCAGACTTTTCTTCTGAAGCTTCCTCACCTCTCTCAGCCCTCATAGAATTGAAGAGAGTTAGGGCTTTGCTCTGCATTAGGCTTTGGTGTAAAGGAATATTATAGCTAGTATCTGCTATCTAGACCATTAAAACTTTCTCCAAATCAGCAACAAGGCTGTTTTGCTTTCTTATCATTCATGTGTTCACTGGAGTAGCACTTTTAATTTCCTTCAAGAACTTTTCCTTTGCATTCACAACTTGGCTAACTGTTTTTGACACAAGAGGCCTAGCTTTAGGCCTGTCTCAGCTTTTGACAAGCCTTCCCCACTAAGCTTAAACATTTCTAGCTTTTGATTTAAAGTGAGAAATGTGCAACTCTTTCTTTCACTTGAATACTTAGAGGCCACTGTAGGGTTATTAATAGGCTTAATTTCAATATTGCTGTGTCTCAAGAAATAGGGAGGCCCAAGAGGAGGGAAAGGGACAGGAAAAATGCCAGTCATGGAGGAGTCAGAACACACACAGCAGTTATCAATTAAGTTCACTAGCTTATATTGGGGTGTGGTTCATGACACCCCAAAACAATTACATTAGTAACATCAAAGATCACAGATCACCTTTACAGGTATAATAATAATCAAAAAGTTTGAAATATAATGAGAGTTACCAAAATGTGAAAAAAACAAGAAGTGAGTACATGCTTTTAGAAAAATGGCACCAATAAACTTGTTTAACGCAGGACTGCCACAAGCCTTCAATTTGTGAAAAACACTATATTTGTGAAGCACAATAAAGTGAAGTGCAATAAAACAAGGTAGGCAAGAATTCCTTAAAGAATCCTCCCAAGGACCCTTATTTAATAATTCTTTGCCCTACTATTATGTTTATTTATTTGCTTTATTGTTTGTTGTTTGTCTCCTCCCACTAGGAAGTAAGTTCAAGGAGAACAGGCTCATTTCTGTCCAATTTCCCTCTTTATTCCCAATACAGGGCCTGACCCATAGTGACTGCCTTAGCTTGCCAGGCTGCTATGACAAATGCACACAATGGAGTGGCTTAAATAATAAACATTTTTGTCTCACAGTTTCAGAGGCTAGAGTCCAAAATCAGGTTTTGACAAAACCATGCTTTCCCCTCGAAGTCTATCGTGTTCTGGTGCGCTGGACTGCCACAGTCCTTGGGTTTTCCTGGCTTACATCCCATCACATGGTGATCTCTTACTCCTTGTGTCTTGTCTTACAGTTTCTGCTGACTTCTGGCTTCTCCCTGTGACCTTCGCTGAATTCTCTTTTTAAGGCCTCCAGGAATATGGATTAAGGCCCACCCTGATTCAGTTGGACCACACCTTAACTAAAAATAACACCTTCACAAGGTTCTATGTATAATGGATTCATACCCACAGGCATGCATATTAAGAACACATGTTTGTTGGGGGATATGATTCAATCTACCACAGTGACAATTAGAAAAATTTGGCAAATGACGTAAAAGAATTAAAAGCTTTGTAGTAAAAAATGAAACTGCTTTCCCCATTGTTATTTTTTTTTAAGAAAACGTAGTATTTTACTAATTCTTTTACACTAAACTTGTTCTATGTAAATAATATGGTTATATGTATATTTTAAGTTATGTATGTATATATGAATATGTATGTATAGCCAATACACTGTATACTAATACAGTAAATTATCTATTTAGTAAACTATATTTAGATATAAAAATAAAGGATATTCCAAATATAGTGTTTATACTGGAGAGAGGGGTAAGGAATTAGGTACTTAGAGAGGAACAAAGAGAAATTCAACATTAATTTGTAATGTCTTATTTCTTTTATATTAAAAATGATAGACAAAGGCAACAAAAAAAAAGGCTATTGGAATCAGAAGGAAAAGAACTGGGTGAGGAAAAGGAACTGATATGAAAGAAATAGGCAGAAACTCATTCCTCCTAATACTGTTATGAGCTAAGTATTCCTATTCTCAGTGTACTGATGGGGAAACTGAGAAACTAAGCAATTTGTCCAAGGTCATATAGACAGCAAGCAGCCCGTCCAGGTGGGGAAATGGGAGCTGGGGTTGTTAGACATCAGGCACTTCTCTTGCCTCTAGGATTCAGTTTTGTTTCCCAGCAGATTGGATTACCATCGACGTAATTCAAAGTGTTATCAGCCTCTGGAAAATTAAAGCACTGTCACTCCCTGGAAAAATGGGACCACTCAATGTCCCTAGGCAAATACTGTGTTATGTATTGTTGCCTCATTATACATATGACACTGTATTGGCCAACATTCACTGGTTATTGTCAGTAAAAGGCCCAAAATTGCAGTGGCTTTTCAACAACAAGGGTTTATTTCTCATTCATGTTTCATGTGTTGGCTGTGACTCTCCTTCATGTGGCTTCTTCATTCAGGATCCAGGCTGAAGGAGCAGCTCCTCTAGGGGACACACTGAACTCATGGCAGAGGGGAAAAAAAAGAGAGGACCAAACTGTGCAGAGATTAGGAATGATAATTCACTGCTCTGTAGATTCCATGTTCTTTGCTTTATGTAATCAATAAGTAGGGTTTCTGTTTTAGTTTCTAACAAATATACTTATTATTTACATAAATTATTTCTCTTAGGAGCAAGGCACATGGAGAAAGTACTTAAATATTCCCTGAAGTTCCCAGAAGCTGCTCTTCCTGGAGGAAATGCATGACCCATGCTTAAACTGTTACGACACACCAAACTGATCTGAATATATGCTCTTGAACCTACACGTTAGTTATACAATAATAATAATACCTTCAAAAGAAACAAAGGACGTAAATGCCCAGACTGCCTCCAGTGACAACAGGCGCCTCCTTCATAAGGCCCTGTGAGCACGGTGCTTGATGTCCTGTATCGGAATTTATTTATATACTATCTTCCTCTCTGGTCTGTGGGTTCCTTGAAAGCAGGAACAATGATTAACTCATCATTGTATTTCCAGCACTTTCTACCCAAAAAATAATCTTTGAGTAAATGATTATTAGACACAGGGGTACTTTCATAAATAGTTACAGCTGAATGCATTTCCAGTCTCATGAGATTTTTTTCTCCTGCAGAAGGAAAAACTGCTCAATCCTGCTATCATGTTCTTCCTGTGCTCTTTGTCAGACACTGATATCAGTAAACTGATAGCAGCAAAGTGCCATCTTGTACATCTTCAGACTGCTGTGGACTTTCCCCAGGGGGACATGAGACTTCACCTGGAATCTCACAACACTAGGATCTGTCCCCCAGATGCTCTTTTTTTTCTTCCATACAATGCAGAATATCATACCCGGTAGTTCATTGATGTTTAATAGTTGAAGTCTCTGGCTACTGCCCAGCACACAGGAGCAGAGATAAATGCAAATTACCAGGCACCAAAAAGAAAACTAGAAATTTACTGGGATCCCACACAGGAATTAGAGTCTATTTTCAACTAAGAAAGTCATTCTTATGCACAGCAAATATTAAAATACAGAACAAATTTCAACAAACAATAAAAGACCTACATCTCTCTGTGTACTCTTATCATTGAATAAAAATACACCACAGCATGTGCCACTTGTGTTAAAAATAATTCTGAGCAGTTAACCAAGAGCCAAAATGGGGGAAATCACTGTAATGTCAGAACTGCTTAGATGGTAACAGTTATCATGGTAAAGCACGTGGCCTTGGGGTCCAAACATTCCGGGGCTCAAATTTTAAACGTGGATATCTGCTACCTTTGTTAAAGAAAATAGAGAGAAATTATGTGTAGAGCATTTAGCACTGAGCCAGGGCAAACACAGGAAGCCTCAGGGAACAACATTCACATCCTTCAAGCGGCTCTAATGCCCTAATTCCCACCAACTCAGGATTCCTCCTTTACCTCCACCTCATTCATGTTCTTTTCCTCTCTTCTGCTCCTCCAAATCAATCTCTAGTTATAGACTGGGTGAATCCCGAGTCCACAATAGACAATGAAATATTTTTGGGTTTCCATAGAACAATTTCTTCTGTAACTGAGAACATGATGTACTTTAAAAAGATATGGATAACCGTAAATCTCAGATGCCCCTCTGGCATCAGTAACTCAAAGACGTTAAATGCATAAAAGGAAGTCTTGCTTTGCTTTACTGGAAGAATAAATGACGTCACCAAAAACTTTCTGAAAAAAGGCACCTTATATGAAACAGGAAACTGAGACACTTCCCAAGAGAATTGCTCTCTATGACGCTTTTCCTTCTCAGATGCCCTTAATGTTCTGCATAAATACTATTTGACAAGGAAAAAAAACCTCAGTGGTAAAGCTATAAAAGAAATCTAAATATCTTCATATCTGCACATCTTACATTTGTTGCTCTGTTTCACTGACTGATAATTCAGGGAGAAAAACAAAAAACACTTTAAAGCAAGAATTGCCTGGTATCTACCTTGATCAATTAACCAGATAACTGCCAAAATCTTAAGTTCGGGACAGGTATGTATGTAAATAAAGTAATGATAGTATTTAACAACAACAGGATGCACTGCTAAATAAAGTTTAAACATTATGATCAACAAACATCAATTGAGCACTTGCTCTGTATAGACTAGAATGTTGTGTTACAGTGGTAACAGGAGCTGAGAATGAGAAGGCCCAGACAAAGACCATTTTACTAAATTCTAGAGGGCCCAAAGCTTGAAGAGTAGAATGGTCTATTACAGTAGAAGAGAGTCCTATATTTGGTTCCTGATTAAAAAAAAAAAAAGAAAAAAAAAAAAACCTCTTTAGACTTTAGAACAGGAGGGCCCTGAATTTAACCTTTTTCTGAACCCTTAGTTTTCTCAGCTATTAGAAATAAATAATATAGACCATACTTATTAAAGCAGGTTAGGATGCTTGAAATGAATCTTTCAGGATTTATTTCTACATGTCCCCTTAGACACATATACCCATTCATGTACACACACATATACACACATAACACACCACAAAAATAGGATCACACTATGCATGTTCTTTGTAGCCTGCTTTTTAATTGACAAATTATTGTGGACATCTTTCCATAAAGATAAATAATAACTGCATAGTATTTCGCAGTTTGTATATACCATAACTTATTTGATCATTCCCCTATTAATGGGAATCAAAGTCATTTAAAATTTTCACTATTGTAATCAATGTTGAGATAAACATTCTTTTATATACAACTTTAATCATTTGTCCAATTACATCCTTCAGAAAAAATTTAAAAGACATGAAAATATTTAGTTTTGATGGAAGGCTGTATAAATCTATACTCCCATTAGTAATAAATGAGGATGCTATACCCCATGGCCTTTCAGAACTGATCCTCTTCAACCTTGTGAATCCAATAGGTGATAAATTGTGTCTCAATGTTGTTTCAGCTTACCTTCTTTGATTACTCAAGAGGTTAAATCTCTTTTCACATTTTGTGGTCTATTTATAGTTCTTCTTTTGTGAATTGTCTTCATAGTCTTTTTGCTCTTTGCTATTGGAGTTTGCAAAAGAAATTTTGCAATCTAAAGCTCCTTATATATCTTTATTTCAGCTTTCTAGCAAGCAGCTTATAGGAAAATGCATTGTCAGTTTAACAATTATTAAGGAGCGAGGGAGAAAAGACATTATTACATTAAATATAAACATGTCATAAAGTGTGAAAATATCAGAATGAGGAAACAATGTTTCTATGATACATGCAGTTTTTTTCAGAAGTTTTTTTATTTAACTTTTGTGGGGGGTGATTTTGATTTTTTTGTTTATTTTGGGTTTTATTTTCCACGTTGAACTTTTTTTTAATTCAGTTTTATTAAGATATATTCACAAACCATACAGTCATCCACAGTGTACAATCAGTTGTTCACAGTACCATTTTATAGTTTTACATTCATCACCACAATCAATTTTTGAACATTTTCATTGCCACACACAAAAAAGAATAAGAATAAAAATCAAAGTAAAAAAGAACAACCCAAACATCCCATACCCCCCCATCCCTCCCTATTATTCATTTGTTTTTGTCCTCATTTTTCTACTCATCTGTCCACACACTGGATAAAGGAAGTGGGAGCAACAAGGTTTTCACAATCACACAGTCATACGGTGTAAGCTATATAGTTGTACAATTGTCTTCAAGAATCAAGGCTACTGGGTTGCAGTTCAACAGCCTCAGATATTGCCTTCTAGCTATTCCAACATACTAAAAACTAAAAAGGGATATTTATATAATGCATAAGAATAACCTCCAGAATGACCACTTGACTCTATTTGAAATCTCTCAGCCACTGAAACTTTATTTTATTTCTCTTCCCCATTTTGGCCCAAGAAGGCTTTCTCAATCCCACGACACCAGGACCAAGCTCATCTCTGGGAGTCATGTCCCACGTTGCCAGGGAGATTTACACCCCTGGGAGTCATGACCCACATAGTGGGGAGGCCAGTTTACCTACAGAGTTGGCTTAGAGAGGCCACATCTGAACAACAGAAGAGGTTCTTTCAGGGTGACCCTTAGGCACAATTTTAAGTAGGCTTAGCCTCTCCTTTGTAGTGCCCTGAAGTATTTTTAAGTACATTTCAAAAGTCTTGACCTCTTACCTCAAAATAATTTAACACATTTAAAAAAATTAACATTTTCATAGATAGCAAAAACAACATTATCATACTTAACCTCTATTCATCCTTTCCTCTGCAAAATAGAACTTTTCTGTCTTCTTCTGGGTCTAATGGGCTACACTGAGACAGTTCCTACTAGAAAGGCAGGTTAAATGCTTAGTTCTTTCCTTTTAATTACTAATTTTAATTTTTAAATCAAATTTTAATTTTTAAAGTGAGTTGGTTTAATAGCTGCATCAGTGACAAATAGCTTTCTCTTTGATTAACATTAAGGCTTCATAGATTTTCATGGATGTATGTCAGTAAACATAATCATTCTTTTGGGTTCTCAGTTGGTCACATTTTCTTTATCCCTTCATCAGTTGATGGTACAGTTGGGTTTTCATTTTTTGACTACTATAGTGCTGCTGTGAACTTTGGTGTATAAGATTTGGGGAGATGTTTCCATTTCTCTTGGATATATTTTGAGAAGTGTGATTGCTAGATCATGTTTGTTTTCATCAAAACAAACTCTGTGTTTGACTTTTTAAGAGACTGCCAGACTTTTTCAAAATGACTGTACCATTTTGCAGTCCTCCCAACAATATACATTACAATTTCTCCACATCCTTACCAGCACCTGTTATTGTCCCTCTTTTTTGTTATATCCTGACCTTAGCTAAAAGTAAATACCTGAAACTATCAAACTGCAACCCAGCAGTTCCAACCCTTTTTTTTTAATTTAATAAATTTTATTTTGAAATAAATTCAATCTTACAGGAACAGTTGCAAAAACAGTACAAACCCCATACATAGAACTCCAGCATAGCCCAACCCGCCCTCCCCTGATACCCCGATCCACCACCTTTAACATCCTGTCACACCACCATTTCTTTCTTTCCCTCCCTCTCTCCCTCCCTCCCTCCCTTCCTATCTATCATCTATCATCTATTGCTCTGTCCTCTGAACATATGAGAACAAGCTGCACATATCTTTGAACAAACAATATAATCACATGTACCTTTCCCATGGACAAGAACATTCGTTTATGCAATCTCATTAAGTGCAGCTAACAAGTTCAAGAAATTCAACATTGATATAAAGCTTACATTCTATATTTCCTTTTTTTTTTTTTTTTTCTTGTGTCCCATCTGTGTCCCTTTGAGCCTCCTCTCCTCCATCCTCAGATCCCATCCAGGATCATCCTTGGCATTTAACTGTCATCTATGTAGACTGTCTTTTTTTTTTTTTTTTTCAATTGTGGAAACATACACAGCCTTAATCTTCCCATTCCACCCCCTACCTAGCATTCCATTAGTGGGATTAATCACATTTAGAATGATGTAATGCCATCACCTTCCCACCATCCATTACTAGAAATTTCCCTTCACCTCAAACAGCAACCCTACACTCATTTCTTAACTCCCCATTGCCCCTTCCCCCATTTCTCTTAACCCATACTCTACTTTTCATCTCTATGGTCATATTCTCTGATGATTTCTTTGTGTTTACTGTGGGGCTTAAATTTAACCTCTTAAATCCATAACAATCTTGGTTTTCTTTGATACCAACTTAACTTCAATAGGACCCGTAAACTATGTTCCTATACTCCTCCATTCCCCCGCCTTTATATAGTTCTTGTCAAAAATTACATATTTTACATTGACTCCAAAACCACTGATTTATCATTACAGTTTATGTATTTTAGATCCTGTAGGAAGTAAATAGTGGAGTCATAAGTCAAAAATACATTAGTATTGGTATTTATATTTACCATGTGATCTTTACTGGAAATCTTTATTTCTTTGTGTAGTTTCAGTCAATTGTTTTGTGTCCCTTCCTTTCAGCCTGCTCAACTCCCTTTAGCATTTTTTATAGGACTGATTACTGTTGATGAAGTCCCTCAGCTTTTGATTATCCATGAATGTTTTCATCTCCCCCTCATTTTTATCCTCCAGATGCTTGTGAATTCTCCAAGTCTCTGATGGTTATTGACTTCTATTTGTATTCCACTGTGGTCAGAGAATGTGCTTTGAACAAGTTCATTTCTTTTTTTTCTAATTGAGGCTTGTTTTTATGTCCCAGCATATGGTCCATTCTGGAGAAAGATCCATGATCACTAGAGAAGAATGTATGTTCTGGTGACCTGGGATGTAATATTCTATATATGTCTGTTAAAATTCTCTATATCTCTCTCTCCTTTCTTTGTTTCTCTGTCGGTAGGGCTCCCTTTAGTATCTAAAGTAGGGCAGGTCTTTTATTAGCAAAATCTCTCAGCATTTGTTTGTCTGTGAAATATTTAAGCTCTCCCTCAAATCTGAAGGAGAGTTTTGCTGGATAAAGTATTCTTGGTTGGAAATTTTTCTCTCTCAGGATTTTAAATATGTCATGCCACTGCCTTCTCGCCTCCATGGTGGCAGCTGAGTAGTCACTACTTAGTCTTTTGTTGTTTCCTTTGTATGTGGTGAATTGCTTCTCTCTTGCTGCTTTCACAACTTGCTCCTTCTCTTCAGTATTTGAAGCCTAATCAGAATATATCTTGGAGTGGGTTTATTTGGATTTATTCTATTTGGAGTTCGCTGGGCATTTATGCTTTGTGTATTTACATTGTGTAGAAGGTTTGGGATGTTTTCCCCAACAATTTCTTTGAATACTCTTTCTAGACCTTTACCCTTCTCTTCCCCTTCTGGGACACCAATGAGTCTTAAATTTGGATGTTTTATTTTATCTATCATATCCCTGAGAACCTTTTCTATTTTTTCTATTTTTTCCCCATTCTTTCTTTTGTTCTTTCATTTTCTGTTCTGTGGTCCTCGAGGAGGCTGAGTTGTTGTTCAGCTTCCTCTAATCTTGTATTATGAGTATCCAGAGTCTTTTTAATTTGGCCTACAGTTTCTTTAATTTGAATAAGATCTTGTATTTTTTTTATTTACTCTTGCAATATCTTCTTTATGCTCTTCTAGGGTCTTCTTTATGTCTTTTATATCCTGTGCCATGCTCTTCTTCATGTCCTTTATATCCTGTGCCATGTATCCTGTGCCATGATCTTCTTCATGTCCTTTATATCTTGTACCATGCTCTCA
This sequence comes from Choloepus didactylus, assembly GCF_015220235.1. Classification (NCBI taxonomy): domain Eukaryota; kingdom Metazoa; phylum Chordata; class Mammalia; order Pilosa; family Megalonychidae; genus Choloepus; species Choloepus didactylus. The sequence goes on from NC_051314.1 coordinate 90,215,611, forward strand.
TTGCCTGTCTGTAGTTCTTTGATTAATTGTGCCAAGTACTGTGTGTCTTCTGATCTTTTGATTTGGGTGTTTGGGTTCGGGTTCTCCATGTTGTCTGGTTTTATCATATGCTTTAAGATTTTCTGTTGTTTTTGGTCTCTTGGCATTTGCTTTACTTGATCTTTAATTTGTCAGAATTGCAGCCTGGTGGCGTACACTTGCTCTAACTAACGAGCAGATGGCATCCGTGAGTCACCTATTCCCCTCAATTCAGTTCTCCCCAACTTTGTCTTTGTGGTGTGTGTGGATCTGAATCCTGTGGCATCCAGTTGGTGCACTTAATTTGGGTGTGTTGTTGGTGCTGTCTGCCCTCAATGAGGGGCATGTGTCTGAGCGGTTAGGGAGGAAGGGCAGCTTTAAAAATCAAACCTCCCAGGTGTTCCCGGAGATTTAAGGCTGTTCTCTGATGCTGACACAAAAGTCCTTGGCATTGGCGTAGGTTCCCTGGGATTTCCAAGTGGTTCCCCCTTCCCTGCTGTGCCCTTCCAGGACCTCTGCTGAGGGAGGAAGGGCTGTGCCACGTCACAAGTGTGCACCACCCTCCAGGGAAGACCTGGGCCGCCGGGCTGTGTAGGGGCGTTCCCAGCCCACTTCAAAGATGGTTGAATGGGACACGTTAACTTCCCCCCTTCTGCACAGCTCCACCCTCCCAGCTCCAGGACAATCAGCCGTGGGTCTATTAAAAGTCACTGTCCACGGTGGATATTGTGGCATGTGCACAGTGCTGCGGGAAAGACTCCCTGTCACACTGGGCTTCTTGCCGCGGCTCTGTGCTGTGGGTTCAGCCCTGGGCAGGAGTGCTCCCACCCACCGGGGAGATGGCTGCAAGTCGTGCGTTTTTTTCTCCTTTTGGCTCCCCTTTCTCCCCTGGGCCTGAGACAATCAGCAGTGGGTGTGGGAAGGAGTATCCTCCATGCCAGACACTGAGGCGTTAGCCCAGTCCACTCCTGTTGTATCTGCAGCTGCTCCCGGGTTTTTTTTTTTTTTTTTAAAGAACTAGTCTGTCTCCAAACACCAACCCACCCTTTCCCCACACCGCAGCATGGCCAAGGGACTTTCAGCTGACTCACTCACTCGTTTCAGAATGCAGACTCCTGGTTTCACCAAATGCATGGTCCCTGTAGATTTAGCAGACCTTGTCTGGCTGGTGCTACTCTGGAAGTGGTGTTCTGGGTCACTTTCTGGTTTTTATCTAGTATTTTTCATGGAGGTGTTTTTTTGCCCTGTTTCACCGAGCCACCATCTTAGGTTCTCTCGCACATTGAACTTCTAATATGTTCAAATCTATGGAACTTTTCAGTATGTTCTCTGGCTTTGTTATCATGCTTAACAATGTCTTCTCTAGCCAAAGAGCAAAAGTATAAAAATGTTTACTTCAGCAGAGGTCTGCAAAAGGGGAAAATTACCACGACACATACAGCCATCTTTTCAGTGGGCTGGGAACGTCCCTGCATGGCACCGCAAGCCAGAGCTATGCCGCACAGCCCAGAGCAGCAGGAAGTGCTTCCCACAACCTGTGCATATGCCTCGGCATCTGGCATACACAATAGCCTTTCGCACACCTGCAGCTAATTGTCCTGAAGCTAGGAAGGTGGAGGTCTGTGAAAGGGGGAAATTACCATGCCCCCATACAGCCATCTTTTCAGTGGGCTGGGAACACGCCCGCACAGTGCCACAGCCCAGAGTTACACCACACAGTCCAGCACAGCAAGAAGTGCTTCCCACACCCCGTGCACACACCTCAGTATCTGACATGGACGATAGGCTTTCACACACCTGCAGCTAACTGCCCCAGAGCTAAGAAGGCAGAGGACCACTGAAGGGGGAATTTACCACGTCCCATACTGCCATCCTCTCAGTGGGTTGGGAATGCTCCTGTGAGGCACAGCAGCCCAGAGCTTCCCTTGGGGACTGCGCTCATCTGTGACATTACACAGTCTTTTCTCAGTGGAGGCTCTAGGAGGACACGGCTTGGAAGAGAGACCCACATGGAAGTCCCAGGGACCATATGCCAATACCAGGGACTTGTGGGTCTGTAGCAGAGACAGATTGTGGGGAGACTGAACCACAGGTTTGCATGCCTGCAACAGCTTTAAGTCTCCAGGAACACCAAGAAGATTTGATTATTAAAGCCACCTTCCCTTCCTAACCACTCAGACATACCCCCCACATTCAGGATAGGCAGTACCAACTACACACGGAAATTTGGTGCACAAATTGGACCCCCCACAAGATTCAGACCTCCACTCACAACAAAGAAAAAGGTGGGGAAAACTGGCTTTAGGGGAATAGGTGGCTAACGGATGCCACCTGCTGGTTAGTCAGAGAACATGCACTCCACCAAGCTACAGCCCTAACAAATTAGAGATAATTGTTCAAATAAGCCTGCATATGCTAAAAGAACCCTATCAAGATAAGCAAATGCCAAGAGGCCAAAAACAACAGAAAATTTTAAAGCATATGAAGAAATCAGAAGATATGGAAAACCCTAACCCAAACACTCAAATCAAAAGATAAGAGGAGACACAGTACTTGGAGCAATTAATCAAGGAACCAATGACAAACAATGAGAGCATGGCACAGGATATAAATGACATGAAGAAGATATCAGAAGAGCATAAAGAAGAATTTGCAAGAATATATAAAAAAAAAAAACAATCTATGGAAATGAAAGAAAATCTTGACCAAATTAAAAAGATTCTGGATACTCACAGTACTATATTAGAGGAAGCTGAGCAGCAAATCAGTGAGCTCAAAGAGGACAGAATGGAAAGTGAAAGAACAAAGGAAAGGATGGGGGAAAAAAATCAAAAAAATTGAAAGGACCTCAGGGATATGATGGACAACATAAAGCACACAAATGTAAGAATCATTGGTGTTTCAGAAGGGGAAGAGAAGGGTAAAGGTTTAGGAAGAGAATTCAAAGAAATTATTGGGGAAAATGTCCCAAACCTTCTAAACAACATAAATACACAAATCATAGATGCCCAACGAACTCCAAACAGAATAAATCCAAATAAACCCACTCTGAGACATATTCTGATCAGACTGTCAAATGCTGAAGAGAAGGAACAAGTTCTGAAAGCAGCAAGAAAGAAGCAATTCACCACTTTCAAGAGAAACAGCATAATAGGACTAAGCAGTGACTAGTCAGTGGCCACCATGGAGGCAAGAAGACAGTGGCATGACATACTTAAAATTCTGAAAGAGAAAAATTGCCAACCAGGAATTCTTTATCCAGCAAAACTCTCCTTCAAATTTGAGGGGGAGATTAAAATTTTCACAGACAAACAAATGCTGAGAGAATTTGCTAACAAGAGACCTGCCCTACTTGAAATACTAAAGGGAGCCCCTACCAACAGAGAAACAAAGAAAGGAGAGTGAGGTATAGAGAAAGGTTCAGAACTAAAGAGATTCAGTAAGGGTATGTTAAAGGACATTAAAAGAGAGAGGGGGAAAATATATCTGACAAACATAAACCAAAGGATAGGATGGCTGATTCAACAAATGCCTTCACAGTAATAATATTGAATGTAAACAGATTAAACTCCCCAATTAAAAGATATAGATTGGCAGAATGAATTAACAAATATGAATCATCAATATGTTGCATACAAGAGACTCATCCTAGACACAGGGACACAAAGAAATTGAAAGTGAAAGAATGGGGAAAAAATTTCTCATGCAAGCTACAGCCAAAAGAAAGCAGGAGTAGCAATATTAATTCAGATAAAATACACTTTAAATGCAAGTATGCTATGAGAGACAAAGAAGACCATGACATACTAATAAAAGGGACAATTCAACAAGAAGAAATAACAATCATAAATGTTTATGCACCCAATCAAAGTGCCCCAAAATACATGAGACAAACATTGGCAAAACTAAAGGAAGCAATAGAAGTTTCCACAATAATTGTGGGAGACTTCAATATATCACTCTCTCCTATAGATATATCAACCAGACAGAAAACCAATATGGAAACTGAAAATCTAAACAATCGGATAAATGAATTTGAAATAACAGACATATATAGAACATTACATCCCAAATCACCAGAATACACATTCTTCTCTAATGCCCATGGTACTTTCTCCAGAATAGATCATATGCTGGGGCATAAAACAAGCCTCAATAAATTTTAAAAAATTGAAATTATTCAAAGCACATTCTCTGACTACAATGGAGTGCAATTAGAAGTCAATAAGCATCAGAAACTTAGAAAATTCGAAACTACCTGGAGGTTAAACAACACACTCCTAAACAATCAGTGTGTTAAAGAAGAAATAGCAAGAGAAATTGTTAAATATATAGATATGAATGAAAATGAAAACACAACATATCAAAATCTATGGGATGCAGCACAGGCGCTATTGAGGGGGAAATTTATAGCCCTAAATACATACATTAAAAAGGAAAAAAGAGATAAAATGAAGAACTAATGGAGCAAATGAAGAAGCTAGAAAGTGAAGAGCAACCTAATCCTAAACCAAGTAGAAGAAAAGAAATAACAAGCATTAAAGCAGAAATAAATGACATAGAGAACAACAACAAAAAAAAAACAAATAAATAAAACCAAAAGTTGGTTCTTTGAGAAGATCAACAAGATTTGACAAGCCCCTAGCTAGACTGACAAAATTAAAAATAAATTAATTAATTAAATAAAATAATGAATGAGAGAGACAACATTACTGCAAATCCCAAAGAAATTTAAAAAATTATAAGAGGATACTATGAACAACTGTATGTCAACAAACTAGATAATGTAGAGGAAATGGACAATTCCCTGGAAACACATGAACAACCCAGACTGACCAGAGAAGAAATAGAAGACCTTAATCAACCAATCACAAGCAAAGAGATCCAATCAGCCATCAAAAAGCTTCACACAAATAAATGCCCAGGGCCAGATGGCTTCACAGAGGAATTCTATCAAACTTTCCAAAAAGAACTGACACCAATCTTACTTACACTCTTTCAAAACATTGACAAAAATGGAACTCTACATAACTCATTTTATGAAGCTAACATCACTCCAAAGCAAAACCAGGTAAAGATGCTTACAAGAAAGGAAAACTACAGGCCAATCTCCCTAATGAATATAGATAAAAAAATTCTCAACAAAATACTTGCAAATGGAATCCAAAGACACATTAAAAAAGTCATTCACCATGACCAACTGGGGTTCATTCCAGGCATGCAAGGATGGTTCAACATAAGAAAACCAATCAATGTATTACAACACAGTAAAAAATCAAAAAGGAAAAATCATAAATTATCTCAATAGATGCTGAAAAAGCATTCGAAAAAATCCAACATACTTTCTAGATAAAAACACTTCAAAAAGTAGGAATTGAAGGAAACTTCCTCAATATGATAAAGAGCATATATGAAAAACCCACAGCCAGCATAGTACTCAATGGCAAGAGACTGAAAGCCTTCCCTCAAGACCAGGAACGAGACAAGGATGCCTGCTGTCACCACTATTATTCCACATTATGCTAGAAGTTCTAGCCAGGGCAATCAGCAAGACAAAGAAATAAAAGGCATCCAAATTGGAAAGGAAGAAGTAGAAGTGTCATTATTTGCAGATGATATGATCTTATATCTGGAAAACCCTGAGAAATCGACGACACAGCTACTAGAGCTAATAAACAAATTTAGCAAAGTAGTTTTCTGTCTGATTGATATATCTATAGGAGAAAGTATGCATTTAGAGCTATAAATTTCCCCCTCAGGGATACAAGATTAATGCACATAAGTCAGTAATGTTCCTATACACTAGAAGTGACTGAACTGAAGGACACTCAAGAAAAAGATACCATTTTCAATAGCAACTAAAAAAATCAAGTACCTAGGGATAAACTTAACCAAAGATGTAAAAGACCTATACAAAGAAAACTATATAACTCTACTAAAAGAAATAGAAAGGGACCTAAAAAGATTGAAAAATATTCCATGTTCATGCACAGGAAGGCTAAATGTCATTAGGATGTCAATTCTACCCAAACTCATCTACAGATTCAATGCAATCCCTATCAAAATTCCAACAACCTTCTTCTCAGACTTGGAAAAGGTAGTTACCAAATTTATTTGGGAAGAGAAGATACCTCAAATTGCTAAAAACATTCTAAAAAAGAAAAACGAAGCAGGAGGACTTACACTCCCTGACTTTGAAGCTTACTGTAAAGCCACAGTAATCAAAACAGCATCATACTGGTACAAAGATAGACATATTGATCAAAGGAATCAAATTGAGAATTCAGATATAGACCCCCAGATCTATGGTTGACTGATCTTTGATAAGGCCCCCAAAGCCAATGAACTGAGATATAACAGTCTTTTCAACAAATGGGGCTGGGAGAGTTGGATATCCATATCTAAAACAACAAAAGAGGACCCCTACCTCACACCCTACACAAAAATTAACTCAAAGTAGATTAAAGACCTCAATAGAAGAGACAGTACCATAAAAATTCTAGAAGATAATGTAGGGAAACATCTTCAAGACCTTGTATTAGGCGGTCACTTCATAGACCTTATACCCAAAGCACAAGCAACAAAAGAAAAAATAGATAAATGGGAACTCCTCAAACTTAGAAGCTTCTGTATCTCAAAGGAATTTGTCAAAAAGGTGAAGAGGCAACAAACTCAAAGGGAAAAAAATATTTGGAAACCATGTATCTGGCAAAAAACTGACATCTTGCATATATAAAGAAATCCTAGAACTCAACGACAATAGTACAGACAGCGCAATTATAAAATGGGCAAAAGATAAGAAAAGACAGTCCTCTGAAGAGGAAATACAAATGGCCAAAAAACACATGAAAAAATGTTCAGCTATTAGGGAGATGCAAATTAAGACCACAATGAGATACCATCTCACAGCAATTAGAATGGCTGCCATTAAACAAACAGGTAACTACAAATGCTGGAGAGGATGTGGAGAAATTGGAACTCTTATTCATTGTTGGTGGGACCATGTAATGAATGGTTCAGTCACTCTGGAAGACAGTCTGGTGGTTCCTTAGAAAACTAGATATAGAGTTACCCTTCAATCCAGCAATTGCACTTCTCGGTATATACCCAGAAGATCTGAAAGCAGTAACATGAACAGATATCTGCACGCTAATGTTCACAGCAGCAATATTCACAATTCCCAAGAGACAGAAACAACCCAAATGTCCTTCAACAGATGGGTGGATAAATAAAATGTCATATATACACACGATGGAATACTACGCGGCAGTAAGAAGGAATGATATTGTGAAACATATGACAACATGGATAAACCTTGAAGACATAATGCTGAGCGAAATAAGCCAGGCACAAAAAGAGAAATATTATATGTTACCACTAATGTGAACACTGAAAAATGTAAAATAAATGGTTTATACTGTAGAAGGTAGGGGACCTAGCGATAGATAGCAATTAGTGAAAGGGGAACAATAATCTAATAAGAACAGATTAAGTTATAGTGGGTAAATTTAACATTCTGGGAATGCTCAGGAATGACTATGGTTTGTTAATTTCTGGTGGGTATGATAGGAACAAGTTCATAGGAACATAGTTACCTTAGGTTACCTGGTTTTCTTATTCCTTTGCTGGATTATAGTCTGTATATTTTCTTGGGGTAGAGTAGAAACATGTTGGAAGTAATGTTATTTTAGATTACTTGTTTTTTCTTATTCCTTTATTTTGGTTTTGTTTGAAATGTTTCTTATTGTCTGTTTTTTAAATTTTTTGATAAAGTTAATTAGAAAAAAAAACTAATAATACCACCTAGGTTATATCAGGCATAGGAGACTAACTCTTGCCTCATGTTTGTACAAGTAACTGGAGTAAAAAACCTCAAAACATTTGTAATTTTTTTTTCTTATGATGAGCTTGGATGAAACAAAATTAATTCCAAGGGAAAAAAAACGTTTACTTCAATATTCTTCTAGTAGCTTAATGCATGCTTTATAACACTAAAACCTTTTATCCTCCTGGAATTTTTCTCTGTATAACGTAAGATCCCAACTTACCTTTTTTTTTTTTTTTTTTTTTCCAAATGGCTAGCTAGTTCTTCCAGCACCCATTTATAAACAATCCATCTTTTTGGTCACTGATGTAAAATGTTTTCTTTATCCTATACTAAATCTTCATATATATTTAGGCAAATTTCTCAACTCAATATTTTGTTCCATTTTTCTGTGTCTCTTTTCGTGCCAAGACCATACTGTTTTAATTACTGTAGCATTCAATACCCCATAGCATCATGACTCACCTCCTTCAGGTCTTTATTCAAGAAAAAAATTAATATCTTCTCAAAATGTCTTTTCCATTAATTATATCATATCTTCTCTGCAAAATCTTCCCCAAGCACCCCATTTGCAATCACTTTTGTCTATCCCCACTTCCCTCCTGCACCCTGGCACTCTCTAGCCACGCCCCCCCCCTTTTTTTTTTGCTTTATTCTTCTCCTTAACACACATCACTATCTCACATCCTAAATATTTTGCTTAGTTATTTGTATATTGTCTGTATCTTCAAACCAGATAGTAAGTTCTATGAGAGCAGGGATTTGGGGCATTTTATGCACTTTTGTATTTCCACTGCCTAGAACACCACGAAGCACATAGTAGATCCTCAAAAATACTTGTTAAGTATGACTGTCTGGTAGAAAAAAATCCTACATACAACTGTTACCCAGTTTTTCAGAATTCATCAGCTATTTTTATACAGTCTGCCTTCCATGAAATACAGAATTAATTTTACAAGTTCAAAAAAAAGAATCCACGAGGATTTTGATTGGGCTTATGTTGAATAAACAGATTATTTCAGACAGAATTGACAATTTTACAGCATTGGGTGTTTCCAAGTAAGAATCAGTTATTTCTCCACTTACTCAAGTCTTCATTTGCATCCTTCAGTACAGTTTAATCAATCATTTTCTTCATAAAGCTCAACATGTTTCACATTAAGATTATTCCTAATTGTTTTGTGGTGTTTTTATTATTTTTCACTAACTTATTCAACAAATATTTACTGTTGTCTACTATGTGCCAGGCACTATTGTAGGAGATGGAGATGCAGCAGAAAACAAAAATGGTCTCCTCTGCAGTTTACATTTTAGTGCAAATGGAATTTCTTTTTTCCCTTATATTTTCTAACTGGTAATTTTTGATACACAAGAAAGCTATTGACTTTTCATATTTACTTTTAATCTATCTCCTTATTAAATTGTCTTACTGTTTCTAAAAGTACTAAATAGATTTTCTAGTTTTACCAAATAGATAATGATAATTTTGCTGTCTCCTTCCCAAAGAGAGACATCTCCAGTTCACTTTCTTTTTTGATCCATTAGCACAATGAATTATATAAATAGAGTTCCTGTATTTACTCACACTTGAATTTCTAGAAATTAACCTCATTTTTATAGTCAAGATGAAAAATTATAAAAAGAAAAAATTTTTTTTAAATCTTTAGGCCTGCATAATATATTTGAGATTTTAATTTAGGTGAATCAAATGTCTGATATGATATAATTAATGCCAAAGACATTTTGAGAAAATATTAATTTTTTTCTCTTTCCTGGTAGATTGTTGATATAAAATGGATAAAAAGAAAAGAAAGTTAAGGTTGGTTTATGTTTAGGTGGTAAGGTAATTTAAATGAATCAGCAACTTCTGAATCTAATTAAAAAAAGGAAACATAAACCTTGTATCTCCATGAAAAGTTAGAAAACATTAACTCTACATGTTTTGATTGCTTCCCATTTACCATTTATTTACCTGCAGAAAAAATACAGTAGCTAAAGATTTAATTTGCATATTCAAGAACATGGAAATAAGGCTGTATAAGTAAAGTATTACACCGTATCTGTAAACTAGGATTTTCTGGGTTTTACGTTTATCGTAATAAGATGAAACAGAGATTAGGAACAATTATATAGGGCCCGTTTCTACAGCTGAAGTATATGAGCCTCCGAAGGCCAAAGAGTCTGGCCCAACCTCACGCAGTGAGTCGCAGAGCCTGGGCTCAAACTCTGTATTCCTGCCAGACGTCAAGTTTTCTTTCCACCCTGCTCTTCCTTTCACCTATTTAATTGGAAACACAAAAATTTGTTTTCTCACCTGCCTAGAACATTTCCTCAATTGTTACTAATGCACATTATTTTAGTAGGAAATTATTTCTTATAAAATTCATGTTTGTTTTCGATTTTGTGACACCCTTTTCCTAGAGGTTCTGATAATTAATGTATGTCTGAAAAGAGTAAGTTCTTACAACAGCTTATGTGTGGGCAAGCAGAAATAATGAGTCTATTATGATATAAATCAACATCCTGATAGTTAAAAAAAAATAGACACTTTCATTCCTAAGTCGCGCAAAGCACTCCAAACTGCATAGGGAGGAATATCTGAATGGAACTGATAACAGCCAAGCCTGAAGAGGAAGTACAGCAGCCCATTACAAGCTATTGAAAAATTCCATAGGAAAAAATGACATACAGCAGGAAATTCCTGACCAGTAATGTAATCTCTTACATAAATGTGTTGGCAGATAATTGGATTTTTATGATTTTGCTTATGCCTGATGTTTATTGCTCCTTTCAATATGTCACCTTGTAAATGTATTATAACTTCACTCTAACTCTATTCACTAATGGTATGATTCAAATAAACTATATCTTAACCTCTCAAAATACTCTTGGTCTTTTGCCCAAAAATAGGGGAAGGAGTTACTAACTAAAATTCCAAGAGACTTGCTGTAAGTAATCTCAGGGAGAGTATTATATTTAGTATTCAATATAGTTATACCTTAATTTACTACCATGATATATAAGGAATTAGGCTGTGGAAATTTTAAAGTACTGATTAAGATTGCAGCTATAGGACTATAAATGTCCGTGGGAATAAAGAGCTAAAAAGGAAGTGATATAAATATTTACTGAACTCCATCTGTATGTTAAATACTGACCTAGACATTTTATTTAACTATCTCATTTTGCTTATAACAATACTGTAAAATGCCTGTTATCCTCATTCATGGCTTAGAAAACTGAGTTTCTAAGAGAATAAGTTATGCAATTTATGTCCTCTCCACTTCCAAAGCAGACCTAGATTTAGTAATTCCCAGATCTACCCCATTCTGCCTATGCAACCTCTCCAAGCCTTACTTTCCTTACCCATAAAATGAGTGATGATATCTATTTCACTGTCCCACAAGGTTGCTGTAAATACACTCAATGAACTACAAAACAAAACACAACTAGTGGCTACTAATCAACACAAAAAAAATTAAACTAATAAACAGAAAGTGATAAGAACTGATTTACAAACTGTTTCCTCAGAAACTTTGTTTTCAAATGCTTGATTGTGCAATATTGAGCTGTGTTTTCCAGGCAGACTTTTGGTTAATTATCTGAATCATTTCCTTCATGTTCACATAAAAGATATGTCTGGGTAGGTCAGGTTCCCACCCTGCTTTATCTTAACAATCCCTGTATTGCATATAAGCAAACAACTAGTATTATTTGTAATTTCATTTATTCAAGTGTGAGATTCCCTCTGCAGTAATTTACAGCATGAAGGACAGGAACTGTTTGGCTTTTAACCTACTGACACTGGTTCTACAATGCAAGATCAATGACTGCAAAAATCAGAGGAAGGAGGACTAAATCAGTGGTTTTTCATCTTTCTACTCAACTGAACTTGGTTTTCATGTGGAATCTTATATAGATCTACAAAATAAAAAAAATAGAGAAAGCAATATTTTGTTAGAATATTTTATCAATTCAAATTTGTAATACATATTTATTATACAAGTAGTTATGAAAACAATGAGTTTTAACGAACAAAAAAATTTGAAATTGGAGGCTATTCATTAAGATATACAAATCTTAAGATAACCTCAGTATCCAATTTATTCCATTTTATGGTTATTTTGGTTTCACTAATTTGAGACAAGTTAAATTCACAAGTAATTGCATATGAAAATAGTTCTTGGTTTGTTTGTTTTCCTTTGTTTTGTTTTTGTGGTGGCTGGAGGTTTGGTTTTTGCATGTGTGTTCATGTTTAACAGCTGCTATTGCTTTTCAATTAAGCAGTTAGCCAGAGACGCTTGCCAAAAATGTGTACATAAACAAGTTAACCTGGCCATACAACTTAATATAGCTATTATTTAATACTGTTCTGGAGTACCTGCAGATAAAACAATTGCTCACCTGGAGAGCTCAAGAGAAACAGCTGAAAAACTATTACAAGCAATGAAAGAATCCAGTATGATGCCAGGTAAAAAACAATGTGGAAAAACCAATAGCCTTTATACATACAAACAACAACAAGAAGATACAATAGAAGGAATGCTACAAAAAAAAAAATAGAAGGAATTCTACAAAACCAACAAAATGATAAAAATTCCTGGGGATAAACTTAACCATTATAAAAAAAGACTGAAGCAAATGGAAAGGCATATATTGTTTTTCATCTAAAAGACTCAGCATCTTAAGATGCCCATTCTTTCTAAGTTAATTTATAAATAATTTGATACTCCCCCAAAAAATTGTCAGTAGAATTTTTTTTTAAAGTAGACAAGTTGATTGTAAAGTTCCTGTGGAAAACTAAATAAACAATAGGAGCCAGGAAATGAATCTAGGGAAAAATGTGAAGGGGAATAAGGAAGGTCTGGTCATATCAATTATTAGAATTGGAGGAAGGGAAGAAAAAAAGGAAGAAAAAAGGAAGGAAGGAAGGACGGAAGGAAATGTAAACCCATATAAATGTAAACCTATATAATTGTCTGCACTGAACATCTCTGAAGAAAACAGGCTATATTGGTGTTGACTCTGGGGAATAGAAACAGATGTTTTTATGCCTTAAATTTTACATCACATGTATGTACCATATATTCAAAAATAAATAAAATTGGATGAATGCAGAATGTACTCATTTTCTGCTTCATAAAATTAAGGGAAGCATATCATCACCTTTAAATACCTATGTATTAGGTTAAGTAAAAGTGTATTCAGTTTACAGTCTTAGACAGGGATTAGTTATATGTCTATAATAGAAAATATCTCATAATTTGGTATATTTTGTAAACTACATCCCAGCAATCTAGGACAGTTTCCAAAGCCATTTAAGATTAAGCCAGAATGTTCAATAGAGTTGCTTTTAAAAAACAAAACAAACAAACAAACAAAAAAAACAGTTTCTATAATAAATGCTACCTAAGAAATAAATTAAAATCAAATTTTTAATGCAAATATATTACTTTTCCCCTAGTCTCTACCCCACTGGTATGCAAATCTCTTGTTATCAATTTAAGGGAATATAAACAGCAATTATCTAATGAATAATTATAGTCTTAAACTTCAGCCGAATTCAATTTCCTGGAAACACAAGCAGTCTATACTGACTCTAGAAGAAACAGTAGACTTCAAAAAGCCAAGGTTGAAATGGTCTTCAAAAACCTCCCCAAAAAAGAAAACACCAGGACCGATGGCTTCCCAGGAGAATTCTACCAACCATTCCAAGAATGAATACCAATTTTCATCAAACTTTTCCAAAAAAGTGAACAGGAGGGAACACTACCTAACTCATTCTATGATGCCAACATCATCCTAATTCCAAAGCCAAATAAAGACATGCCAGGTAAAGAAAATTACAGATGAATTTCTCTCATGAATATAGATGCAAAAATCCACAACAAAATACTACCAAATTGAATTCAACAGCACATTAAAAGAATTACACACTATGATGAAGTGGGTTTTATCCCAGGTATGCAAGGGTGGTTCAGCACAAGAAAATCAATTAACGTAATACACCACATTAACAAATCAAAGGGAGAAACTACATGATCACCTCAATCGAAGCAGAAAAGGCATTTCACAAAATCTAGCACCCTTTCTTGACAAAAACACTTTGAAAGATAGGAATAGAAGGAAACTTTCTCAACACGATAAAAGGCATATACGAAAAACCCACAGATAACATCGTACTCAATGGTGAATTGAAAGCTCTTCCTCTAAGATCTGGAACACGACATGGATGTCCACTGTCACACTGTTATTCAACATTGTACTGGAAGTTCTAGACAGAGCAATTAGGCAAGAAAAAGAAATAAAAGGCATCCAAATTGGAAAGGAAGAAGTAGAACTTTCACTATTTGCAGATGATATGATCCTAAACTTAGAAAGTCCCCCAAAATCTACAATAAAGCTACTAGAGCTAATAAATGAGTTCAGCAAAGTGGTAGGAAACAAGATCAATACACTAAAAATCAGTAGTTTCTATACATAAGTAATGAGCAATCTGAGGAGGAAATAAAGAAAAAATTCCATTTACAATAGCAACTAAAGAATCAAATAGAAGAATAAATTTAACCAAGGATGTAAAGGACCTATACACAGAAAACTACAAAACATTGCTTAAAGAAATCAAAGGAGACCAACATAAATGGAAGGGTATACTGTGTTCATGGATTGGAAGACTAAATATAGTTCAGATGTCAATTCCACCCAAACTGATTTGCAGATTCAAGGCAATCTCAATTAAAATTCCAACAGCCTACTTTGCAAAGATGGAAAAGCCAATTATCAAATTTATTTGGAAGGGCAAGGGGCCCCAAATAGCCAAAAACCTCTTGAGAAAGAAGAACAAAATTGGAAGACTCACAGTTCCTGACTTTGAAGCATATTACAAAGCTACAATGAGCAAAACAGCATGGTATTGGCATAAAGATAGATATATTAATCAATGGAATAGAATGGAGAGTTCAGAAACTGACCCTCATAGCTATGTCAATCAATTTTTGACAGGGCTGCCAAATCCACTTAACTAGGACGGGACAGTGTCTTCAAAAAATGGTGCTTGGAGAACAGGATATCCATATGCAAAAGAATGAAGAAAGACCCCTCTCTCATACCATATGCTAAAAGTAACTCAAAGTAGATCAAAGACCTAAATATAAGAGCTAGGACCATAAAACTCCTAGAAGAAAATTTAGGGATGCATCTTCAAGATCTTGCAGTAGGAGGTGGTTTCTTAGACTTTACACCCAATGCACAAACAACAAAATAAGAAATAGATAAATGGGACCTCCTCAAAACTGAATACTTTTGTGCTTCAAAGAACTTTGTCCAGAAGGTGAAAAGACAGCCTACTCAACAGGAGAACATATTTGGAAACCACGTAGCTGATAAGGCTTTAATATTCAGAATATATAAAGAAATCCTACAATTCAACAATAAAAAGACAAACAACCCAAATTAAAAATGGGCAAAAGACTTGAGTAGATACTTTTCCAAAGAGCAAACACAAACGGCTAAAAAGCACATGAGAAGATACTCAACAGCTATTAGGGAAATGCAAATCAAAACAATAATGAGATAACAGTTTTATACCTATTAGAATGGCCACTATCAAAAAAACGGAAAACTACAAGTGTTGGAGAGGATGTGGATAAACAGAAACACTTATTCGCTGCCAGCGGGAATACAGAACAGGGCAGCTACTGTGGAATACACTCTGGCAGCTACTCTGAAAGCTAAATACAGAATTGCCCTATGATCCAACAAAACTTCTGCAAGGTATGTATTCAGAACTGAAAGCAGGGACAGGAACAGACATTTGTATCCTGATATTCATAGCAGCATTATTCACAATTGCCAAGGGATGGAAACAACCTAAGTGTCCATCAACTGATGAATGGTAAACAAAATGTGGTATATGCATATGATAGAATACTATTCAGTTGTAAAAAGGAATGAAGTGCTGATGCATGCAACAACATGCATGAACCTTGAGGACAGTATGTTGAGTGAAATCAGCCAGACACAAGAGGACAAATATTATATGGTCTCACTAATATGAACTTACTATAATTAGCAAACTCTTGGCATTAAAAGCTATAGTATAGGTTAACTGGAAGAATGAGAGTAGAGAGTGGAGAGCTTATGCTTAATTTGTACAGAATTTTTAATCAGATTGATTGTAAATCTTTGGAAATGGATTGAAGTGATAGTATCACATTACTTAAGTGTCATTAACAGTGCTGAACAATGGGTGTGATTATGGTTGAAAGGGAAAGTTTACGGTCATGTATCATTAGAAGGAAACAGAGGACTGTATAACATAGTGAACCCTGCTGTGGATGATGACTGTGGTTAATTGTACAAATATAAGACTTTTCTTACATGAACTAGAAAAAAAGTACATCACTATTATAAGGTGCTAATAATAGGGTGGTATATGGGGAAAAATACAACTAAAACAAACTGTGGACTACAGTTAACAGTAATATTGTAATATTTTTTCATCAATTATAACAAAGGTACTATACCAATGCTAAGTATTAACAACAGGGGGTTACAAAGGGTATGGGTTTTTTCTTCAGGAATTTATGAGAATGTTCTCAAACTGACTTTGGTGATGAATGCACAACTCTGTGATTGTACTGAGAGCCCCTGACTGTACACTTTGGATGGATTGCATGGTATGCAAATAAAATTGCTTAAAAAACATAGGGAAACCTTCATAACCCTGGATTTAGTAGTGATTTCTTAGATAGGACACCAGAAACATGAACAATAAAAGAAAAAATAAAATGGACATCATCAAAATTAAAAACTTTTGTATGTCAAAGAACACTATCAAAACAGAGGAAATACAACCTACAGAATGGGAGAAAATAATTGCTAACCATACATCTGATAAGGGTTTAATATCCAGAATATAGAAAGAACTGTTACAACCCAAGAATGAAAAGACAAATAACCCTATTTAAAAATGGGGCAAAGCCTAGCATATAACCTGATTGGTCTCTGGAACAATGCATATCTCTGAGACACCTGAAACTCAGAGCTAGAGCTCAGCAGATATGTCAGTATTAGTGCATACAGCCACTGTCAAAAAAAAAAAAAAAGCTGAAAAAGAGCCCAGACTTCAGTTAGTGATATGAATGAAGCAGGTCTGGTTAAGACCAGGGCAAGCCAGGCCAAAGGGTAAAAGTTGAAACTGATTGTGTTTTAAAACTTCAACTTCCATATGAGACCAAGGGAATAGATATCTATTTGGTACAGGATCTAAATTTTCTAAACGGTACAACTCTACAGTCGATTTGTTCAAACACCACAATTGCATGGAACTTTGAATAGGAAGTGAGATACAGTAGGTTAGTATAGGCTGGAGTGAAATAGTGACACATCCCAGAGTAATTTGGGCAGATAATAAAAAATATACATATTTACAGCCTCCCCCTCCCCAGCCCCGAGGATCTGGGGGAAGGGGCGGATGTGTTGGACATCATCACCTGGACTGGTGTTGATGTTGTCACAAACATTGGGACTGGTGGTTTGATGTGCTGAGCCCTCGAGCATGGGACTTGCCCTTATGAAGCTCATTACCACAAAGGAGAGTCTAAACTTGCATGTAATGGTGCCTAAGAGTCTCCCCCTGAGTACCTCTTTGTTGCTCAGATGTGGCCCTCTCTCACTCTAACTGAGCCATCTCGACAGGTGAACTCGCTGCCCTCCCCCCTACGTGGGACCTGACTCCCAGGGGTGTAAATCTCCCTGGAAATGCAGAGTATGACTCCTGGGGATGAATGTGGACCCGGCATCTTGGGACTGAGAGTATCTTCTTGACCAAAAGGGGGATGCAAAATAAGATGAAATAGTTTCAGTTACTGAGAGATTTCAAATGGAGTCGAGAGGTCACTCTGGTGGACATTCTTATGCACTATATAGATAACACCTCTTAGGCTTTAATGTATTGGAATAGCTAGAAGTAAATACCTGAAACTACCAAACTCCAACCCAGCAGTCTGGACTCCTGAAGACAATTATATAGTAATGTAGATTACAAGGGGTGACAGTGTGATTGTGAAGACCTTGTGGATCACACCCCCTTTATCTAGTGTATGGATGAATGGAGGAATGGGGATAAAAACTAAAGGACAAATGGGGTGGGATGGGGGGATGATTTGGGTGTTCTTTTTTCACTTTTATTTTTTATTCTTGTTCTGGTTCTTTGTGATGTAAGGAAAATGTTCAGAGATAGATTGTGGTGATGAACGCATAACTATGTTATCATACTGTGAACAGTGGATTGTATACCATAGATGATTGTATGGTGTGTGAATGTATTTCAATAAAACTGAATTTAATAAAAAAAAAAAATGGGGCAAAGGACTTGAATAGACAGAGAAAATATACAAATGGCCAATAAGCACATGGAAAGATGCTCAACATCATTGGTCATCAGAGAAACACAAATCAAAACCACAATGAGATACCACTTCATGCCCACTAGGATGCCTATTATTAACAAAACAGAAAACAGTAAGTGTTGGTGATGAGAAAAAGGAATCCTATACATCATTGATGGTGGCACTGTAAAATGGTGCAGCCACTGTGGGAATCTGTTTGATGGTTCCTCAGAAAGTTGAAAATAGCATTATCATATGGCCTGAAGATCCCACTCCTTGGTATATACCCAAAAGAACTGAAAGCAGGGACTTGAACAGATATACATGCACCAATGATTACAGCAACATTATTCATAATAGCCAAAGGTAAAAGCAACCCAAGTGTCCACCAACAGATAAATGGAGAAAGAAAATGTGGTATATACTATTCAATGGAATATTATTTAGCTATCAAAAGGAATGAAGTTCTGATATATGCTGTGACAGGCATGAACCTTGAGACATCACGCTAAATGAAATAAGGCAGACATAAAAAGAAAAATATTATATGATCTCACTTATACGAAATTCCTAGAAGAAACAAATTTCATCGAAGCAGATAGATTATAGGATACAAGGGTTCAGAGGCGGGAAGAGAGTTATTGCTTAACAGGTGTACTGTTTCTGTCTGAGGTGATGAAAAAGTTGGGATAATGCATATTGGTGACAATAGAACAACATTGTGAATGTAATTAATACTACCGAATTGTACACTTGAAAGAGGGTAAAACACAAAATTTTGAGTTTACATATATTTTATATACATTACTACTATAAAAAGTTTTTAAAAAACAAAAAACAAACAAAAATACACAGATCAAGGAAAGTGGCAAAATGTTAACAATTGGTCAGTCTATGTAAAGTGCCTACAGGTGTCCATTGAACTATTTTTCTAACTTTTCTATAAGTCTGACATTTTTCAGTACAAAAAGTTGAAGGGAAAATTTCCCTTTACTCTCCTATAATTCTAACACAGCATCCGCCACCAAATGTCCCCATCTCCCTCCTACTCACTCTTTTGGTTTTCCATCTCCGTCTTTCTCGCCAAAATGGATTGTTAGTTCTGTTTAGGAAATTTTGTACTTGATTCATTTCTTCCACAAATAACATGAAGCATAGACACTGTTTCATCGTGCACTGCCACTTCTTTTGTCTTTGTCTCTCTTGGCTAACTTATGAACTTAGTGAGACCAGGAATTATGGGTTCATCATTGTTATAACCCCAGTGTCGAAACATAGTAAGTGGAGACAATAAACAAGAACTGAACCGAACCTCTGGACCAGTTCACTGATTTTTAGTCCCTATTGTGTTATTCTTTAGCAAATTGGGTAGCAGATTTCATGGAAGGATGAAAAAGAGGCTGAAGCCAAATCACTAAAATGAAGTTCTTGGGTTGCCTCTCCCACAAATATGGATAAGAGAAAGCATTGCTTATAGTAGCTTTTACAAGATTAATATTAGTATGGAAATACAAAGCATGCATGAAGTAGAATAAAGTTAAGATTTTTCACTGCCATCTGTGCCATCTTCTGGCTTTATCCAACTTCCACCTGCTAACTTTTTATTCTCCAATACTACTATGACATTTTCTGTAATGATGGAGGTAAAGAGCCTGTCACTGGCAACACAGCACCATCCTACTTTAGAGTAAATAAAACTATTTTAAGCAAATCAGAAACTAAATGACAAAAAGTGCCACAGATGGAGCACACTGGAAAAACCTATGGAATGCTGCATTGCTCATCATACCCATAGTCCAGGAATGGAGTCAACTCTGAAATGCTGGCAGTGGACTGCGGCTTTCTATCAACATATGTGTGCAGAATAAGCCAACTTCTTATCTTTGGGAATAAGAAGAAGCACATATACTCTCCATTACAACAAAAATCAAATCTATTAATTGCGATTAGTGTTTCACTTTTTTAAAAAAATATTTCCTCTTTAGTCTTTGCCCATTATTTTTCCTTCTCTATCATCATGTGCCTTCCTTTCTTCTTCGGAGATGTTTCTGAAAGGAAATATGTTTGTGACAACTGGACCCTTATCCAGTTGTCACAAATTCTGCAGAACTCTGTGAAATGAAGTTTTTCTGTTTACAGTAAAGTTTGTGAAAACCAGTGCAGCCCCTATTAAAATCACAAAATTGGTTAAAAAAAAAAAACAGAATTAAATTTAAATAGAGGCATTGCTAAATGTATCACAGATGGTAAAAGTAAGCCCAAGGACTCTTCTCTTTCTAGAGTGAAAGAAACTAGGATTCAGAGCTAACAGTATCCTGCCTGACTTTGGGAAAGTGCTTATTCTTTTTAAGTACATGTATTCCCTTTTTTCCTATTCTTTTTTTTTTTTTTTTTAGACCAGGAAGACATCAGAGGAGAAAGAAAGGTTTAGGAGAACAGAATATAGAAAACATTTCTCTCAAAGCAGTGATCAGTCAAGAGCCCAATCTGTTGAAATCAGTGGGAGATTTATATTTACCTACACAGAAGGCCTACCTCCAGACAAAACATGCGTCATTGCCCCAAAGTGACGTATGAACTGTTGCATAATTACTCCTAACTCCTGCAATTCCTCTCCAATCACCCCTGTCAGTCGTTCTGGTCCCTAGGAATCAGTTAGTCGGATTCACCATCTCTAGCTCCTTGCTATATCTGGCCTAAAAAAGAAAAATAGTGACACACTTTTCACTAAGTAGTTTTAGCCCACACTTCTTTCTGATTTGAGAGACAAGGAAATCTAATCTCTTGACTATGCTTTAAAAAAAAAAAAAGCAGGGTTCATGGGTACAGATTCTCATAGGTTGATATATTTGGTATTGGAAATCTATAGAAATTTTCTCTTCTTCTGAAATAAGCCAACATCAGCTAAATGATGACCAAAAAATCATTAATATTTTCGTCAATCTACTTATCAAAAGAATGCCACCAAGGAGGCAATGAAGAAGGTGTTTTGTTTCATGATTTTGTTGAGATTTTTTTTGTTTTTTTTTTTTTTTTCTGAGTACGGTCCAATGATTTTCACTCTATATTCACTTATTCATTTATTCATCCATTCCCTTGCCCTAGTGCCCAGAATGGGGCCTGGTACCTAATAGGTGTTCAGCAATAAACAAGTGCAGGAATTCAATATTCTCAACTAGTTTTACTGAGGACCTACTAGGTGCTGTGTGCTATTCTAGGCACTGGAATACAGTAGTGACGTGGAGGGGTTCCAACCCTCACACAGTTCAAATCCCAGCAGGAACAGGGAGAAGACCAAGT
Source organism: Choloepus didactylus (assembly GCF_015220235.1). NCBI lineage: Eukaryota > Metazoa > Chordata > Mammalia > Pilosa > Megalonychidae > Choloepus > Choloepus didactylus. The sequence goes on from NC_051314.1 coordinate 90,237,145, forward strand.
GAACCAGTCGGAGGATCTTGTCTTAACAAGAGGACCCTGATGGTGGTGGTGGGCAGAGGGTACCTGGCAGGGGAAGGATGCTGATTTAGAATGGGTTTGAGCTGAGACCCCAGTGATGAAGCTGGCAATACACATCCAGCAGGGCTGGAAAAGCATCTGGGGACAGCAAGTACAGAGGTTCTGGTCTTGATGCCGAGCAGTGTGTGGCTTACACAGGTGGCTGTGCACATGGGGAATGATGCCTGACACTTGGAAGCTGCTCAGTGAATGTCTGGTGTGAGACGAACCAACGCTGGAATCTTGTGGGTTGATACCTTTATGGGGCGGTTCAGGTTATTCACTATTTGATATTCGGGCTCTTCAATTTATAAGCTGCCTGCTGGAGGCATGTGATTTGGGAAGCCCAAGTTGGTTCCTTCATCCTGCCTCTTAACTCCAGTGAGTTCAATGTGATTGGATTATTCTAGCCATAAAGTTAAACTATCTACATGTATATATGCATGTAAGGACACAGGAAAGGGGCTGGAAATATAACAGAACAAAACTTGACTTGATTCCCTTCTTTGAAAGGTATGACTGGGGATGGTGCTCAAGGCAACTTCACTTTTACCTGTAATTAAATATTTTAGTAGAAGAATTTATATATCATATAACTAAGAAAAGAAGCTATCCCAATTTTAATCTGAAGAAGCCACTAGAGGTTTCTTTCTATGGAATCCTACTCTACAGATGGGGAAACAGGCACAGACTCTCCAGGACACACAGAAAGTGGCGGTGCTGGGGAAATGAATGTGTTTGCTCTGCTGAATTCAGCTCCATAATGCAGATTAAGCTACCAAGAAGTACTACTACATTTCAAGTCAAATATGTCAGTAATTTGAGTAGTAGTCACCTGGAATATATTTTAGGTCATTACCATGCCAGGAAAATTCCAATAGTGAGAACTTAATGGATGTCAGCGATAATGTTTCAGAATAATTTTTCCAATAAGAAAATCCTAACCTATGTTCTTTTGGAATGCTAGCCCAAATTTCTTATATCCTGCTGGCCCAAATTTAGGAATTGTCGACTGGGCAAAGATTTCTTGGGATTTTGTTGAATGATATGGTACATGGTATGACTGTCTTGATTAGTACTGTTTGACTTAGGAAAGTAATTTTAAAAATAAAGTGGAAAATTGGTGTATTAAATTTTTATTTAATCAAAACAGTACTTGTACATGGAAACAAAGCACGTAAGAGTTAATGGTGACTCTCCCCTTACCCACAACAGCCCACTCCCATTGCCCAGAATTCCCTTTGAATTCTGCCCAGTTAGAGATTTGCCCCTCTTCTTTTTTCTTTTTTAATTTTTCATTTAGAGAAGTTGTAGGTTTACAGAAAAATTTTGTAAAAAATACAGCAATCCCATATACCCCCCAATGTTAACACTTTGCATTAGTGTTTATGCCTTTGTTACAACTCATGAAAGAATATTAAAAGTCCATAGTGGGAGAAACTAAGATGGCGGCTAGGTGAGACAGGGCAAAAAAAACACCTCCGTGAAAAACACTAGATAAAAACCAGAAAGTGACCCAGAATACCAGTTACAGCAATGCGCCAGCTGGACGAGGTCTCCTAGTTCCACAGGGGCTGTATACTTGGTGAAACCAGGAGTCTGCATTCTGAAACGAGTGAGTAAGCTGGCTGCAAGACCCACAGCTGCACGGAGGTCTGGGGAAGCCAGGGTTTGGCTTTTGGAGACCGACGGGCTCTTTGACAAAAAAAAAAAAAAAAAAAAGGGAAAAACCCAGGAGTGGCTGCAGTTGCGATAGTGGGAACCATGCAGTAAACCACAGCAAGAGGGGGCTGGGCCAGCCTCTTGGTGTCTGGCCTGGAGGATAGCCCGCTGCAGATACCCTCAGGGCCGGGGGTGCGGAGGGGAGAGCCAGAAGCAGAAGGAAACCCCGTGGCTCGCAGCTGGCTCCTGGAGGGCTGGATAAACTCCTGCCCAGGGCTGTGCCCACAGCCCAGAGCCCCGCCGGTTGTCGCGGAGTGGGAAGGAGGAACTGTGCAAGGAAGGGGGTGTGGAGACGCCCCGTTCAGCCATCTTTGCATCAGGCTGAAAGTGCCCCAGCACGGCCCGGTGGCCCACGGCTTCCCTTGAGGGACGGCGTGCACTGGTGACGTAGCACGGCATTCCCTCAGCAGAGGTCCTAGAGGATTGCGGCTGGGCAGGGGGACCTGCTCAGAGAACCCAGGGACACCAGACCAAGTCTGGTGGTTTGTGGGAAAGCGAGAGAGAGGGTCTGGGGCTGAAATAAATTGAAGGTTTAGACTCTTGTGGTGGCCTTGAATCTCTGGGAACTTGGGGGATTTGAATATTAAAACTGTCTTTCCTCCCTGGCCATCTGTACACACGCCTCACATTCAGGGCAGACAGCTCCAGCAACACACCCAAACTGAGTTCTCCAACTGAACCCCACAAGAATCATTTCCCCACACACCGCGGGGACAAGGTGGAGAACTGACTTGAGGGGTATAGGTGACTCACAGACGCCATCTGCTGGTTAGTTAGAGAAAGTGTATGCCACCAAACTGTGTTTCTGAAAAATCAGATTGGTATTTTTTTTTTACAATTTGAAAGAATCCTATCAAGCAAAGCAAATGCCAAAAGGCCAAAAACAACAGAAAACCTTAATGCATATTATAAAACCAGATGATATGGAGAATCCAACTCCAAACACACAAATCAAGATATCGGAAGAGACACAGTACCTGGCAAAATTAATCAAAGAACTACAATCGAGGAACGAAAACATGGCAAAGGATTTAAAGGACATCAAGAAGACCATGGCCCAGGATATAAGCAACATAAAGAAGACCCTAGAAGAGCATAAAGAAGACAGTGCAAGAGTAAATAAAAAAATAGATCTTATGGAAATAAAAGAAACTGTTGGCCAAATTAAAAAGATTCTGGATATTCACAGCACAAGACTAGAGGAAGCTAAACAATGTCTCAATGTCCTAGAAGTCCACGGAACAGAAAATGAAAGAACAAAAGAAAGAATGGAGAAAAAAAATTGAAAAACTCAAAACAGATCTCAGGGATATGATAGATAAAATAAAATGTCCAAATTTAAGACTCATTGGTGTCCCAGAAGGGGAAGAGAAGGGTAAAGGTCTAGAAAGAGTATTCAAAGAAATTGTTGGGGAAAACTTCCCCAACCTTCTACACAATATAAATACACAAAGCATAAATGCCCAGTGAACTCCAAATAGAATAAATCCAAATAAACCCACTCTGAGACATATTCTGATCAGACTCTCAAATACTGAAGAGAAGGAGCAAGTTGTGAAAGCAGCAAGAGAAAAGCAATTCACCACATACAAAGGGAACAACATAAGACTAAGTAGTGACTACTCAGTGGCCACCATGGAGGCGAGAAGGCAGTGGCATGACATTTTTAAAATTCTGAGAGAGAAAATTTTCCAACCAAGAATACTTTATCCAGCAAAACTCTCCTTCAAATTTGAGGGAGAGCTTAAATTTTTCACAGACAAACAAATGCTGAGAGAGTTTGCCAATAAAAGATCTGCCCTACTTCAGATACTAAAGGGAGCCCTACCAACAGAGAAACAAAGAAAGGAGAAAGAGATATAGAGAATTTTAACAGACATACAGAGAACCTTACATCCCAAATCACCAGGACACTCATTTTTCTCTAGTGATCATGGATCTTTCTCCAGAAGGGACCATAAGCTGGGACATAAAACAAGCCTCAAGAAATTCAAAAAAAAAATTGAATATACTCAAAGCACATTCTCCAACCACAATGGAATACAAATAGAAGTCAATAATTTTTGAACTGTAACTCCACTATTTACTTCCTACATGATATAAAATACACAAACTCTAATGACAAATCAGTGGTTTTGAACTCAATGTAAAATATATAATTTTAGACAACTATATAAAGGTGGGGGAATGGAGGAGTATAGGAACATAGTTTATGTGTCCTCTTGAAGTTAAGTTGGTATCAAAGAAAAACAAGATTGTTATGGATTTAAGAGGTTAATTTTAAGCCCCACAGTAAACACAAAGAAATTATCAGAGAATATGACCATAGAGATGAAAAGTAGAGTATGGGTTCAGAGAAATGGGGGAAGGGGCAATGGGGAGTTAAGAAATGAGTGTAGGGTTGCTGTTTGAGGTGAAGGGAAATTTCTAGTAATGGATGTTGGGAAAGAGCATTAATCTAAATGTGATTAATCCCACTAATGGAATGCTAGGGAGGGGGTGGAAGGGGAAGATTTAGGCTGTATACATGTTTCCACAACTGAAAAAAAAAAAAAGACGGTCTAAATAGATGACAATTGAATGCCAAGGATGAACCTGGATGGGATTGGAGGATAGAGGGCAGGTGGCTCAAAGGGACACAGTTGAGACATAAGGAAAAGGAAATATAGAATGTAAGCTTTGTATCATTGTTGAATCTCTTGTACTTCTTAGCTGCGCTTAATGGGATTGCATAAAAGAATGTTCTTGTTCATGGGAAGTGTATGTGTGAATTATAGTGTATGTTCAACGATGTGTGCAACTAGCTCTCATATGTTCAGAAGACAGAGCAATAGATGATGGATGATAGATAAGGAGGGAGGGAAGGAGGGAGGGAGGGAAAGAAATAGCGATAGTTGGTGGATTGAGCTATCGGGGTAGGGGGTTCAGGGTATGATGGAATTCTGTGTACGGGGTTAGTATTGTTTTCACAACTGTTCCCATAACTTTGAATTTATTTCAAAATAATAATAAAAAAAAAAGTCCATAGTGTACAATAGGGTTATTTTTTCCCCATATACCACCCTATTATTAACCCATTGCATTAGTGTGGTAACGTTGTTAAAATTCATGAAAGAGTATTTTTATAGTTGTACTACTTGCTATACTCCATCGCTAAAACTAGTGTTCACTGAGCTGTACATTCCTATACTTTATCTTTTATATGTTACTCTAGTAACATATATGCGACCTTAAACTTCCCTTTTTAACCACATTCACATATATAATTCAGTGCTGTAATTATGCTCACAATATTGTGCTACACTCATCACCATCCATTTCCAAAATTTTATAACCAACCTAAATAGAAATTCTGTACTAATTAAGTATCAACTCCGCATTCCCCTACCCCCAACCCAGCCCCTGGTAGCCTATATTCTAGATTCTAGCTCTATGAGTTTGTTTATTCTAATTATTTCATATCAGTGAGAACATATACTATTTGCCCTTTTGTGTCTGGAATATTTCAGTCAGCATAATTTCTTCAACATTCATCCATGTTGCAAGTATCAGGACTTCAATCTTTTTATGGCTGAATAATATTCCATGGCATGTATATACCACATTTTGTTTATCTATTCATTGGTTGATGGACACTTGGGCTGCTTCCATCTTTGGGCAATTGTGAATTGCTGTGAACATCAGTGTGCAAATATCTGTTCAAGTCCCTGATTTCAGTTCTTTTGGGTATATACCTAGTAGAGAGATTGCCAGGTCATATGGTAATTCTATACTTAGCTTTCTGAGGAACCACCAAACTGTCTTCTACAGCATCTGCACCATTTTATATTCCACCAGCAATGAATAAGTGTTTCTATTTCTCCACATCCTCTCCAACACTTGTAATTTTCTATTTTTTTTTTAATAGCAGCTATTCTAGTGAATGTGAAATGGTATCTCATTGTGGTTTTTATTTGCATTTCCCTATTAGCTAGTGATGTTGAGCATCTTTTCATTGCTTTTTAGCCATTTGTGTTTCCTCTTTGGAAAACTGTCTATTCAAGTCTTTGCCTCATTTTTTAATTGGGTTGTTTGTCATTCTATTGTTGAGCTGTAGGATTTCTTTATATATTCTGGATATTAAAGCCTTATCGGATAGTGGTTTCCAAATATGTTCTCCCATTGAGTAGGTTGTCCTTTCACTTTCATGATTAAGTCCTTTGATGCACAAAAGTTTTTAATTTTGATGAGGTCTGATTTATCTATTTTTTCATCTGTTGTTTGTGTTTGGGGTGTAAAGTCTAAGAGATCATTGCCTAACAAAGATCTTGAAGATGCTCCCCTACAGTTTTTTCTAGAGTTTTGTAGTCCTGTTTTCATACTTAGGTCTTTGATCCATTTTTAGTTAATTGTGGTATATGGTGTGAGATAGGGGTCCTCCTTCATTCTTTTGCATACGGATATCCAGTTCTCCCAGTACAATTTGTTGAAGAGACAATTCTTTCCCAATTGAGTGGACTTGACAGACTTGTCAAAAATCAATTAGTGCTACCTTCAGCAGCACATACACTAAAATTGGAACAATACAGAGAAGGTTAGCATGGCCCCTGTGTGGAATAGCTAGAAGTAAATACCTGAAACTACCAAACTCCAACCCAGTAGCCTTGACTCTTGAAGATGATTGTATAACAATGTAGCTTACAAGGGTGACAGTGTGATTGTGAAAACCCTGTGGATCACACTCCCTTTATCCAGTGTATGGATGGATGAGTAGAAAAATGGGAACAAAACCTAAATGAAAAATAGAATGGGATGGGGGGGTGATTTGGGTGTTCTTTTTTATTTTTATTTTTTATTCTGATTCTGATTCTTTCTGGTGTAAGGAATATGTTCAAAAATAGACTGGGGTGATGAATGCACAGCTATATGATGGTACTGTGAACAGCTGATTGTACACCATGGATGATTGTATGGTATGTGACTATATATCAATAAAACTGAATTTTAAAAAAATCAATTGGCCATAGATGTGAGGGTCAATTTCTGAACTCTCAAGTCAATTCCATTGGTCTATATATCTATCCTTGCATAAGTACCATGCTATTTTGACTATTGTAGCTTTGCAACGAGCTTCAAAGTCAGGAAGTATGAGTCCTCCAACTTTGTTCTTCTTTTTCAAGATGTTTTTGGCAATTCAGGGCCCCTATCCTTCCAAATAAATTTGATGATTGGCTTTTCCATTTCTGCAAAGTAGGCTGTTGGAATTTCTATTGAGATTCCACTGAATCCTTGAATCATTTTGGGTAGAATTGACATCTTAATAATATTTAGTCTTCCAATCCATGGGCATGGAATGTTCTTGCATTTATTTATATCTTCTTTGATTTCTTTTAGCAAAGTTTCGTACTTTCTCATGCATAAGTCCTTTACATCCTTGGTTAAATTCATTCCTAGATATTTGATTATTTTAGTCACTGTTGAAAATGGAATTTTTCTTCTTGATTTCCTCCTCAGATTGCTCATTACTAGTGAATAGAAGCACTACTTATTTTTTCTTGAAGATCAGCCATTTTGCTGAATTTTTTTATTAGCTCTAGCAGATTCGTTGTAGATTTGTTGAGACTTTCTGTATATGAGATCAAGATATCTACAAATAATGAGAGTTTTACATCTTCCTTTCCAATTTGGATGCCTTTTACTTCTTTCTCTTGCCTAATTGCTCCAGCTAGAACTTCCAGTACAACGTTGAATAACAGTGGTGACAGTGGGCATCCATGTCTTTTCCCAGATCTTAGAGGGAAAGTTTTTAGTCTTTCATCACTGAATAACATGTTAGCTGTGGGTTTTTCATTATGCCCCTTATCATGTTGAGAAAGTTTCCTTCTATTCCTATTTTTTTGGAGTGTTTTTATCAAGAAAGGATGCTGGATTTTGTCAAATGCCTTTTCCGCATCATTTGAGATAATCATGTGGTTTTTGACCCTTCATTTTTTTAATGTAGTGTATTACATTAATTGATTTTCTTTTGTTGAACAACCCTTGCATAACTGGGATAAAACCCACTTGATCATTGTGTGTAATTCTTTTAACGCGCTGTTGAATTCAATTTGGTAGTATTTTGTTGAGGATTTTTACATCTATATTCATAAGAAAAATTCATCTGTAATTTTCTTTTCTTGTAGTATCTTCATCTGGCTTTGGAATTAGGGTAATGTTGGCATCATAGAACGAGTTGGGTACTGTTCCCTCCTGTTCAATTTTTTGGAAAAGTTTAAGCAGAATTGGTATTAATTTTTCTTGGGATGATTGGTAGAATCAACCAGTGAAGCCATATGGTCCTGAGCTTTGATTTGTTGGGAGGTTTTTTCATTATTGATTCAATCTCTTTTCTTGTAATTGGTCTGTTGAGATCTCATATTTCTTCTGGAGTTAGTGTAGGTTGTTTCTTTGTTCTTAGGATTTTTTCCATTTCATCTAGGTTGTCTAATTTATTGGCATACAGTTGTTTATAGTATCTTCTTATGATCCTTTTTATTTCTGTGGGGTCAATAATAAAATGCCCATAGATCCAGAAATAGATAGCATAATACTGTGTGATGGTAGCACGGTATTGTAAGTACACTGAACAAAGATGTCTGTGAGTAAAGCTGAAAGAGGTCAGATAGGAGAATGTATGACACCAGAGGTAAAGATAGATGATAAAGACTGGGACTGTATAACGTGGCAAAAACTGGAGTGGCCAATGACTGTTACTAAATATTCAAATATAAAAATGTTTTTGCATGTGGGAAAGCAAATGAATGTCAACCACGTAGAAATTTGAAAAAGGGATGGTATTCAGGAAAAAACATAATCAAAGCAAACTGGACTCTATGGTCAACAGTAACATTGTAATATACCTCCATTAAATGTAACAAATGCAATATGCCAATGCTAAATGTATATAAGAGGGGGATATAGGGGAGTAATATGGGATTCTTGGTAGTGGTGTTATTTGCTGTCCTTAGTAGTATATTGTATTGTATGACATGTTATTTTTCTTTTTATCATTTCTTCTTATTGCTAAAAAAAAAAAAAACAATTTTTCTTGTAGTAATCAGTATGTTCAAGTGCTGATTGTGGTGATAAATGTACAACTTTATGATGATACCATGAACAACTGATTGTACACTGTGGATAAATGTATGGTATGTGAATATAACTCCATAAAATTGTAGGAAAATATATATATAGGAGTAAAAGTGTTGGAGAAAACATGGTGAGAGTGATGATGCCTCACCAATATGGACTAACTACAATGTGTAAACTCAGAATTGAATCTTAGAACATAGCCTAACATGGACACAATAATTGTAATAGTCCCTAGATTGTAAGCTCTTACAGCAGTTAACTCTGTCCCTGAATTGTAAGGCCTGTCTCTAAACTTTGAGATGCTGATCCCCTAGCGTATACTTGATTGGTCTCTGGAACAATGCATATCTCTGAGACACCTGAAACTCAGAGCTAGAGCTTGGCAGATATGAATGTCAGTATTAGTGCATACAGCCACTGTGAAAAAAAAAAAAAAAAAAGCTGAAAAAGAGCCCAGACTTCAATTAGTGATATGAATGAAGCAGGTCTGGTTAAGACCAGGGCAAGCCAGGCTAAAGGATAAAGGTTGAAACTGATTGTGTTTTAAAACTTCAACTTCCATATGAGACCAAGGGAATAGATATCTATTTGGTACAGGATCTAAATTTTCTAAACGGTACAACTCTACAGTCGATTTGTTCAAACACCACAATTGCATGGAACTTTGAATAGGAAGTGAGATACAGTAGGTTAGTATAGGCTGGAGTGAAATAGTGACACAACCCAGAGTAATTTGGGCAGATAATAAAAAATATATTTACAGCCTCCCCCTCCCCAGCCCCGAGGATCTGGGGGAAGGTGTGGATGTGCTGGACATCATCACCTGGACTGGTGTTGATGTTGTCACAAACATTGGGACTGGCGGTTTGATGTGCTGAGCCCTCGAGCATGGGACTTGCCCTTATGAAGCTCATTACCACAAAGGAGAGTCTAAACTTGCATGTAATGGTGCCTAAGAGTCTCCCCCTGAGTACCTCTTTGTTGCTCAGATGCGGCCCTCTCTCTCTCTAACTGAGCCATCTTGACAGGTGAACTCGCTGCCCTCCCCCCTACGTGGGGCCCGACTCCCAGGGGTGTAAATCTCCCTGGCAACACAGAGTATGACTCCCGGGGATGAATGTGGACCTGGCATCGTGGAACTGAGAGTATCTTCTTGACCAAAAGGAGGATGCAAAATGAGACGAGATAGTTTCAGTGGCTAAGAGATTTCAAATGGAGTCGAGAGGTCACTCTGGTGGACATTCTTATGCACTATATAGATGACACCTCTTAGGCTTTAATATATTGGAATAGCTAGAAGTAAATACCTGAAACTACCAAACTCCAACCCAGCAGTCTGGACTCCTGAAGACAATCATATAATAATGTAGATTACAAGGGGTGACAGTGTGATTGTGAAGACCTTGTGGATCACAGCCCCTTTATCTAGTGTATGGATAAGTGGAGGAATGGGGATAAAAACTAAAGGACAAATGGGGTGGGATGGGGGGATGATTTGGGTGTTCTTTTTTCACTTTTATTTTTTATTCTTGTTCTGGTTCTTTCTGATGTAAGGAAAATGTTCAGAGATAGATTGTGGTGATGAACGCATAACTATGTTATCATACTGTGGACAGTGGATTGTATATCATGGATGATTGTATGGTGTGTGAATGTATTTCAATAAAACTGAATTTAATAATAAAAAAAAATAATAATAATAACATGCCCACTCTTATTTCTGATTTTATGTATTTACATCTTCTCTCTTTTTCTTTTTGCCAGTCTAAGGGTCTGTCTTTTTTCTTGATCTTTTCAAAGAACCAATATTTAGTTTTGTTATTGCTCTCTATTGTTTTTATTCTCTATTTCACTTATTTCTAAACTGGTCTTTGTTTTCTTTCCTCTTGCTTGCTTTAGGTTTAGTTTGCTGTTCTTTTTCTAGTTCCTCCAGGCATGTAGCTAGATCTTTGATTTGTAGCTCTTTATTCTTTTTTAATGTAAGCATTTAGGGCTATAAATTTCCCTCTCAGCACTGCCTTCAGTGCATCCCATAGGTTTTTTTTTAATGGAGAATTGAATGTTTTATTATTAGTAAAGTTTCTTATTTTTGCTGCAAGATTGTTTCTTCATTGTATGAAATAGCACCAGCAAACACAGTATATTGCAAAATTAAGATAGTACTGTTCCTAATCTGACACTACACAACTAACAAAAACCTATCTCCACTCCCAGTTATTTCCAGTGAAATGTCATTAAGTACTTTAACCAAAATCCCAGAATTGATGTAAGCAAGTTACAATATTATACATAAGGCTTAAGATAACAATGTTACCCTTGAATTACATAATTTTTACAAGTAGTTTTTTACATTAGATAATTTCATAAATTGTGAATATGATAACTAGATCCTAGTCTAAATCACAGGGTGATGTGAAAAGGATGCATATTGTGTTTATCTGTGATCATTAGAAAGCTAAGGGGTATTGTTTTCAATAGCATTTTTGGAACGAGTAGTTTGTTTTCCTAATGATACTGCTAAAAGTTGCTATTATAAATCACTATCCACCAGTAATTTTAAATATTGCTGGATTAAGTTGTTTCAGACTATTTACAGGTTCCATTTTCACTCTTCAATAGATTTTATGGATTTCTTATATGCTTCTTCACTCATTAGTTCAAGTTCTGAAGGATTATTCAGTGTCATCTTGCCAGCCAACTGTCTTCATAACAAGATTTGTTGACAAGTCCTGGATTTTCTGCAAGAGCTTCATTAATTTCTGTTGCTTCTCCTGATAGAGGAGAATTAAGTTCATTAGCAGCCTTCACACTTTCCAAAGCACCAAACTCATCTTCTTTGTTCAATTTTGTCCCAAACTCAGGAAGACTACAGTAAACATCTCCCAAGGTTTTCTGTGCAAAACTGCTGGTTCCCACTGTTCCAGTACCATTTTCTGTTGTTACCCATTCATATTTGTCTGTGAATTTCCACACCAAGAAGAGAGTGGATCTGGTGCACAGTGTCTAGAGGGTGTCTGCCCCCAACCTCCAGGAATGCAGCAGGCAGGATGCACAGGCTGCAGATGGTGATCTGCTCACTCCTCACTGTACACAGCACTGTGTTCACAGGATTGCAGGGGGTCTCCACAAAGCAACTCAAACACCTGGCCCATAAGTTTTGATATCTTGTATTCTCATTTTCATTTGTCTCAAGATATTTATTGATTTCCCCTGTAATTTCTTCCTTAACCCAATGATTGTTTAAGGGTGTGTTATTTAACATCCATGTATTTGTGAATTTTCCAGTTCTCTGCCTGTTATTGATTTCCACCTTCATTCCATTATGGGGAGAGAAGATGATCTGTATAATTTCAATCTTTTAAAATTTATTGAGTCTTGTTTTGTGACCCAACGTGTGGTCCACCCTGGAGAATAATCCATGTGCACTTGAGAAGAATGTACGCCATGCTTTTTTAGGGTACTATATTCTGTATATGTCTGTTAGGTCTAGTTCATTTATCATATTATTCGAGTTCTCTGTTTCCTCATTGATCTTCTGTCTAGAAGTTCTGTCTATTGATAAGAGTGATGTATTGAAGTCTCTAACTATTATTGTAGAGGTGTCTATTTCCTTTCAGTTTTGCCAGTGTTTGTTGGGGCACCATAGTTAGATGCATAAATATTTATGATTGTTATTTCTTCTTTGTAGATTGCTCCTTTTATTAATACATAGTGTCCTTCCTTGTCTCTTATAACAGCCTTTGACTTAAAATCTTTTTTTTTTTTGATATTAGCATAGCTACCCCAACTTTTCTTTGGTTACTATTTGCATCAAATATCTTTTTCTATCCTTTTACTTTCAACCTCTTTGTGTCTTTGAGTCTTACGTTACTCTTTTGTAAACAACATATAGTTGGACCATGCTTTTTTATCTATTCTGACAACCTGTGTCTTTTGATTGGGGAGTTTGATCCATAAATATTCAGTGTCATTACTGTAAAGGCAGTATTTACTGCAGCCATTTTGTCCTTTGGTTTTTGCTTGTCAAATATTTTTTTGTGTGTGTCTCTTTCCCTTTATTGCAACCTCCTTTTCTGTATAGTTGATTTTTTGTGATGTATCTGACTGATCCCTTTCTCATTACTGTCTCTGTATATTTTTAAATTCTTTCTTTGTGGTTATCCTGAGGTTTGTATTACACAACCATACCTATAACCTACTAATTTGAAAAGATACCAACTTAGCTTCAGTAGCATATACATTCTCTGCTCCCATATCCCTGTGTTTCCTCTCTTCATTTTGCCTTTATCCCACATTACATCTTTATATTTTGCATGTCCATTATCAGGAAATATGTCTTTTTCTTGTTCAATTGTATTCTGACTCTTATAAGAATTAAAAAGTAGAGTTGCATATTGAGGATACAATACTATTGGGTTTTGCATTTTCCCTTTTAGCAACCCTTACTGAAGATCTTCATTTATTCACTCTACTCCAAGCCACTCTCTCCTGTCTTCCTTTCAACTTGCAGAACTCCCTTTAGTAATTCTTGTAGGGCAGATCTCTTGTTGATGAACTCTCTCAGTTTCTGTTTATCTGTGAATATTTTAAACTCCCCCTCATTTTTGAAGATCAGTTTTGCTGGATAAGGAATTTGGGGCTGGAAGTAACATATATATAATACCACTGCCTTCTCACCTCTATGGTTGCTGATGAGAAATCAGCACTTAGTCTTATTGAGGATACGTTGTATGTGACACATTGCTTTTCTCTTGCTGCTTTCAAAATTCTCTTTATCTTTGGCATTTGAAATTCTGATTAGTATGTGTCTCAGAGTAGGTCTATTACTGTTTGGAGTATATTGTGCTTCTTGAACATGTATATTTATGTCTTTTGTAAAAGTTGGGAAATTTGGGGCCATTATTCCCTCAGATATTCTTTCTGCTCCTTTTCCCTTCTCTTCTCCCTCTGGGACACCCATGACATGTATGTTTGTGTGCTTCATGCTACACTAAAATCCTTGAGATACAACTCAATATTTCCTATTATTTTCTCTATCTGTTCTTGTCTATATGATTTCAATTGCCCCGTCTTCTAGTTCACTGATTCTTTCTTCTACCTTTCAAATCTGCTGTAGTATGCCTCTAGTGTATTTTTTAATCTCCATTATTGTTATTGTGACTTTCACCCCCATAATTTGTTACATTTCTTTATATTATTTCACATTCTTCTTTATGCTCACACATTGTCTTCTTCATTTCCTTTAGCTCTGTACCCATATTTTCCTTTATCTCCTTGAATTGATTTAGGACATGTGTTTGAACTTCTTTGATTAGTTGTTCCAAATTCTGTGGCCCTCTGAGTTGTAATTTGTTCCCTTGACTGAGCCATATTTTTCTGTTTCTTATTATGGCTTGTAAATTTTTGCAGATGTCTGGGCATCTGATTATATTGATGAGTTAACTGAAGGTCAGTTTCTTCCTCTTGTTCAGGGTTTTGCAGTTGATTGTCTTTGTGTTAAGGCTCTTCTTTGACTCTTGATCCAACTTATTCTGGAATTTAGAGTAGCCCATATTTAACTGTTCAGATTTTCTCAGCTCTTCTTCATCTGATTCTTGCCCTGGATATGTGGTATCATTTTCACTTTCTGTGAAATTGTTTGACCTCCAAGAGAAAAGTTGCCTTTCCTCTGTTCATCCTCTGGTAGGCTTGATCTGTTCTGTTTGTTTCTGTGCAGAAATTTCTCCCATCTCCTATAATTTGTTTAAATTTTCTCCCTCGCTCAGTGCCCCCTTTCCTTATACTTTTCAGTTCTGGGATCTATCCTGTCTTGCAGCAATTCAGTTTCCCCCTCTTTTTTTTCTGTAAGGCTTTTCTCCCTTTGGTTTCTTCCCCACCAGAGTGTCCCACCCCAGGGACCCAGATGGGATCAATCCAGGAAGGTGGGTCAATCCAGAAAAGTCCATTTTGCATTTAAGTGGTCCAAGCAACAGAAACTGGATTGTGTGTGCACAGCTCTTGCCAACAGTTCTGTCACAGCCTCTCTCTCTCTCTCCCTCTCTCTCTCTCTTTCTCTCTCTCTCTCTCTCCCTCTCTCTCTCTCTTCCCCTGGGAGCCCTTCTATATGCAACACACCTTAGTGGCTTATGTTCCACCTGGGTCTCTGTGAACTTGCATCCATATGTCTGGGTATGCATGGGGTTCTAACTCACTGCTGTGAGTGGCTCTCTAGTTTGTATCTGTGGCAGGGGGAGCCTGGGCCATACTGCCTCTCTGCAACTCCCAAGTTGTGTAAGACCAAGTGAAGCAGAGGGCTCTGGTCTGACAGGTCCAGGATGGAAATTTCCTGCCAGATCTTGGAGATTATTTTCTTTTTCTTTGATTCAGCATTTTTGGAGTCCTTCTCCAGTCTCTATTGTCCTCCAGAGTTCTAATCAAGTGGGACTTGCCTTTTATTTGTTGATTCTTAGGGGAGACTTTTCCAGGGCATGTCTTACATTGCCGTGTTGACGATGTCACCAAGAAGGTGTTTTTTCTTCTGTTTCTAACACATCTTATACTTGATTCTTCAACTTTTATCAAACTATAATGGTATTATTTCTTGTAATGTCTTTAGCCACCGTGGTTTATTAACCCAGTGACATAAATCCTGAGAGAATATTAAGAAGAGTAGGAGACAGAACACAAAAGAAGTTCTAGTAGTAAGCAGGAAAGTACTACTGAAGAGTTTTTAAATTATCAATAAAATTATCAAAAAAAAATCCATTTCATGGTTTTGGGTAAATTAGGAGAGAACAAAGCCATAAAAATGACCCTAAAGCAAATGGTTTGAAACTGAGCATTCTCAAAATTAATTCATTTCCAAATTAACAGCAAACAGCAATCACAAAGATGGGACATATAGCAAAATGTTTAAAAAAAATTTTTCAATGGAGATGTTTGTAGCTGGACTAATGGCAGAGCACACAGTCTCAAGAAAGGGGTTGGAACTTGGAGAAATAATTGGTGATGTAAAATATGTTCCCTATCTTAGCCTCCTCTTTTCATCTTTGGGCCCTTTCTTCTGTGCCTTTCTGCTCTCTCACCCTTTTTTCTCCCTTTCCATGTCTTCCACACATTCTACTGGTGCCCATCACTGGCAGCCAGAGATACCCTACTTAGCAGAATTAGTTCAGTCCCCTGCAGTCAAGACTATATGCTTCCTTCTCCTTTTCATTTGTCAAGTAGTGACCAGGAGGAGGTTTTGGTCCCAATTAGTGAACAGTGACCCACTTGCTCTGCATGCTCTGATGGTCACCGAGCAGTGCTATGTGCTAGTGTCATGGAGTAAAGAGAACACCTTCATCCTTGCCTTCAAGAAGCCTATGTTCCAGCAGAGGAAAACAGACATGGGAACAACTAAATCTAATGCAAGGGATAATCCAAGAGATGGAAACACAAAGGGAAAGCAATTAAAAACTGATAATGAGATGATCTCACCAATCCCTACCAGGGGAATATGCTGCAGAGAAATTTTTATAAGAACACTTAAAAAGAAAAGAACTGTATATATGTTGCCATAACAAATTAAAAAAAAAAAGGGCTGCACAACACAAAATTGAAACCTATTGTAAACAATGGTCTATAGTTAATAGTATAATTATAAAAATATTTTTTCATGAATTGTAACAAATGTACCACACTAAAGCAAAGTATTAATAATAGGGTGGTATATGGGAACTTTGCATTTCATGCATGATTTTTCTGTAAAACTAAAACTTCTCTAATTAAAAAAAAGACAAGAGTGCAAAATTAAGGTTTACTGGAAGGCATGTGTGCCAGTTTGAATGTATTAAGTCCCCCAAAATGCCATCATCTTTGATGTAATCTTGTGTGGGCAGATGTATCAGTGTTGATTAGATTGTAATTCTTTGAGTGTTTCCATGGAGATGTGCCCCACCCAACTGTGGGTGATGACTCTGATTGGATAATTTCCATGGAGGTGTTGTCCCGCCCATTCAGGGTGGGTCTGAATTAAATTACTGGAGCACTATATGACCTCAGACAGAAGGAGCAAGCTTGCTACAGCCAAGAGGGACACTTCGAAGAATGCACAGAAACTGAGAGAGTAGCTGCAGATAAGAGACATTTTGAAGATGGTGTTGAAAGCAGACTCTTGCTCTGGAGAAGCTAAGAGAGGACAAACACCCCAAGAGCAACTAAGAGTGACATTTTTGAGGAACTGCAGCCTAGGAAGGAACATCCTGGGAGAAAGCCATTTTGAAACCAGAACTTTGGAGCAGACGCCAGCCACATGCCTTCCCAGCTAACAGAGATTTTCCAGACAACATTGGCCATCCTCCAGTGAAGGTACCCGATTGTTGATGACTTCCCTTGGACACTTTATGCCCTTAAGACTGTAACTTTGTAACCAAATAAACCCCTTTAGAAAGGCTGGTCCATTTCTGGTATTTTGCATCTGGCAGCACTAACAAACCAGACCAGCATGCAAAGAAAACTTCAACTTCAAAAAGCATCTCTCCTCCCAAATGTGGGGAGGGGAGGAGTGTCAGGGGGTTGCACAGTATGAATGCTTCTTCTTTAGCAGAAAAGGAATTGAATAGAGAGAAGATCAGAGCAACCTCTTATAGGTGTTAAGTTTCTGCCTGAGGTGACTCCTGTTTGAGTATAGCACCAATTTTGCCTTTCCCACATATGCTACCAAAGAAGCTGAGTAAGTTGACTGCAATTGGACAGACAAGCTAAGCATCCAGGTCCATACAGCACAAAAAGAGAGGAAATATCTGACTAGTAGGTTAAATACACACACACACACACACACACACACACACACATACACACAAAATCCCTCTTACCTTCTCTTTGTTATCCAGGGAATTAAGCAAGTTCAGAGACAATGGGCCTAAGCACTGGGTAAATGACATAAATAAACATTTTTCTAGTTGCGCAACCACAATGCATGTAAAGGGCAGCACCACTGGGAGTGGGCAGGAATGCAGCAGGAAGAAGAATATCAGTTAGAGGCAGCATCTGAGATCCTAACTATAAATAACTGCTTCCCCCTCTCCTGCCCTGATATCTCTTCCCAAGTTAGAGTTAGATTCCTAGCCTGAAGGCTAAACCTCACTCCCATACCTTCCTTTCCCACATAACAGCATCCCATAAGGCAATCTCAAAAATGGGATGTCAGTGACCAGCAGGATTTAGGAGTCAGGAGCCTCTCCGTTTGATCCTGATTTCCACTTCCTAGCTTTTTGAACTCTGAGCTCATGCTTCCCTCATCTGAAAATGGGGATAACAGTGATAATAATAATAACCAATAATCATAAAACAAGCCTTGGGCTAAGTGTTTTACATGCATAATTCATTTAATCTTCAGAAAATCCTTTAAGCAAGGCATTATTAATAATTATATTTTAGTCCTCTTTATAGATGAAGAAATTGAAATTCAGAGAAGAGTCAATTATGTTAACAAAGATCTAACCTCAGTGCTTGAATCCTTGACCCCTTATACTACCCCTAATACCTGCCCACATGGGCTACTGAATGGGTTAACAATAATGTATATGGGCACCAATTAACGGTACTGTTGTTACTGCTCATGCTGATGCTACTGATGATGACATAGTTTTCATTGTTTTTCTCTCTCTCCAGGTGCTGGGAATTCTGATGGCTAATAAACACAAATCATCAGCCCAGACCCTACAGAGAAGGCCTTGGGAACACTTTTGAGCAGCAAATAACAAAACTGATATATTTTTGAGATGTTTCAGCAATGAAATACACCTATTAAGGATGAATGAGAGATCAAGAGGCAAGGAAATGAGACTCGGTACTCCCATTTCAGCTTACTACCTAAAATAGCCCCAAATGCTTATTTTTTTTTTTAAGTTCAGAATAACAAAATTGTAAGGTATATTGTTCTTGCATGCTTCATTTAGATTTTATAAATTAAAAGTCTGTATTATAATGCTAACTTTTGACTATTCTAACTGCACTTGGGAATGAATATTCACTTTAGATCCAATGTTATCTTTTAATTCACTTGTTATAAAGAAATAACCATGATAAATGTTTAAATATCTTACATGCTATGATGTTAATCAGATTAAACACATTAGCAAGCATTTGGTGTATACCTGGACTCTCTGCTAAATAAAATAAAATTATTGTTGCATTTCTTCACTTCCTTCCTCATTGCCAACTAATATACCCATGTCTGAAAGGGTAGTTTTCAAGTTACACCTCAATTTATAACAGTGTTCACTGTCTTCCTTCCCCTGGCACATTGTCTATGACCTTGACCAGTTCGGGACTGATAAAATAGTGCCATCAACATATGTTTATGAAGCTCTAAACATCTTGTAAGAGATTTCTTAATTATTAAAGGCTATAAAGAGAGATAATAATATTGCCTGTCAAGAGAAAAATGTCAGCCTTACTGTACAGTACCCAGAGGCATAATTATTAGGAGGTGAAAAAGGGAATGATTTCCTGGGCACATAATAAGAGGGCTGGGGTAAAACACGGTGGCCTTGGAAGATGCGTTCTCTCCAACATGTCTGACAAGAACTTCAGTCCACACCAAAGTGTCCAAGTAATAGTGATGACCCCATGTCCAAAACGTGGAGCATCAAGGAATGCCCAGAATTCCAGCAGTTGTGAAGAGGTGCTAGCAAGAATTTCTGTGAGGAATGAAATACTTGGAATTTTCTGATTTTTTCCTACTACTATCATTATGAAACCTAAAATAATGAATCCTCCTGGGCACTTACTAAGAACATTAAAGGAATTTAAACTCCACAGTTTCTGAATTCTCCCTACTCATAAACACAGATCCATTCAGTCCCAAGAGCTATAAATAAATCCAGCCTGAAGGTCTCCTTCCTGTTCACAATTCTCCATAAAATCTGGTAATATCTCTTCCCATTTATCCTAACCTTAATCCTTATGATTCCTGTCTGTCAGGGACGGAGGAAGAAAAACACAAATAAATGGGGCATGCCTGCTTAGGTAACTGACTCCCTAAAAAATTCTGCTTTCCTGGAACCAAAACAAAACAAAACAAAAACGAACAAACAAACGAAAAGCATGTATCCTGTAACCCAATGTTACGGCTGTGTGGTGCTTCCGGGCCCTCTCTGTAAAATAGGGGCATTTATTGTATCTCTAGCCACACTTCCAGCTCTAGCATTTTATAATTCTGGTAGGCGCCCAGTGTGGGGGGAGATGAGAAGAAACTCAGCCGTGGTCCCAGAGAGCCTCCATCCCAGTCCGTGGCCCCGTCTCATAGAGGTGTGGAGGAGCCTGGGCAACTGCAAGGCCTGAGGAGTGGGAAGGTTAGCATGACTCCCTCTCCTCAAGGTTAGCAGTAGCTTCAAAGATGGAGTAGCTTTTCCCCAACTGATTTTTTCAACTTTCAGAAAAATCACACCTTCCTCGCTTTTACTATGAGCCACCTGTCAGCACCAACTCTTGACCCAGCAACTTCACTTATTACGTGTGACCACTTTGAGCCTCAGTTTCCTCATCTGTGAAAGGGGGAGAGTAATGGTATCTATTGCTGTTGTGAGGATTAAATTGGTTAATGTATGAAAGGTGCTTGGAACAGTCTCTGGAACATTGTATGTGCCAGGTAACTGCTAGCCATCATTTGTCTTCTTATCAGTGTTAGCAGGAGTAGTAGTAGAAATAGTAGTATTCTCTGTCACCAAAAGAAGAGATCCTAACACTGTTCTCTTTTCCTCCTTTATACTAAGTTCCCACTTAAGAATCTGTGTTTTAGCATATATGGGAACAGACTTAGGACAAAGCCTACTGTCACGACTCTCAGGAATTTTCTGTAAGGTTTTCATTCTCTCTTGACAGAAGGCACTGTATATTGTAAATGTCCTTGCCCCCTCTGTAATGACAATAACTACCAAATGTGAATAGAGAATCATAAACTTGCTAATGATTTGATTCCACGGGTTTACATCATAATTGAAGTAGTAAAAATCATCAATAATGGGATAAAGGAAGACAGACGCTTCATGAAACCAAGCCCCAATTTTCCTGAAATTTTCTATAACATGTACTTTTTACACAATTACAAAAATAAATGGCATTCAAGATAATATTAGAGTCCTATATGGTATCTTTGTTTGATGGATTAATTCTTCTCTGATAACATTTTGTATCTTGAATAACACCTGTTTATGGTCTGAATCAGGAGACAACAGTAAATGGCAGGAAAAAAAATAGATGATTTAAATTCCTTTTTGCCCATCCAATATTTGACATTTTTTTTTTTAATCCAGAAATGACATGTTCCAATCACTGAAAGTTTTCTTTTATACGACACTATAATTTCAGCACATGTCATAAACTAATCTATCTTCATTCACTTGAAACCTGGAGGGACATCCTGGCACTAGCCAAAGTAGATGCCATCAGAATCACTGGAATAAATGGATTTATTTAACACTGCATTCAGATATGAGTAAATGAAAAATCAGAATAATATTATAATATCCCATTTTCTTAAAAATTGAATAGGCCCTTACTTTGGTACAGATGCAGTAGCATGGTCAGAAGAAAAAGTCTCCCCTATGATAGATTGGTCCAGAGGCGATCTATTCTCACCCATCATCCCTGCTGGAGCAATCCATACATGTGCTGGGGGTGGAGAGTAAGGATAGTGTCATATCACTACTTCAAATTGACACACCTAAAATCCAAGAAACTGAACACTCAGTTTTTCACTCAAGTTCAAGTGTTACAATCCACCTCAAACATACAAAGATATAATCCATCCTGCACAGCATCCAAAGTGTGGTGAAGAATCAGGAGTGGAATCACTGGACTAATTAACTCATTTCTATGCATAACTATGAGAGTGAGGTTCAATCCCAGATTTTGGGAGCCCCACATGGCAACCCCATCAGTAGGCAGAAAGCAACTCTCCCCTCCCCCACACTCTCGTCTATACATTCTTTGCCCCTCTCTCATACTTTCTCTCTCCCTGAAGTTTCCACCTCTTCTAGGATCCTGGATACCAGAGTGGACTTCCAATTATACTCATCTGCTCCACTTGGTTCTGCAGCTAGATAGGGAAATTCAGATGTTTGTGCGTGGAGGTGGTAAAGGAAAGTCCCTCACCAAGCTCTAGACACTGGGTGAGACCACCATAGATTGCAAAGGTTAATCTCCTGCTAGCACAGCTTTTGTCCCTTCTTAAACCAAAACAGCATCCACCTCCTTCCCAGATTGGAGTTATATTTCAAAAAACTGTCTTAAATTACCATGCCAAAAAAAAAGAAAAGTAGCTGACACATTCCATTAACTCAATTTAATTTATTCTTGGCACTTAAGAATAGGTAAAATTTGTATTAATTTTTTTATATACTGTCTCCCACCCACTCACCCCTAACCCCACTAGAATGTACGTTCCATAGGACCATGGACATTGCCTCTCTTATGATATTACTGCCTCATATCCAGTTCCTATTGAAGCATAGTAGGTAAGTTCTAGATCTGCTTACTGGTTTCTCACATGGGCACCTCAATTACAACTTGACCACAACTGAATTTTGGGATGCTGTTCCTAAAAAACTCTCTTCTTCCTGTATTTTTTACCATACAATATCTTCCCCAGGTAGAAAATTCAGGATCATCTTTGAATTAGCCTCTTCACACTCCCCCTCTCCCATTATCCAATTCCCCCACCTTCCTATCCTTTTTCACCACTTCCTGCTCCTTTCCCTATTCCCATCTCACTCCACACATCAAATTGGTTTCCAGCTCAACCTAATTCTGCCTCCTCAAGCATCCCTCCTTCCTATCCCTACGGCTACTTCTTTAGATTGGTCCTCATGGTTTCCAACATAGTTCTAATAATGATCTTGACTCTAGTTTTCCCTGTTCCTTCCTATCCTCCATAATGCTGCGAATGTAACCTTTCTAAAGCACAAATATCCCATGCCACCATTTCTTGCTTGAATGTATTGGTTAGTTTAACTTTGTTTGCTAGACAAAGAACAAATCTTTAGCATGGTATCCAAGACTATTTCAAAGCAATTCTAGCTACTTTTTAAAAGTAGTTTTATATTTAAGAACACTTTTAGATTTACAGAAAAATTAAGAAGATAGTACACAGAAATCCCATATGCACTCCCACACTGACAGTTTCCCCTATTATTAGCATTTTATATTAGTACGGTACATTTGTTGCTACTATTGATTAACTTTATTAGCTGAAGTCCATACTCTGTTAAGAGTTCCTTATTTTTTACCTAATATCTTTTTCTGTTCCAGGGTCTCACCCAGGATACATTACATTTAATCATCATGTCTCCTCCAGCTCCTCTTGGCTATGACAATTTCTCAGACGTTCCTTGTTTTTGATGACCTTGACAGTTTTGAGGAGTATTGACCAGGCATTTTGCATAAAGTCCCTCTACTGAAATTTCTCTGATATTTTTAATAATGATTAGACTAGGATTGGGTTTGGGGAGAAAGAGAACAGAGGTAAAGTGCAATTCATCATAACAGGGGTAAATGCTATCAATATGACATCACTGTTGGTGTTGAACTTGGTCACCTGGCTGCGGTAGTGTTTATCAGGTATTTCCATTGTAAAGTTACCCTTTTTTCCCCTTTCCATATTGTACTCTTTGGAAGGTAGCTGTATGTGCAGCCCACACTTAAGGAGTTATGTTCCTCCTCCTTGAAGGCAGAGTATCTACATAAATTATTTGGAATTCGTCTGCACAGAAGATTTTTCTCTTCTCTCCCATTAATTTATTTACTCAAGCATTTATTTCTATTAGAACAGATTTGTAGAAATTTATTTTATACTTTGGGTTATAAGACAATACAACTTTATTTTGATTCTCAAATTGTCCCACCTTTGATCATTGCACGCTAGGTATGTTCATTGCTACTGGGATGTTGTTGCTTCTAGGCCCTCTCAGCTGACAGCAAGGAAATATATGTGTGTATACTAGCCCATGTATATCCACAGATGTATAAATATTTCTATACATAACCATCAGTATTTCTATTAAACTAAATATGAGTTTATACTGCTGTCTCCAACTCTAGTCTATCATTACACAGATCATTCTAGCCTCTCCCTGGCTTATCTGTAAACTCTCACTCTAACAGTGAGGAAACTGGCTCCTACCTTCCACCATCCATTTACTTATTTGTTCAATTCCAGTAAAAATGTATAGCAGATGTCAGAATTATTAACCTATACCCTTATGGGAAATAACTTTAACAACTAGAGTACAGTGCTTATTGCATTTCCTTTTGCCTTTTGTCTAACAGACTTCACTTATCTCCAAATTTTCTCAGGTCAGCACCTTTTCACTCCATTCCCTTCAAGAGGTAGTTTCCTACATTTGTAATACAGTTAGATTCTTTTGTCATAGTTTGCATTCCATCCTGGGATTTCCAAACTCCTAGGTGATTTTTTAAAAATTTGCATACATTAAGATTTACTTTGTGCTTTTAAGTTCTATAGATCATAAAAATGCATAATGTCATGTATCCACTATTACAGTATCATATGGAATGGTTTTACCACCTAATAAATCCTCTGTGCTTCACCTGTTCAACCTTCCCACCCCCAACCCCTGGCAACCACTGATCTTTTTACTGCTTCTATAATTTTTCCTTTTTCCTGGCTACCTTTTTGAGCCTTCTCTCTTACCACCTCTCTTGTGTGAATCCAGGGCTGTAGTCACAACAAACAACCCACAGATCTCTAAATATGCCATGTTCTTGTACAACTCTGCATCATCTAAGCCTTTTGCATACCTGACAGCATAATATATAAAATATGAGTTATTTACTCACTTATTATGCCTCCCTCAATAGACTATAAATACCTTGAGGACTGTGACTTTGTTTCCACAGAACAGGACCTGCAATATTAAACCCTTGTGTAGATTGCAAAAATGGCCACAAATTCTTACCATCCCTGTGCACACTCCTTCTGCAATGTGACTTTGCAAGTCCTCCCATTCATGAGGTGGAGTCTATTTCTCCAACCCTTGAATGTTGACTCAACTGTGTGACCTGCTTTGGCCAATGGGACATTAGCAACATGATGGCAAACAGACTTAAAACTGCTTGCCCATGGAGCTTGCCATCTTGCTGCTCTTGGAAACCATGTGATCACCATTGTGTGACTGGGCCTGGGCTAGTCTGCTGGATGATCAAGGATTCATGGCCTAATTTCCTCCATCACCCCTGATGACAATCAGCCAAAGAGACATGGGAGTGAGACCATCAACCACCAGTTGAACACAGCCTCAAGAGTGAGCCCAGCAGACACTATGTGGAGCAGAGACAAACCAACCCAGCTCAGCCTGACACAAATTGCTGACTCAGAATCATGAGTAAATGAATGGTTGTTGTTTAAACCAATAAATTTGGGGGTGGTCTGTTACACATGAAAATTTAATTAATACAGCACTCAATATACTTTTGTTAAATAAATGAATGAATTGTACCATTTTGGTATAATTGTGTTATGTGCCATCATCATCATCTGTAAATAAAACCACTTCTTTGAAGCCTTTTCTTCCCACTACAGTTAAGTAGATTTGATCTCTGTGCTTCACACCACTCTGTCTCTTCATTCATTCAATGCTTTTTAGGTCCTTGTAGAGTGCCACATTTTTTGGAGTATCTGATAAAAGTTATGGGCCCAGGAATATCCATATGCTTTCAGACTGTCAAATAAAATGTCAGGACTCTGTATTTTAAGCCCTTTACTGTTAACATGTATCATGTTTATTGTATTATTATTTACACACCTGTCTCCCTCACTAGAATGTAATCAATTCTAGGACAGGATTGTATCATGTTTTATCTTTTCTGTTTAACCCCTTCTTGTATAGCATTGGGCTTAGTATATAGAGGTGACTAAAAAATATTGACCGACTCATTGGCTGACTAAGATATTTAGATGCTGGAATAATAGGGCATGTTCCAAGCATCAGTCCTTTGAATAAGAGCTTCACAATTTTTGTCGTATCTACTACCACCTGTCCTATTATTTACTTTACATTTGTGGTGCCTCCTACATAACAAGTACAAGGATTAACAGGAAGGAGTTTGGAAAAAAGATAAAATAAGATACAACCTTGTCCTAGAAGTATTTACATTCTGGTGGAGGAAAAAAGGTATGCAAATAGTTATAACATATGAACCTTGATAAATGTAACTATACATATAAGGTTTCAAATATAGAGCCCATGAACTCAGACACCAAACCCCTGCTATTTTATGTAAAAGTTTGACAGCACATGGGTATTTCTGGGCCCGTGACTTTCAACAGATTCTCAAAGAAGTCCAACAATTTGGAAAATATTGGATTAATTAGCACATAGTATTGTGCTTGATTCAAAATTATTTCTATCTGAAGGCCTTTCCAGATTGCCTGGACATTTTTTATGGTTTGTAATTTTTGAATCAAAAGTTTGATCTACTCTTTTCTTTTTATGGTTTTATATCTTTTTCACAAAACTTCACTAAAGTTCTTTTAAAGTCCCTGATGAACAAACTCTACCACATTTTAAGCACTTTGAAGCTAGAGACATGGCATATAGCTTCCTGCCTCCTATTATCAATAAACATCTGTTAAATGAAGAATAAACCTCCTAGAAGCCTGCAGGAAGTTTTTTCCTGTTGTCTAGGACTGATTAAAAATGTGTTTTCTATTGCTCAGTCTAAGAATCCTGAATGGGTTTTTAATCCAAAATGTGTACATAACAAAATATTTGGAAAAGACACCAAGTTATGCATTCCATGTGTATACTCATATTTGTCTCTGGATTGGCATTTTATGTCTATGCCTTTTAAGTCAATGTCAAATATTTTAAATGGTTGGGGGGGTGGTTTGTTTATGAACTACATAAAGCACTCATAGCAATACTGGGACATGTGAGGCATCTGGGCCTCTCCTGGGCATGAAAATGCTGCTACTGATATTGACACTTTTCTCAGTGTTAATTCCTTTATCCTATTCCTCCAACACAGCAATTTTGTTTCTCTCTGGAATATACATTCAGTGAAAAAAAATATAGACTTGTAAAATTTTAGTACTTTCATCAGAAACTTTTTAAAAAAATTTTAGCCATGTTGTGAAATGAATGAGCTGAAGCCTCCTCTGTTCAAAGTTCTTGACGTTTGACATTTAAATTTATTTTAAAATAGTTTTTGCATGAAAAACAAAGAAAGGGAGGATTGTGGTCTGTACCTTGGCATGGACTTTTATATGAGTGGGATAGAAAGAGTGGTGGTGTTGAAGCTGTCTGGAGGATTTACTGGCACTGATTGGGTGCAAGAGTGGCCCAGTGTCCAAACAAGCACATAATTCAGATGACTAATTCTAGCTCTTGCCTAATCCTCCACACCCCCCACTCCCTCACATATGACCAACATATATGGAAATGTTAATAAAGTCATCTCATTCTCTTTAAAATGAGTGATTCTCCTTATACCCATGCCTAAGCGCTTCCACAAAGAAAGGGAGTCTACAGGGTAAGAGGTTACAAAGGGTAGCAAGTCAAAGTGAGACTATAAAACTTTCTGTGAGGGGATCAAATTTAGATTTATAACTTACACCTTTCATTCCAAGATGTTTTCTAGTTGGTGCGCTTCCCCACCCATAAGAGCAACAATTGTGGATCTGAAAATATATATATTCAAACACTGTAAAATATACTATTATTTTTTCTATGCACTTTTCAATCTAAGGCAAATAATTTTATAAAGCATGTTTTAGTGTCACCTAAACATACTCTTTGGTTACATGAGTCCTATGTCAGTACTTAAAACATCCTTTTCATCCATCAACCTCTGAACCTCTTTAATAACATCTCAATATGATTAGAAGTTTGAACTGATAATCCATGAGATGACACAGTAGTTTATGGAACCTTAATACACACTATGAATGTGTAATAGAAAACAGCTGCCACTTGGAATGTATAGCTCACAGCTTTTGAGGAGAATGCATCATAAATAGGGTAATTGCCAGACGCATGCCGAAGCCCTACCTCCAGTGGCCCCACATAATTGCAATGAGAGCCTCTGAAAAGCAGAGAGAGCTGTTTTCAGGCTAAACCTTCACACATTTTCTCTTACCACTTCTTCCAAAAGAAAAACAAAGAATTTCTGCATGTTATATGTGTATGTGTGTGTGTTCTCTGTGTGTTGAGAGCAGAAAATTCTGCCAGAAATACATGTTAGGTGGTGCCTGAGATGGCCTACATGGGAAGCTATAGAAGATGAGCTGGATAAGGAAAAGGTTAGACCAGAGGTCCTGGAATGGTTCCTACCAAGTTCAAAAAGTCTATTATTTTCTGGCTTGGGGCAACTGAATAATCACAGAAACTTTGATTCTCCCCAAGTCTAAGGAGCAAAAAGCCAAGCTTTAACCTAAAGGTGAAAGAAGGAAGAACAGGCGAGAAGTGCAGTACAAGTGCAGTCCTTGAAAGGTTGTGGTGAGAGGAGAGCACAATGCTGGATGCTTCAAGCCTTTACTCAACAGATGATGTAAGGAGACCAACTGCATCTTGCACATACCTGGAGACACCCTCCTTTTGCTGAAAGCACCACTGTGCACCTGAACAGACTGTACATACACACAATTCCCCCTATAGTAGGAGGGGTTCCAATGCTGACAAAAGCAGAAAAAAGACCTCAAATTCCAGAGTCTTTGGAAGTAAAATATCCCTCCTAGGTTTCCTCAGTCCAAGTCAATGATGGTGTAGAAAAACAGAGACAGTCAAAATGTCTGGGTTCAATTCCCTGCTCTATCTATCAGTATGTGACCTATATTACTGGCTAAACCTCTCTGAGCCCAAGATTTTTTAAACCACAAAATGGAGATAAATGCAATACTTCTTTACAAAACAAAGTGGTGTGGACAAGAACAGGCCTAGGAGCAGGGCATGTACATGTGTGCTCTGAGAGGAGAGGCACAGGGTTGGTCTTTCATGGAGTGCATGCATGCAAATGTTGCAAAGAACCACAAATAACTGCTAGTGAGAACAAGGGAGACCACCTGGGTCCAGCTGAGCTGCACTGAGTGGAGTCTGAGCTCCCACCCATATCCGGGCTTCTGTGCCCATATACTCAGCCTCTTATCCAGTAACTATGTTCATGAAGCTAAGACCAACTCTGCCACTTGTGTACTAGAGTCTAGCCCTGCTACTCCTCAAAAACATTGCTCCTGCAATTGTTCTTTTGCTCCTGCATCATCAAATTGTTATTGTCTACTGGATCATTCCCAGCATAAAAACATGCTATTACAATTTCTCCCGTTAAAAAAACAAACTCTCCTGGACCCACATCCTCCTCCAGCTACCAATCTCATTTCTCTTCCTTTTTATAGTAAAATTCCTCTCGAGTCTATATTCTGCCTCCAGTCCAGCTCATCCCATTCTTTCTAGAATCCACTCCAAACAGCTTTCACCCTCATTAATTCATCAAAACAGTTTCAGCCAAAGTCACCAGTGACCTCTATGTTGCTACATCCAATGCTCAGTTCTCAGCTCTCCTCTCACTCACCCTGTCAGCAACACCTCATACATTTGATCACTCCCTCTTATTTTGAAATACTCAATTCACTTGGCTTCTGGGTTACCATTCTGCTTCAGAACCCTGGAATGAACCCCATCTCACTTGGAGTAAAAAAGCCAAAAGCCTTTTCTAAGAGCTTAAAAGGCCCTCTTTGATTCTTCTTCTGACCATGCTCTTCCTCCAGAAACCCACAGAACTCAATTCCTCAATTCTATCAGCTCAAATACTACCTTATCAGTCTGTGAGTCATTCCCTGGTCCTCTATATAAAGTAACTGCCTCTCTAACCTTCTGAATCCCTTACCAGCAGCTTCATATAATAATCTACATTATACAATTGTAGGTTTACTTGTTTTATGTAAGCTTGTTTTGTTCACTGTCGTATCCCCACCACATAC
The DNA here is from genome assembly GCF_015220235.1 of Choloepus didactylus. Lineage (NCBI taxonomy): Eukaryota > Metazoa > Chordata > Mammalia > Pilosa > Megalonychidae > Choloepus > Choloepus didactylus. Next base: position 90,266,993 of record NC_051314.1, read on the forward strand.
AACAGTATGTGGCATATGACAAGAACTCAAGTATGTATGGAGTGATTGAGTGAAGGAATTCTAAGCCATGGCAACTGGACAGCTACGCACATAAACAGCCTTCAATGTTTTGTTCAGAGAGGGAGAAGTTGTCAAAATACAAGCGGATAGTGCTGAGGATCTTATGTGTACCCTGTTTACATTGGGCTGGATCAATCTCTCCTTATCCAAGGATGAGGCAAGACAAAACCAATGTGACACCTTTGGAAAGATTCTATAGCATGCACACACACACACACACACACACACACACATACAAAATAGTGTCCTAAACAGAGGCACATTAAAATATGATCTCTATGAAATAAGAGGAAGGAAATCCACAAACCAATAGACTAAGATGAAAAGAAAAAAAGAGCATGAAGACACTGGAAGAAGAAAAAAATGAAAATAACTCAACAATCCATACCAGAATTAAAGTACTCCTTTGAAGCAGTAAAGAACATAATTGGTACTGCAGAAGATCAACTGTGATGTGAATCAATAACTTAAGAAACTCTACTAAAATACAGTAGAAAGGTTTTAAAAAAAAGCATAAGCATGACTGAAAGAAATTTGCCAATATATTAACAATGTTAGTATTTTAAGTGATTTTTTTTTCTTCTATATACATTTTTCCTGTTTCTAAATTTTTCCATAAATACAAGTAGAACCATAATTATCAAGGACAGGGGGATGTAAAAACTTGAAATATGTATCTTAAACTGTTTGTTCATAGTCTCTTTTTGTTGAGAAGACAGGAAATTATTCCCTAGCCTGTTGTACCATATAGTCCTGCAATGCTATTCTTCCTCGCTATTGTTCAACCACCTATTTCAGAAGTTCCCACAAAACTTTCTATTGGAAGTTATCAAAGAATTTGTTTTTGTGTTGTTGTGTTTTGTTTCTTTGTTTTTTGTTTGTTTTTTAATGACTAGGTCTCAGGACGGTCCCAATACTTTGGGTAAAATTAGGAACACTGAGAAACAAGCATGAAATGGAAGTCACTGTTTTCTTCATATTCCTCTATCTCTCACACTGATGGGTACACTACTATTTTGTTTAAATGTCTGTTATGATGGAGGGTGCCTATTTACAATTTCTACTATAAATTATACAGTCTGGGCACAAGGGGCAAGATGGCGGCATAGAGAAGCATGGAAGCTAAGTAGTCCCCCTGGAACAACTACAAAAAACCAGAAACAACTAGTAAATAATCCAGAATAACTGCGGGGGGACAAACGAGACCATCCACTCATCATGCAAAGCCTCGTGGTGCCAGAGAGAAGCTCTCTCCCAGCAAGTGAATATAGCTCAGCTGAGCTCCAACTGGGGTTTTAAGTAGCGAGTGTGAACTGCTCACTACAGGTACGAATCCCCAAAAAACAGACAGAGGCTTTGGGTGACGACTGACCTTGGAGAGCCAGAGGGTCGCCTCGGACTGGGTCTGAAAGGGACTATCTGTTTCTTTTTTTGGCTCAGTGGAGAAAGTCCCAGTCATTTTCAGTTTCCAGGGCTGTGACTCTGGGAAGGGTGGAGACAGCCAAGCAGAGAGAGAGAGAGACCATTGAAATGCTAATGACCTCCACCTGGGGTGTCTGTCTTCTATAGGAGGAAAGGGGTGGGGCCCTTTCCATTCAGAACCAGACCCCAGAGCCCGGGGGAACACGGCCATACCTCCTCACACCAGTCAAGAATTATAGGCTAACAGGCGTCACCTGCTGGGCAGAAAAGCACAGTGACCTGAGGCATCACAGGGTGGAGCAATTTTCTAAGACACACCGGCAGGGAAACAAGATACTGAATATTTCTTCCCTCTGGGACCTGAGCCTGTTCTGGTCTGGGAAAACCTGATTTGGATAACCAAGGAAACCATGCCTAGACAACAGAAAATTACAACCTACACTAAGAAAAACAAAGTTATGGCCCAGTCAAAGGAACAAATGTACACTTCAACTGAGATACAGGAATTTAAACAACTAATGCTAAATCAATTCAAAAAGTTTAGAGAAGATATTGCAAAAGAGATAGAGGCTATAAAGGAAACACTGGGCATATATAAGGCAGAAATCACAAGTTCAAAAAAACAACTAGTAGAATCTATGGAAATGAAAGGCACAACACAAGAGATGAAAGACACAATGGAAACATACAACAGCAGATCTCAAGAGGCACAAGAAAACACTCAGGAACGGGAGAACAAAACACCTGAAAGCCTACACACAAAGGAGCAGATGGAGGAAAGAATGAAAAAATATGAGCAACGTCTCCGGGAACTCAAGGATGAAACAAAGCACAATATGTACATATCATTGGTGTCCCAGAAGGAAAAGAGAAGGGAAAAGGGGAAGAAGCAATAATAGAGGAAATAATTAATGAAAATTTCCCATCTCTTATGAAAGACATAAAATTACAGATCCAAGAAGCGCAGCGTACTCCAAACAGAAGAGATATGAAAAGGCCTAAGCCAAGACACTTAATAATCAGATTATCAAATGTCAAAGACAAAGAGAGAATCCTGAAAGCAGCAAGAGAAAAGCGATCCATTACATACAAAGGAAGCTTAATAAGACTATGTGCGGATCTCTCAGCAGAAACCATGGAGGCAAGAAGGAAGCGGTGTAATATATTTAAGATACTGAAAGAGAAAAACCGCCAACCAAGAATCCTATATCCAGCAAAGCTGTCCTTCAAATATGAGGGAGAGCTCAAAATATTTTCCGACAAACAGACAATGAGAGACTTTGTGAACAAGACACCTGTCCTACAGGAAATACTAAAGGGAGCACTACAGAGTGATAGAAGACAGGAGTGCGTGGTTTGGAACACAATTTTGGGAGATGGTAGCATAGCAATGTAAGTACACTGAACAAAGGTAACTATGAATATGGTTGAGAGAGGAAGGTTGGGAGCATGTGAGACACCACAAGAAAGGAGGAAAGATAAAGACTGGGACTGTGTAACTTGGTGAAATCTAGAGTATTCAACAATTGTGATAAAATGTACAAATATGTTCTTTCACGAGGGAGAACAAGCAAATGTCAACCTTGCAAGGTGTTAAAAATGGGGAGGCATTGGGGGAGGGATGCAATCAGCATAAACTAGAGACTGTAACTAATAGAATCATTGTATTATGCTTCCTTAATGTAACAAAGGTGATATACCAAGGTAAATGCAGATAAGAGGAGGGAATGGGGAGGCATGTTAGACATTTGACATTGGTGGTATTGTCTGATTCTTTATTCTACTTTGATTTAAGGTTATTTTTCCTTTTGCTGCTTCCTAGCTGTCATTTTTTTTTTCCTCTTTCTTTTGCCTCTCTACCTTCTTTGACTCTCCCTCCTGCCTTGTGGAAGAAATACAGATGCCTTTATATAGATAGTGGTGAAGATGGTGAACACATAAATATATGACCATACAGAGAACCACTGATTATTTACTTAGGATGGAATGTATGGTGAGTGAACAAAACCAAATTAAAAATAAAAATGGGTTGATGACAAAACCTCGAGGGCAATATACTGAGTGAAATAAGCCAGACACATAAGGACAATTATGCAGGGTCTCACTGACAGGAACTAATTATAATATGTAAACTCATAGACATGAAATATAAGGCACCAAGATATAGGACGAGGCTTAAGAATGGGGAGTGGTTGCTTACTATGAGCAGAATGTTCAACTAGGATGAACTTAAATGTTTGGAAATGAACAGGGGTGTTGGTAGCAAGATGTGAGAATAACTAACAGCACCGAATGGGGTGTGAATGGAGTGGAAAGGGGAAGCTCAGAGTCATATATGTCACCAGAAGGAAAGTTGGAGGTCAAAAGATGGGAATGTATAAAACTGAATCCTATGGTGGGCAATGTCCATGATCAACTGTACAAATACTAGAAATCGCTTCCATGAACCAGAACAAATGTATGACAATACAATTAGAAGTTAATAATAGAGGGGCATATAGGGAAGAAATATATACCGATTGTAAACTATATACTTACTACAGGTAGTAGTATTTCAACATTTTTTCATAAACAGTAACAAATGTACTATACCAATACTACGAGTCAACAATTGAGGGGGGTTGGTTAGGGATAGGGGAGGATTAGAGTTTCCTTTTCTTTTTTTCTTTTTTCATCTTTCACTTTATTTCTTGTCTGGAGTAATGAAAAGTTTCCAAAAATTGAACAAAAATTAAGTGTGGTGATGGATGCACAGCTGTATGAGGGTACCCAGGGGCAAGTGATTGTACACTTTGGATCTTTGGATAACTGTATGGTATCTGAACAATCCCCCAAAAAATGAAGAAAAACAAAAGGTCAAAAAAAAATTATACATTCTGAGTAAGGAATAAAATGTTCTTAGGTTGCTGGGCCCATGTGAACATTAGCTTTCTGATGGAGAATCTGCCTAGTGATCCTACAATCCTAATGTGGTGGCCTTAGCTTTCTGATGGAGAGTCTGCCTAGTGATCCTACAATCCTAATGTGGTGGCCTTGGCTGCTTCAGGCATGCCTCCAAGACTGCAGTTAGGGCTTTTCAACCTCAATTGGTTCAGCTGGTGTGTAGTTTTCTTTCTTTCCCTTGTTCCCCAAATTCGCAAGCTCGTTTCTTCTTAAATGCTCCATGAGATGATGCATGAATGCATTTTATTTCCTCAATGGAAATGTAGATACTGCACAGATGTTAGAATTGAAATTACCAGGTGGTACTTGGAAGCAGGAATTAAGATGCTGTTACCAGGGTAATCACACATTCTACCAGCTCTGGGAAGAGCTGCCATGCTTCCTATAGTCTAAAGGAATTTTTTTTACCAAAAGGATTGGTATATATATGAAAATTTGCTATTTTAAAAAGAATACCCATTTTTTCATAAACAAGTCATATATATTTTTATTACTCATATGCCGAAAAAGAAATTTTACCTTTCCAGGACATTAGGACTTATATTTCCTTTACCAAAGAAACTGCATGGATCCAATAATAACCAATATTTTATGCCATCATAGTGTACTGGTGTCTCACTTTATACATTAGACAGATTTGTCGTAAATATGCAATGAGATCTTACTATTTAAAGAAACACCACTGTGAATTCTGTGAGGAAATACATTTACAGAATGTATAAAATTCATTGGTTAAATAAAAGCCTTATTTCTATTTACAGTAGCATCTCAGAGGTGTAGAGCCTAACCTTCTAAAACCCTCAGTACCCTAAAGTAACACTGTGCCTGACAGACATCTCTAGGATGGTTTGGCACCTCACTGGCAAGGAAGAAGCAGTCCGGGAATAACACCCAGAACATAACAAAGAGAAGGCAATGACGCAAATGTTTTTCTTTCTTTCCCTCATTCTTTCCCTCTTTCTTTCCTTCTTTCTCTTTCCCTTTCTTTCTCTCTCTCTTTTCCCTTTCCTCCCTTCCCCAATCTCTCTCTCTCCTTCCTCCCTTCCTTCCTTCCTTCCACCAAAAACTATTAACTGACCTCCTCCTTTGCACTAGGAAGTGAGGCAGGTGCCAGGAGAATTTCTCCAGGAGTTATACCCAGCCGTGGAGCTGTAGGTAGTATGGTAGGCTCATCTTCAACTGTACTAGATTTTGTCTAATTGTTTTCCAAATTGGTAGGGCCTGTGAAATACTCCCACGAGCAATGCATACTATCCCTCCTTGCTCTACATCCTCACCCAACACTTGGTCTCTTCTGGATGTAAAATCCTACCTTCTCACAGTTTTAATTTCGCAGTTCCCCGGTCACTATGTTCACATGATTATTGGCCATTCAGTTTCCTTTTCTGTGAACTGCTTTTTCACATCTGTGCCGGTTTGAATGTATTGTGTCCCCCAAATGCCATTATCTTTGTAGTCTTGTCAGGGCAGACGTTTGGTGCTGGTTAGATTTGCTTGGAATGTGCCCCACCCAGCTGTGGGTAATGATTTGGATGAGATGTTCCCATGGAGGCGTGGCCCCGCCCATTCAGGGTGGGCCTTGATCAGTGGAGCTATATAAATGAGCTGACTCAGAGAGAGGAAACTGAGTGCAGCTGGGAGTGATGTTTTGAAGAGGAGCAAGCTTGCTAGAGAGGAACGTCCGGGGAGAAAGCCGTTTTGAGGCTGGAGCTTTGGAGCAGACGCCAGCTGCCTTCCCAGCTAGCAGAGGTTTTCCGGACGCCATTGGCCATCCTCCAGTGAAGGTACCCGATTGCTGAGGTGTTACCTTGGACGCTTTGTGGCCTTAAGACTGTAACTGTGTAGTGAAATAAACCCCCGTTTTATAAAAGCCTATCCATCTCTGGTGTTTTGCATTCTGCAGCATTAGCAAACTAGAACAACATCCTTTATCCATCTTTCTATTGAGTCTTTTTCTAAATGATTTAAAGGAATTCTTTATATAGTTATACACATGAATTTTTATATGTGATAATTCTTTTTCCCCTCTTTCACTTGTACTTTCACTTGTTTATGGTGCATTTTAATCACAGAAGTTTCAAATTTTAATGCAGTCAAGTTTATAAATCTTTTCCTTTATAGTTTGTGTGTTCTGTACATTGCTTAAGAAATACTGTCCTATACCAAAGTTAAAAGATATTTTCCTTTAGAAGTTTAAAAATTGTGTTTTTCACATTTGTGCAGTGTTAGTCAGGGATCTAATTTTTGTTCCCCATATAGATGACCAATTGTACCAGAACCAGTTACCAAATAATCAAACTTTTCCCCAATATGACCTCTCCTTTATGTTATTTATACATACATATAGATGTTTCTAAATTGTCCATTCTGTTTCATCAGCGAATATGTCTATCCCTTTGCATTACTACACTGCCTTGATTACTATGGCTTTATAATGAGTCTTGAAATCTATTAAAGCAAAGATCTTCACCTTGTTCTTTTTCAAAATTATCTTAACTAATTTTGGAGCCATGACTCTTCTATGTAAAATTTAGAATTGGTTTGTTGAACTGCTTTATTCTTGTGTACTTTATTTTATGGGTTATACAGCTGAATTTTTACATACAAAGGTTAATCAGAAAATATACAGTCTGAGAGTTGGGAGTTTCACTGCTAACTAAGTTATAGATATAAATAGATTCTAAAAATGGCATATGCCCAAATCATATCAAAAAAATGATTGCTGTATGATTTTCGTTGATTATGAATATTAATAGACTTTCCTCAGTAAGAAACTTAGCCAATCTCACTCTGCTTTGTATAATCCTACCATCAGCACTCAGTGGATAATAATTCTTTTGCCTCCTGATCAATGTCAGTGGCTGGCAGCAGCTTCCACAATTCCTGAAAACACAGGAGGAAGCAACCACTGACTGATGCCAGTGTGTGGAGTAGTATTTTAAAACGCACCCCTCCATCTACTCTGCTTCCCTAGCACTTCGAAGCTTCCTGTGCCCTTAGGAGTCCTTAATATGAACCACACTTCTGAGATAGGATTCTAAGGCTTTCAATACCTTCAAGAATCTTTAGGTTTATCACTGCCTCAATGGCAAATGCATGCTCCTTGGAGAACCAAGGTAATGAATGTTATATGCGTCTTCACATGCCTTTCATATGTTTACTATAGAAAATGTATTTTTTAAATCACAATAACTTAGAAACACAATAGCTATTTCTGTCTTCATCAAATTCTGGGCATGAACATTGAGCACATTTTATGCATTAAGCAGTGTGCTAGGTACTTCGCATACCTTATTTCAGATAATCCTTCCAGCAGTATTGCAAGGGAAGTGACATAATTCTCAACTTACAGATGAGGAAACTGAAGATCACCGAAGTTATGTGTATTCCTGATGTAAATGTAGTAACTAGCATTGAGTAGTAAGGTGAAGATCCAAACCCAGATCTTTTTGGACTCCAAAGTTCATGTTCCTTCTACTATACCACTTCAGACTATGTCAAAACGTTCTAATTTAAAACAATAAACATACTGTGACTGTTTGCATTTAGGATGCCATTTTCCTATATGATGAACCATTCAGTCATTTATTTGAAATTTACTAAATGTCTATTATTATACCAGGCCCTGGTTATTCTTAAAAGTCGTTCAAACTAAGCTGATTGTCAACACACCCTGAAAAAAAAAGGTTAAAAATGGTGAAAATGCCAAATTAGCTGGGGCACATGATAAGCAAAACAAAACAGAAATTCAAGGTCTCCCACTACTTTGAAAGGCAGCAGATATGCTAATTACTGTTAGTTTTGCTCAAGAGTTGTTTATTCTCCTTGTCTGGTCAGAGCTAAAAACCCCAAGAATTTTAAATCATTCCATAAGAGTCTCCTAATAGGTTAGGACAAATCCACAGGCTAGCTATCTATGTAGATATTTCCTAATTTATGCCACCGCAAATGGACTATGCTATACATATTTAAGCAAGAAAGGATGCTTTAAGATTTTAGAAAATATGGGGACAAATCTATTTATTTAATTAATAAAAGGTGAAAAGCTTCATTCTCTTCCTGTACCCTTTGTGGGTCTCAGAAAATTGGTTTTCTAGTTTGTAAAAATGGAGAAAATTGTAATTAATCCATCACAAAATATCACAATGATTAAATGTGTTAATGCATTTGAAAAGTGCTTTGGGAACCGTAATGAATTGAGTACATGTTACTTATTATTAGATAAAAGTTTGATCATCAAAACAACTTTCACTAGGGCTGTGCTTATACCATAAGTGAGTCAAAAGAGCAGAGTTCCTACTAATTTCAGAATGATAAAGATTCAAGGCAGGAGCTGGGAATAGAAATGAAAAGTTTCTAAATGAAAAGAGACAAGAACAACACATTGGAAATTATTTCAAGTTTCCTAAGAATAAAAGTAAATATATTTGAAACAATAAAACCCCTCAGTGCCTTTTTGAAACTGTAATAGAAGAATATGGGGAGATAATGTCAAAGAATCAAGATTTTCTGCTATCATTGGTTGAAGTCCAAACTTTAATGTGATTTTAATCCACCGCATGTCCAATGAGGAATTTAACTGTCATAAAACTGAAAAAAAAAAAAACAAAAAACCTCGATGAGAAACAAAGACCAAAACCCACAAATATGAAGGCACTCCTGACTTGTTTCTATGTCAAAAGACTGACTGGTTTTTAGCTAGGGCCTTTTCTGAGCACTCGGTCTTTCAGTTATAGATTGTGAACCAATGGAAGAAAATAAAATGCATCATTTTAGATCTTAAGAGCATGTAGAAAAAAAGCATATCATTACAGCAATATGACTCACTGCTAAAAAGGATGAATATACTGGTGGCTTTTCCTTTGTTTCCAGAATCATGTAAGTTCAGCAGGACCTTAACCCTAAATTAAGTGGCTTAATAAAACCTCTAATAGAGAACAATTCTGAACAGTCAACAAGATGCTTGTGGATCATCTTAAGTAGTAATTAATTGTCCACTGGATTCAATGGAAAAAACCACTGAACTACATCTTTTTCAAGCTCCAACTATTTAAGTAGACTAAGACTCAACAGAGTGAACAACATATCTCCTAAGTTGAAGCACAGGAAGTAAAATATAAAATCTTGTTTTGGGGGTTATCACATCCAATGTGCAGTTGGTCACTGGTCCAAGTCATGGGTGAAGGGGTGAATGGGGCTGAAATCCAACCTATACTCCACCTGTCAAGTCCTGTACTGTGGAATGGGCCTGCACTAGCCAGGAGGAAGGGGGCTGTCTCCTAGCAAAAGGCCCTGGGAGTCAGAAAGGCACAACAGTAATTCTAAGAGCAATTCTTCTAATTCCCACAAAAGTGCTGTACAGGCTGGGAGGTCCTGCTTGTCTTCTAAACACTGACTCAGTAATGACTCCTTACATGAATTAGGGAAAGTCATAACTTCTACATTTCGTTGAAGTAAACTTCACATTGTTAAATGAGAAATGCTTGACAATTCATAGTCCATCTGCTGATGGATGACACCAAAGGTTTTATTCAGGAAATACTATAAACAAATAATTATCTATCTAGGCCCTACCTTGAGGATTTAAGCAATGGTATTTATACTCAGCTGTTTTCTTCATCTTCTTGTCATTCAACTTTAACCCCAGTTGGATGGAAGCACCTAAACCTTTCAGGACAGGTGAGTAGTCTCCAAGATCATTTTTCTTTTAACTTTAGTGATTTGTTGCTCAACTGCTGCTTGATGTTAGAATCTCTGAAATGGCAAAGACAAAATATGAAATTTTTTGTTTGTTTAAGCTAATACTTGCATAGGGTTAATATGTGCCAGGCATGTTCTAAGTGCTTTCTTTGCAAGAACAGACACATTAAATTCTCATACCCTAGGTACTATTTATTGTTCCTCCTTTATATTTAAGAAGACCAAAGCACACTGCTGGTAAAAAGCAGAATGAGGAATCAAGCTAGGCAGTCTGGATCCAGAGCCCATACTCATGTCTAGATTGACTCACTGTAGTTGCACTTGACATGGGGTGAGCTGTGTGAGCCCACCAAAAGAGATCCTGAAGCCCTAACTCCTTGTTCCAGTTTACTAATGCTGCCATTATGCAAAATACCAGAAATGGATTGGCTTTGATAAAGGGGGTTTATTTGGTTACGCAGTTACAGGCTTAAGGCCATAAAGGTCCAAGGTAAGGCATCAACAATCGGGTGCCTTCACTGGAGAAAGGCCATTGGCATCCAGAAAACCTCTGTGAGCTGGGAAGGCATGTGGCTGGTGTCTGCTTGCTCCCAGGTTGCATTTCAAAATGGCGTACTCCAAAATGTCTCTGTTTCAGCCTCTTGGGGCAAACTCTGGGCTAGTACCTCCAAAGCATCAGCAAAACTCTGCTTTCAATGGCCATCTTCAAAATGTCTCTGTAAGTTGCAACTATCTCCAAAATGTCACTCTCAGTTGCTCTGAGATCCTTCTGTCTGTGAACTCCTTTACAGGACTCCAGTGATCGAATTAATACCCACCCTGAATGGGCAGGGTAACACCTCCATGTAAATTATCCAATCAAACATTTCACTCACAGTTGATTGAGTCACATCTCCATGAAACATGCAATCAAAGAATTCCAACCTAATCAACACTAATACATTTGTCCCAACAAGACTGCATCAAAAAACATGGCATTTTCTGGGGGACATAATATAGGCAAACTGACACACTCCTCATACCTGTAAATGTTACCTTATTTGGAAGCAGGATCTTTGAAGACATATTCACGTTAAGATGTGGTTATACTGAATTAAGGTAGGCACTAATCCAATGACAGGTATCCTTTCAAGAAGAGGAGAGACACAGGGAAAAGAAGGTCATATGAAGATAGAAGCAGAGATTGAAGTGAAGCCTTCAGAACTGTGAGACAAATTTCTGACGTTTTAAGCCACTAGTTTGTGGTACTTGTCAAAGCAGCCCTAGAAAAGTAAGACATCACTTTAGTTCCAACAAAACAGAACCTCTGACAAATGTTTTACAATATTCCTATCCAGTGGATAATGCCTGCCTGAGGTCAAAGCCTTTGACAAACAAATGCTGCGGTCCTTGAAGCCAGACATATAACTCCTAAATTTTTAAAAGTACATTTTAATATCTTATCAAAAGAGCCTACTAAAATGCAATATTCTCAACTAATGTAAGCAAGGACCATGAAAGTTTCCATGTATTTAACAGAAAATATAAATGTTGTAGATTATCTGAAATATTTGAAAGCAAAAGGAAATGCTCTCAGTTCCCCATCTTCCAGAACCAAATGATGCAAAAATCCCATGCTCTTAATAATAATGTAAATTTCACATCAGTGAAAAATCATTCTCCACTTTTTCTTTTCAACTTCTTTTATAAAATCAGATTACAAAGCTTATGAAATAACTCTCACAATGGCTATTGTTGCAGCTTGACCTATTAGAGAAAGAGAATTAGAATATTGCCTCTTAGATATATTTTCTCTTTATTTTTATCTAACGAGATTTCCAGAACAAAGAAACTTGGTGAATATTAAACCATTACTTCAAATGAACTTCTGATCCTTGTCAAAGATATATGTAATTACATGAAGGTATGTGTAAATAGATACGTTATAAATGATTATAATCAATACCCTTTAATTTGAAACATACTGTAAGTTACAATTAACTTAGAATCAACCCAGCAAAGTAACATAGGAATGACAAGTTAACTAACTTCTGTAATCCAAAAATCTGAAAGTGAATTTCAGCCTAATGGGTTAAAAAATAAGTACTAGGTACTTGCTGAAAGCACATCTGGAATCACTTTATCCTGAAATTACAGCTTGCCCCCACTGAAATGTGTGTGTATTTCTCCTGGACTTAACCCCCTTTCAGTAGCAAGTTCAAATTCCAGAACAGCTTGTCCAGGGACCATGTTGGCAGGAATGTGCTTGTCTTGGAAACCTGTGGACCAAAATATGCTCATGCCTAGGAAAAGCAGATCCTGCAGATAAGAGGGGCCAGCCAATCAGTATTCTCCAATGTCACGGAACTGCAGGTTCTCATATTCGTATCCTCTTTCCAATATCAAGCCCATATTCTTTACAGCGCTGCTGATAAGGCAATAAGAAAATGAAGTTGTAACGAGTCCACCAAACCCCAAACAGAACAAGACTTTTTGGGAGAGGCATTTGGGAAAAAGAGGGGCAATTTTTCACAATAGCATTGATGAAGCACGTGAATTTGCCATAGATTTTATGATTGTTAATTCACAAGTTTTCTGGAGGAAATGGATTTATCTATCAACTAATTAACTAAATTTCCCAATTCCCTTGGCATGACACTATAAAGTGGAATGAGGAGGCAGGAGACCTGGGTTCTACTTCCAGTCTTGTCACTAACCAGCCATTCAACCAGTGATGTCATTTCCCTGTCTGATCTCCATCCATAACATGAGGAAGTTAGCAAAATAATCTCTAGAGTTCCTTCAATTTAGAATCTATCCTACAACTCTAAGTTTTCTGCAGAACCTGAAATAAATATACATGTATTACAGAGATATAAATATATATCAGTATACATTATATGCATATTGTAGAACGATGAAGGTGATGAGGGCTGTTGTAGGGCTGACAGATATTATCTATATAGATATAGATAATACAGAGATAGAGACAGAATGCAACCTATTGAGGATTAAACAAGACATGAAAATCTAGACACTTCTGCACCGTTCAGAGACAATTCTCTAGTTATCATTTCCTACCCACACAGACCACAAAAACAGGCCTTGAGTTGCTATCACTTATATCCTTTAGTCTCTCTCATATTCTTCCCTCTTCCTAACTACTGTCATACCAAATGAGGTATGATATAGTGCAGAGATTTGCAAAACTATACAACAGCATCATTCGTCTCCCTAAATTTTTTTTTATTTTGAGGAATATAGTTATTTTTCATTTTTAAAATGGGCTTATTATTTTTAAATGGATTAGTAACTATTTTGTTAATGTCAGTTTTAATTTCTAATATGGTAAATATTGGTAGCTATAACCCCCATAAACAAAACTCTAGTGCAAGACAGTCCAAAGACCAAAAAGTTTGGGAACTGCTAGTGCAGTGGTTAGAGGCACAAACTCCAAAGCCAGGCTGAATTAAAACCTCAGTTCTACCACTAATGAGTTGTGTGACATTTGGGTGCAGTTGTTCAACATTTATCTGTGGCTCAGTTTCCTCGTCAATCAAATGGGGATAATAATACTTACCTCATAGGCTGGTCATGAGACTTAAATGAGTTAATACATGCAGTATACTTTTGAACTATGCATGTTATCCATCATTCTTTTGGTGCTCTTACCTTGCTCTTCACCCACCTCCACTCCCCTGTTCATTCTCGCTCTCTCTCAATCTCTCTCTCTCTCTCTCTGTCTCTCTCTCTCTCTCTCTCTCTCTCTCTCTCTCTCTCTCTGTGCGTGTGTGTGTGTGTGTGTGTGTGTGTGTGTGTGTGTGTGCCCCGCGCGCGCGTGCTTGTTTTGTTTTGGTTTGGTTTGGTTTCGTTTGGTCTAGTCTCTCTACAGCAAGTAGTTGTAACTGCATTGCTTCTCCCAAAGCTAAAGGTGTAGCTGCCCCCTCTTCCATAACTACAACCATCACTTTCCAACTCCTGTGTGGTGACACAGCCAGTTTGGAATTCACCCTTCTCATAAGCTCCATCAGCAAAAGACAAGTGGAAAATCAAAGTAAGCAACGTCAAGTTTTTAAAAACATGCTATGTCAGATGAATTCCAATGTAAAGTAGAAACTTTAGCCTTAGGAATAATCAATGAAACACAAGAAGGAAGTAGAAAAACAATGCAAGCAATTACATTCATTCCTTAAAGGAAAAGGTGATATTTACTGAAGTTCCTTCCAAATTTTGAACTGTTTCCTTTCACAGCCTTCCATCTCCTTTTTTAATCTCTCTTCAGCCTCCCAGAGCACCCACCCCCGATTCTACCAAGAATCTTCAAGCCCTCAATCTGCTTAAATAATCTGATGGACCAGATTCCTATCATGTACACCTGACTGACAACCATTTAACCTTCCAAAGGGGCTGTGTTTTATTAATATTTATAATCATAATCCCTGGCATTTATATTCATTTTTAACCTATAAAGTATTTTCACATAATTTTTCCTGTAATCCTTGACACTTAGCATGTATTATTCCTATTTTACAGCTTAGGAAACTGGTTCTCAAAGAAAACAGCAAACCTGCCCAAGATCACAAAACTTTGAATTGACAGAACTGAAGCTGAAGCACAAATGAAACTGGAGAGGAAGGCACATCGGAAAGGGGCGGGGCAGGGGGAAAGGGGCAGTGGGGAGGAAAGAGACTATTTTTGTCAGGGGGTTACCACTTAAGCAAATTTGCTCTACTGTGGAAAAAACCTCTACTAATTCCACCTGAGGTTTTCACAGATTCTTCATTGCCTCTGCAACTCAAGCTATACATTCTCTAAGAATTCCAATATTATTATTTTTATTTATTTTCTTTTATTTGTTTAGCTACCTTGGCAGTACTGTCCTAAAGAGGAGTTTAAAGACGGTACACCCAGTGTATTTTTTATTTTGACCACTTCTGAATAGAGTGTTTATAAATTGAAAACTGTCTGTATTGCATGTGTGATGTCACTAAATATATATTTGTTCTGTACAAAACTATCTGGCATTTGTCCTTTACCAACATTACTGTGTATTTTAGTTTCTAAATCATGCAAGCTTAAAAAACACAGCCAAATCTACTGAATGTCAGACTTGTGCAGTGACTCAAGTTGATTACAGTACTTTTAAATGGAAAAAAATTAAGCTTCATGAAGGATCAGTTGAGGTGAAAATTTGCTTTAAAGGAATTCAAAGAGTATTCCTCTTCAATCATCAGTTCTCCTGAATATGTTTAAATATACATTAATTTAAACAGAGCTGTTTAGGAAGAAAATTTTATCCATATGAAATAACAGACCTTTGAAACATGAATGTGATGTTCTTTCTGTGTAAGGTTGCTGCTACTAAGCATTCTGAAATGTTTTTTTGCAATAATGATATAATTAGGCTAATAAGATTATAGTCTTTTACCTATATATTTTTCATATATAAGGTGGCCCTGTCCAGGAGAATTTTCTGCAATGATTGAAATGTCTGTATCAGTGCTGTCCACTATAGTAGCTACTAGTCACATGTGGCAAATAATGAAACGTAGCTAATGCTACTGAGGAAATGCATGTTAGTGGCTATGTATTGGACAGCACAGTTTTAACGTCTCTTTTAGCAGAAGAAAAAAAAAATCCTATGATTCTATCAATCTAAAGACCCAAATTGTAAGGTCAGGATTAAGGAAGGTTGTAGTTATTAAACCTATAATCCTTAATTGAGTGCTGAAATAAAGCAAGCTAACTAGACAGAGGGGTTTTGTTTTCATTACTCTTATTTAAGAACTATCAAAAAACTATTATTGTGCAAAATAACATGTAAAGATTGTGGAGGAGTGTGATATATACAAACTCAAATCAAATCCCTAGCCTTGTGCAGTTTATAGCAAGTGGTAAAAAGACATATACAAAGAATACAAGGAAATGTGAAAAAGGAGGGAAGTGGTGGGAATTGTTCATTATGGACCAAGACTGGATACAGACTATTTTGCTGACTGGAATACGGTTCTCACCGATTTCTGTTAAATCCCAATTCAGTGCTAGTCATGTAAAATCATTCTTTTCACAAGTATTGCTGAGTTCCACCTCCAGAACAAACAACTGTGCCAAGCTCTGGGCATACTGTTGTGCCAGGTGGAATGCCTGCCCCTCAGAAGTTAAGAATCTCCTGGGAGGTATTGCCCACAGGAACAGGCAACAAGAATACGATGTAGCAACTTCCACCAAAGGGGTAGACTCTGTGCCACAAGAACACAGAGAAGAGGCTCCTAACCTCTTTTTGCAGACCAGGCAGGAGAGGGTTCCAGACAGAAAAAGAGCAGTTTCTCCTTATCGAATCTATCCAATATTTATGTTTCACTTGGAAATTTCCTTTTCATCTGGCATTAAGTCACCAGCTTTTTCAAGGGTGTTCACTTCTTGGGTACATTCCAATCAATAAGTATTTACTGACAATTGAAGAACATCATCCTTATTTTCCAGGAGGCAAAAGGCAATATGAAGGGAAACACTTCTCCTGAGAAAAATAAGTTCCTGGGTCAAATACTTCAATAATCTTCCATTTAAGAACAGTGTAGTACCTCCCTGGAATGCATGATTTCTTCCTAAGAGTTTCTTTATAAACTTGTGTGTTTTTCTATCCAAACTGAATTTAGATATCTAAATATCTCTGAAATAAACTTCAAGAAAGCGAAATAAATACAAAAGGGAGGAAGGAAAAAAATTTCATCAAAACATAAATAGTCTAAACAATTAATTTTATTTATAGGGAATTCCTATAGCATAGTGACCACAATTGGATGTGCCTGGGACAGCTCTGCATTCAAATCCCAGTTCCTCCACTTACAGTCTGGATGGCCTTGGGCAAGTTATTTAACTTCTCCATATGTCAATTTTCTCATCTATAAAAGGTGGAAAGTGGGATAAATAATAGCCCCTACCTCACAGAGTCGATGTGAGAATTAAATACTCACATACTTATAAAAAACTTAAAGCAGTGCCTGCTCCAGCACTATATGAATATTAGCTCTTCTTTTTAACAGAAAACCAGCAGAAAATACACATAATTCTGGAGGAGAAACTAAAGTAAATTGGAAAAAAAGGGAAATTCGGCAAGTTCAGCTGCTCTCTCTAGTCTGTTTTGCCTCAAGGTGGGGATAAGAAAAAAAGGACCCCAGGAAGCCGTGAAGAAACCTGAACAGAGCACTCAGTGCTTTTCCCCATCAAGATAGCTGGTAAACAAACTCTTACCTTTCTAATTAAGGCTAGCATTTTTTTTTAAACTTTGCTTCCAAGATTTTGATGGAATGACTCGAGAGAAAAAGGTCACAATTTCTAGAAAGAACCTAAAAAGACATGAAAGATGCAGAGGTTTGAGCGTTTCTGTCACAAATATTTCCTTAAAAGAGTGGGATATAGGGCGTGGTGCCCGCACAATGTCTATTCAACACACGAGAAAATTAAGAGCAAATCTTTGGTATGCTGATTTCCAAAACGGGGAACCAACTGGATCCAACAGCACTCCAAATCCCACGTTCACGGAAGTCCTAAGGGTTTTCTCTTGGGTCGGGGGGTTTAATCTGTGAAAATTTTAGGGCTTTTGTAACTCCCAGGAAACAGATAATGGGCCAAGGCCGCGCCCCCTCGTCCCTCTCTCCCGTGCACGCTTTTCCACAGCCACAGTTCTCCACGCCAGGAGCCACGTACACAAGCACGGACAGATGCCAACAGGGCGTGACCGTTTTCCAGGCTGCAACCTCCAGAAGTAGGGAGTCCCAAAGCGGCGCGGCGCGTTCGCGAAAGCTCTGGGGGGCCTGAAGGCCACCACACGGCTTTCCTCAAAACACACTGGAATTAGCCCTGACGTTTTAGGGCTCTCTAGGTTTTCCGGTGCCGCCGGCGCACACTCTGCAGTCTCCAAGCCCCCCGGGGCTAGACGCGAGGGGGCGTGGGTGGTGGTGGGGGCTGCTGCCTGCCCACCCCACAAACCCTGCTGCAAAGCAGAGGCTGACCCGTGCCTCAGTACCTCCTGGACTCCACACCCACACCCGCCCCGTTCTTTTCTTCTCTCCCTCCCCGTCGCTACCCAGTCACTTCCTTCCACCTCCGCCCGTCTTTCCCTCAGCGCCCGTTTCCCGCTCCCCATTCCCTTTTCCCCTCCTCCCCCTCTCTCTTCCCCCCTCCCTCCTCCCCCTCTCTCTTCCCCCCTCCCTCCTCCCCCTCTCTCTTCCCCCTCCTCCTCCCCTCTTCCCCTTTGCTTGCCCTCCGGGACTCAGTAGGCGGCGCATGGTGAATCACCGTCACGTGGGCGCCGTGTACGCAGGGGGCGGGCAGTGCTGCGGCGGCCGTGGAGCTCCGAGCCTTAGTGGAAAATTTCCGGAGACCTACTGGGTCTGCGCGCCGGAGACCCCACCCGCCGCCTCCTCCCCTCCCTCCCTCGTCGCATTTCGCTGCCCTTCCCCCTCTCTTCCGGCGGCGGCTCAGCTCCGCCACTGCAGAGGTTCTCTTCTCCCACGGGGTCTGCGTTGCGCACTCCCCGCCCGCTGCAGCCCTCCAGGCTGGCGCCGCCCGCGCCGCTCGCCCTCGGGCCGCTCACCCTCGCTTCCTTCGCGCCCGTTCTTGGCGTTCCAGGCGGCGGAGGGCCTTGTCCCCGACCTTGTATGTAGTTGGCTGGTATCTTGAGAGCCTTGGCGCGGCGTCCTGGCGCCTCCGCCTTTGCGTCTGGGGCGCCGCAGCCCCTCCACCCCCGCCACCTCGGACTCGCACTACTCGGGTCCCTTCACACCTCCGGGTGTAAGAGAAAGGAAGAAGACGGTTCAGACAGGCGTCTTGCCTTCTATTCATTTAACGCCTGTGTCGTTTAAACAAAGCACATTCAGGCCCAGTTGGATTTTACCCATCCCCACGTGCCAACCACCAGGAAAACAAAAAGCTCTTTTCCCTATTTCATAGCATTCCTCGCTTAATTTTCCCAACCACGAACAAAATTTACTATTCAGACAGCAACTTTGGGGAGTTTGACCTAATCCACCCAGGGGTGACAAATTGGCGAGCTACACAATGACATTATTTCATTCAAAAGGGGTGTGTTATGCGCGTGGTTCACCTTAAGAAACCACATTGAACAGTTTTAGCGACTGGTTGGTTTTGGAGCTGTCCTCTCTAGTGGATGCTGCTGAAATGAAGAGGGGGTTGAAATATCCAAAACGGAGTTACTTGGATCCCCAGGCATCCTAGACACAAAGTGCCAAAGATTTTGGCCAAAACAGTAGGAGTTTTACCCGAGAAAAGATCTCAGAACCAAGCCCACATATTAAATGCTTTCCATCTAAGAACCAGAATTGCAGGTATGTTAATTTCAATAAATCCCTCTTTCAGTATCTTAGCCCTGGGCAAAGAAAGATCCGGAAACCGACTGGAGGCCAGGAATGTAGGTCCATTTCGATCTATGAGTGTTTTGGGTAGAACGCCATCATTCAGTGGGTGTCATTTGTCTTTAGAGAAGAAAGAACAGCTAACAATTGTAAAAATAAAGACATTTTAAAATTACTCTATTTGGGAATATTGTAAAGGTCTGAAAAAAATTCACGAAAGAATGGAGCATAAGTATGCTACCAAATAAAACTTATTGCATCTTTGCTTTACTAAGTATTTACACACCCTTGTTTTCTAGCTTAATTCTTGATCCTTAGTTTTACTTTGGTAAATTCTGAATAATTTGTAACTAGGTACCTGAGAACCCATATCTGTGAATTTGCTTTCACATGTCACTTTCTAAGCTACTTATTGTTAATTAGCAGCTGTCATTTTACCCAGTGAAAGAACTATGGTCGATAAATCCTTTCTACCACTGTTTTCTTTCACATTCATCAGTATATACTACACCCTAACAAATGGAACATTCCAGGGTCACATGAAATGACCAATGGATACATATCACTAAAATGTGATGGCATATTTCTCAGCTATTCCTCCTCTCCTCCCCCCCCCCCCTTTCATTTGGGGAGGAGATATAAGAAGTAGAATACTGATCCTAGGTCCCTGGAAGGTTCTACAGTCTTGACAGAATTGGATATGTTTATACTAAAATACCTGTAAAACTATTTAAATATTTTAAAATAATTTTTAAGGTTGTATCTGTAGGCACCAACTTTTTCTTTTTCTGGCTGAGAAATGAGACATGCATTTACAAAACACTGATGCTTGCAAATATATAGATTCACAAATAGTGTATTTTTTGTGCATGACTATGTGACCCAATCCTAGCCAATAGAACCTGAGACATCTACAGTAGCAATTCCAGGAAATGTTATCTCTCATAATAAAAAGCGACTCACAGAATTGACACTCTTTTCTTTTTCAGTGGATGTGGTCCTGTCTGCATATGACTTCTGAAACCACCACAGGCAACGTGTGACCATGGTGGGAGACATCTCCAGCAGGTTGAAGCTGTGAGAGAGAAAAGATGGAGAACTCTTAAGTCTTTGACGGGGTTATCAAGGCTGAAAATCAACCCCAGGACTACCCAGTCTACAGACTTCCTATTACATGAGGTAATAAATGTCCTTATTATTTAAGCTATTTTTTTGTTGCATATTCTGTTTCTTGCAATAAAAAGTTTCCTGTTGCTGACAACCTCTCTGTAGTACCCAGGACTGTCCCCAGTGATCCTTGCCTTCTAGTATTTATGCCCATGTAAGGTCCTATCCTACAATCAATTATGGCTTACCATTGGAACTGAAAGAATATGGTGAAAGTGATGATGTGTGACTTCCAAGGCTAGGTCACAAAGGCATCGCAGCTTCCACCTTGGTCTCTTTTTGATAATTTGCTTTGAGTAAACCAGCTACCGTGTCATAAGGACATCAATCAGACTTCTGGAGAAGTTTTATAGAGAAGAACAAAATTGCTGGCATCAACTTGCCAGCATGTGAATGAGCCAGCTTGGAAGTCATATTAGATAATACATTGTCTCCCAGTCCTGGGGAGACTCGAGTTAGTTACTCCTGAATTTATTCATCAAAATGTGTTGCTATGCACTATTCTCAGTACTGGAACTGAGAGTGATCAAAGCAGATTACATCCCTGCCCTCTTGGAGCTTACATTCTAATAAGGGAGACATAAAATAAATAAGTAAATAAATATATTTGACATAATTTCAGGTAGAGATATGTGCTATAATGAAAAAACTTATTTAATTCATTCATATACTCACAAGTACCTTCTTTTTACAAGTGCCTGGGCTGGGTATGATCAGCAAGAGTCTACCATGTAAAGACACTAACAAAATCTAGTATACAAACACACAATCAGAATTGTCACCAAAAGATACTTATAAAGCACTAAGTTCAAAGTAGAATGAGATTAGCTTCAAACAAGACCATCAAATAAAGAAGGATTCATGAAAGGTGTGTTGATACAGAGTAATGGCCTGGAAGAGGAAACTGAGAGCTGATTCCAAGCAGTGGGAACAACTTGAATGGCAGATTATTTATATTGAGGACACAGAGCAATATATTTTGGCAACAGCATAGGATATGAGAAGAGGAATGCATTAGTTATCTATTACCGTGTAAGAAACTACACCAAAACTTAGCTGCTTAAAGCAGCAAACATTTATTATCACATTATTCCTGTGGGTCAGGAATCTAGGCTTGGCTTAACAGGGTTCACTGGCTAAGGTACAAGGTGGGGATGCAGTCATCTCAAGACTTGACTAGGTAGGATCTGCTTCCAAGCTTACCCTGGGACTATTGGCAGGCCTCAGGCCAGAGACATCTGTTCTTTGCCATGTGGGCCTCTCCATAGGACAGTTCACATGATGGCAGCTGGTTACCCTCAAAGGAAATGGGGGGGGGGGGTGGAGAGGGGGGTGGGAGAGACAGAGTCTTTCGGTAAACTAATCTCAGAAGTGGCATGCCATCGCTTTTGCTGAATTCTAATCATTAGAAGCAAGTCACTAGACCCAGCCCACACTCAAGGAGTGGGGATTACAAACGGGCATGAATATCAGGAGGTAGGGTTTATTGGAACCATCTTAGAAGCTACCTACCACAGGAATAATGGAAGATATGATTTGGAAAGGTAGGCCAGGGCAAATCAAAGAAAGCAGTGAATGCCAACCTGAGAACTCTAATCTATTCAGTTGGAAATTTGGAAACAAATTTAATGTTTAAGCCCACTTTAGGCGAATTGAAGTGTTGAATAGATACAATTTTATTTTATTTTTTGGATAGAACGAATTTTGAGGATCATCCTAAGACCAGCTGTTTAACAAGTTGGGGATGTCAATTAGTTACACCCCCAGGAAACAAAATCACTCTATTTTTTTCAGATGATAATGGTCAAATAATTCTTCAGAAGATGGTTATCTACCCTCACAAAACTTCTAACAAACTACCTTGACAGTGCATTCTTGAAAATCCCCATCATTGACAACTGAGATTTGTGATTGTTTTGCTGTTTAAGATAGGCTATAAGATTCATTTTCAGAGACTTTCAAAATTCTTTGACCATAACCCACAGAAGAAAATTTTACATCACAATTCAAAATATACATGTATTTATATATTACTAAAATAAATTTTAAAAAATAATAGTAAGCATTACTTTTATGACATACTGATATTTGTAATTCTATTCTGTTCTATTTCATTAAAGGAAAAAAAGGTGGTGGCAATCCACTGAATTGATCATTATCCACCACTGGGTCCCATTCCACAGTTTGAAAAACACTGTTCTTTTAGAACATAGCCTAGAAATCAAACAAAATCATAGCATTTCTGACCAACAGGTTATTTGGTGGTACAGTTTCCCAGAAACTGGATGAGGACACTGTGTCCCATGCATCCTAGCCCAAAGCACAACAGGCCCAAGTCGGAAGTCACTTGAGTTAGCAGAAGTGTCTCAGATTGGCCAGTGAAAACTTGAATCAAACTGGCGATAGGTTCTGATCATACAGAAGTTCTGATCATACAGAGGTTCTGATCGTACAGAGGTTAGATCAAGATTACAGCTCCCTTCTTCCCTTGTCCTCAATTTACAGATCTTATGCTTAAGTATGTGTTGCACTAGAAACCACTAAAAGTCCAAAGGAGAAGAGGTCTAGTTATGAAGTGCAACTTGGCAGCCATAACCAACAGTCGTGAGGGCTTCCTCAGTACCTCTGACTGTGCCTGAAGACCAACCAGCATCTCACTTGGCTGAAAGCGGTTTTCAAGCCCTTCTGTCTTTTATCAGTTGAAATACAAAGGACCTTCGTGAGACACTTCTCTAACCCATGGCTAAGCATTGCAGATTGTTTTCTGGACAAGAAGAGTTGATTGGTGTTAGTAGGGAATGTATGTGGATGGAAGGTATTCAAGTTTTTTCAGCCTGGGCTATGCGTCAAATTCCAAACCTGCCCTTGGGAGTTCACAATCCTAGGGAAACAATACCACAACTTGAACAATTTCGAGTACAAGACAGCACAGGTTTTAAAAAGTCCTGCACCACGTGGGCTAGAAAACACTACCTGCCGAAAGAGGTCTGAGAAGGGAGGAATTAAGGTGGAGGGAGGTTTTGCTGTGGATCAATGACTAAGTCTTGAGTGATGGTGGCATTTGGGGGGAGGAGAGGTTGGGCATTAAAACAGGAAAGAGTATTGTTCAAGTGAGACTGGTGTGAGAGGAGTAGGCTTGGGGTGGGGAACACAGGAGCATAGAGGGGAAATAGGGTCCTCCCCTGTCAATCACAAACACTGGTGGCAGGCTGAAGACACCGGCAGCCTCACGTGCTGCGGAAACAGGCAGTTGTACAGATTTCCTCAGGAAAACATTGAAAGCAAATTTGTGATCAACCCCAACCCTTTCCTCTATGCCCTGCCCAACCTCTCCCACGTCCCCAAAAGGAAGAGAGTAGTAGGTCAAACTCGTTTGTTTATTCATTCATTCAACCAACATTTCTCTCTTCTAAGCAGTCTTTGTTTTCACACCGACTCCTGCCTTTCCAGCAGCACCAAGTATTCCATTCCGAAGAACCCCCCCAACACACACCCACACACCCACACACACTTACTTGCCCGGCTCAGCAAGACTACATCCATCCCCGGAAGGGAAAGGACTGGGCTTGGGAAAAAGCACCTCAGAGCAGCTTTCCAACGGATGCAGTGCCTTTGTAAATACAAGGAAAGAAAGGCAGGGAGGGAGATAAGAGCTCTCACGTAAGGGGAGGAAGAGAGATGACTGAAATGTGTCTGCGAAGGGAAAAGTGGCACTCCTGAACCGTCTCAGAAGGGCGCGTCCCTAGAAAGGGCCCCCTTTCAAGGTCTGGCTTGCTAGTCAGGATGTAGCTTTTTCCCCAATAGAGTTTTCCACTTCCACACAAAAAATATCTCCAAAGGGAGCTGCAACCGACCTAATCACCCTAGTTTTGAAGGTCTAGATGAAGAAGAGCGAGAACAGAAACTGACCATCTGGACAACATCGCTGCTTTGGCCCAAGTATGTGGGAGAAAACTCCAATGTAAATGACAAAAATGAAAGACACAGAAGGTTTGGATGGGCGCGATGTGTCCCCAAAAGGACTCGAGGAGAAAGCAAAGACTGCTGGTGACTTGGATAGACGGGAATTAGAAGCTTCTCAAAGAAAACTGCACGTGTTGGGAAACAACCGGACCTAAAACTACTAGCAGAGGGGAGCATCAGAGGGAGTCTTTTCAGACAGACATGGAAACTGGAGATAGGTTTGGCTTCTCTGGGGGGTTCAGGGGCGCCTGCGGTGGGGAGGGGAGTCGGGGAAGGGGCCGGGCGGGGTAGGCGGGGTCTGCGGGGCGGGAGGCGGAGCCCAGGTGGTGTTGATACACAAAGAGACACCACCCGGGCGGCCGCGGCCACGGCCCCGCCCCCTGACGCGTCCTCCTGGGCTGCCGCTATAACCCCCGGCTCTCTGGGCTGCTGGAGAACCGCACGACGCCGCCGCCTATGAGCACCTTTTCCGCACCACGACCACCAGCCCGACCACGCGTTCCCGCACACTAGTTCCCGCACATTCGCACATTTCCCTTTGAGGTGGCGGACGTCGGACGATTGGAGCGGCAACTTGCCATTTTTCTTTTTTAATTAGAATCGTTTTTCCTGCTTTTTTTTTCTTTTTCTTTTTTTTACGATTTTTGTTTGACTGAGAAGAACCCACTGAAGCCGCTTGCGTGAGGTTTCCGAGACACAGGAGCGGAGACCACCGAAGTAGGTAACGTGGAAGGGGACATCTGTGCTCAAGGCGCGAGTCCTGGGCGGCGTGGGGGAGGGGCGCCCGGGAGGGGCCGCGGCGAGAAGACTGCCGGATACCGTTTCCTCCAGATGCGGGCGTTTTAGGTCAGCCGGGCCCACCTCTGACCCTGGCCCCGGCGCCGCCGTCCTCGCGAGTGGGGAGGGGGTGCGGGTTCCGGAGCCGCATCTTCCGTTAGGGGGAGGGGAGCCTGCCCGGCCTGCGGCTCTGCTGAGGCATGTCTTATGACTGTTTTGCATTAATAAAAAGAAAAAGAAAAAAACAAAACCCTGGGATCCGAGAGTCTGGAGGCGGTGGAGGTGGGTTTGGGCTTTTATAACAGAAGGCAACATTGGGGAAGACGGGCCGCGAACGTTTGACAATCGACGGTCGATGTTGCATCAGTTTACTTTCCGGGCATGGGAGGGGCCGGCCGGGCAAAGTGCGCGAGCCCAGTGCCTGTGTGTGCTCAAGATGTGTGTTCTCGAGAGCACGGATGTACGCGTGTAAACAAACCCACGGCGTCTAGTGCGCGCCCGGGAACGGGCATTCTGCCCCTTCTCGAAAGAGAAGAAATAACGTGAGCCTTTTCGCCTCCTTTTGGGAGTATGTTATCTGCCACAGAGGCATTTCCTCATCTGGTGGGCTCCGCACATTGAAGGGAGGATTACGCGGCACTGTTGTTATAAATGCCAGAGACGGGGGGAGCCATGCGCCTGGGTTGCTCGCAAACCTAGCAAATGCCTGGGCGGGATATGCGTCCTGCATTCCTGTGCACGACCAAAGAAACTGGAGGGAAAAGCAAAACAGCCCACTCTTCGCACCCCGAATCCTTCTTAGACTTGAAAGCGAGGGGAGGGCAAAATACTAAAAATCCGCCAGAGAGGGAGACTCGGCTTCCAGAGGGCGCGGGCCTCCGTCGGCAGAGAGCCGCCGTGGGATCATCTTTGTTCTCGGCGGCTCGGCTGTCTGTACTTTTCCGCCCCTCCGCGCGCCCCCGCCCTTCGCGCTCGCCTGGTACTTTTCCACTCGCCTGGGGATGATTCAGCCGCGCCGCGCTATTCGGCGGCGCGTCACGTGACCGCGGCGGCCGGGAGGACCCGAGGGCGGGCGGCCGCCGCAGTCCTAAGGCACCGCCCCTACCTTCTCAGGCGTCGGCGCGGCCCGTGCACCGCCAAGGACAAAAGGAGTCCGGCGCTGTTCATTGCAACAGATTCTTCCCGGTTCCCAGCATGAAGAAAGCCGAAATGGGAAGGTTCAACATTTCCCCGGATGAGGACAGCAGCAGCTACAGCTCCAACAGTGATTTCACCTACACTTATCCCACCAAGCAAGCTGCTCTGAAAAGGTGGGAGAAGTTGTGTCCTTTTAAAAAAGGTTTGTGGGTGGGATAGTTCTTTACCTAGAACTGTGCTTCTGTAGATTTAGTTTACTGCTTTTAGGATGAGTGCCCAGTGCTGTAATCTCTGAAAAGAGGATCTGGTTGGTTATCTTATTGCTGTGATAATATCTTGTGTAAAAATCGACAATTACTTAATATTTATACATTTAAATAAGCTTTGCTAGAACTAAAGGGGGAGGTTTTCATCTTAAAGTAATGTATAATTATGTATATTTCAACCAATTTAAAATTATATATATGTATTTTATTTGCAGTCATTATGCAGATGTAGATCCTGAAAACCAGAACTTTTTACTTGAATCAAATTTGGGGAAGAAGAAATACGAAACAGACTTTGTAAGTTAAAAATAATTATTTGTGTGTCTGTGTCATTATGGAGTAAAAGAATAGTTTTACTTATAGATTTCGAATCTAACTTGCCCAAAGCTGGTTTTCTCCATTTAATTATTATATGTCTGGTTATCGTTTTCCCTCTGTGTAGCATCCAGGTACTACTTCCTTTGGAATGTCAGTATTTAATCTGAGCAATGCGATTGTGGGCAGTGGAATCCTTGGGCTTTCTTATGCCATGGCTAATACTGGAATTGCTCTTTTTATGTAAGTATGTGTAAGTAGTGAGTCTGCCATACAGGGCGGTTAATTTGATGATACAACGAATTTTGACTCCAGAAACTGGATTTACAGTTGAAGTAGTTGATTACAAATCAATTGCTTAAAAAACTCTATCCTAGTACATAACTACACAATATCAAGAAAGTCAATTAGATAAGAAAAGGGTAAAATTTAAAATAACAATTAAACCAAAAGTCTTTTAAGACAAAGTTGTAAAAGGTGATGGATATTAAAAAGGAATCATTGATCCAGGGTGGTTAGGAATTCTGTTCTAGCAAAATCAATGTGGTAAATTGACAGTATCGCCAAGGACTTGTGTTTTCCTACATGCATTAGGAAAAGAATAATTCCTCTAAATATATAGGGTGTGGTGGTATTTACCTAACCTAGAACATGTTTAACACAAGTGAGTCATAATTTACTTGACACTTGAAAAGCAATGCAACCCTTACATGCTTTTTAAAATGTTTTCTTACAGATCTGTGCGGTTGCCATATGCTGTACCAAAAAAAGGGAATATTTTAATGAATAGTTGCTTTTAGAAGTTTTTTTCCCCCTAGTTGCCCCCTTATAACTAGTTATTCCTGTACTTCCTAGCACAAATACCTAAGATAGAATTTCAGAGCTGTAGAAAACTTTAGAGCAGTAGTTCTTAACTATTTTAGGTCACTGGAGAATGTGGTGGAATATATGGACCTTATTTCCAGAAAAACACAAAGCAAAAATACATACAGATTTGAGCTTGCGTTTTTCAATTATGTTTGTATATTAACCATTAAATTTAAATATCTGTGGATCTCTGGCTAAAGTAATTTCTGTGGAGATCATGTTACTTAATACCTTCATTGTACAGATAAAGAAATGACACAAATATGTAACATGGAATTGACTCATTGTGACAGAGGTGTTCAGTTAGTTGCCTTAAACTGAAGTTACTTTTTCCAGCAGAAAAGAATGTTGATGAAAAGAGCAGCAAACCTTTGTTTGCAAAGCTCTGATATGTGGAAAAATTCCACAGAGGTTAAGCCTGGTTTTATGAACCTGAAGCTGGTATTCAGTTTGGCTTGCTTCTGTAGCATGAGGCTTTTTTGAGACCTACAAAGGTGTAAAACAAGGAATTTACATACAGAGGGTCCTGGAGTTTCAAAGTATTTAGTTGGTAACTTGAATGGCACCATTGTAAAATAAAATGTTTGAATCCTGTCCTAGGTTTTGGTATAAAAACTGGAGGCAGTTTAAAATGCTACCAGTGAGGTTATAGTGCAGAATTAACATTAGATAAAATGGCATTTCTGTTTCATAAGTGAAAGCAAAATTCTTATGTTGCCCTTACACTTTTGAAATTATTTACACTTTCATAGGTGCTCATGTAAAGCTATATACATCAACCATGTGTTTTATAATTAGCCATTTAAAAATGGTTAAATAATGTCAAAGGTCTTAAAGTTTTTATTCATCAGTGTTTAAAAGGTTTCAGTATGGGGGTAAATTTGCCAAAGGGACTTAATAACTTTATGATCTGGTTAAATCTCGATAGCTGATCTTACTGTAAATGGGATCGATCTTGAGGTTGGAAGTAACCTCAGATGTTATAGTTCTGTTTATCCCTCATTGTCATTTCAGTGTAAGGATAGAAGGACTTAATCTGCCATCACACTCTTGAAATTGTTTTTTGATAAAATCCGCAGCTTTATCCAGTTAGAAGTGAGGCTGTTGATGTCATTTTCCACCTCCAACTACTAGAGCCCCTAACACTTCTGGTATTGGAATGGCAGTTGAATGCCACCTCCTACCTTTAATTAATAGCACTTTTTTTTTAACCAGCACCTCACAAGATTTTGCATACAGTTTACCCATATAGAATCAAGAAGCATGTGACTGTGTTCTTGTTTGCAGGGTTTTTTTTGTGGGTTTCCCTGATTTTGTTTTTTGTTTCTTTCTTTTTCGGGGGAGGGGAGTTTTCATATCTTTTTGTCTTGTGGGATGGGGGGGGGGTGAAGCTGCAATGTGAGAGACTCCATGCCCTAAAGGAAAATTAAACAGACATTGGGGTCCTTTAGTCCCTCTCTATCATCCTAACTTTCCCCCCTTTCAAATTAAGTAAAAGGATTTAGGGAGAAGGCCCAAACAGTAAGGCTGGTAGCCTACTTTATTTTAGCACATGCATCATTTAACTTTATGGCAATGACCAGCCTATATTCTGTATCACAGGTGGTTACTTCTCTGATTTGTACCCAGTTCTTTTGTAAGGCTTGTAGTGCCTAACACTTAAAATGATGATGTCTTTTCCCCCTTTCTTTATAGACCCATTCCTCTCCTTACCCATACATTCCATGTGGTCTAAAGACCTTTCCTGTATATATCTAAGTGGAATTTCATAATCACTTCCTGGGCTGCATTTAGTGGCAGGTGTTATCACTAATTTTACAGATAAAAGGAACCATTAATACAGAATCAAAATAAAAGTCTTGTAACGCCACCATTGGAAAGTTTGGCTTTCCAGTTTCTTCCTCTACCTTTGGCTCAGTGGGTAAACTCCTGCTCTCAAGAAATGTTATAGAACTTTATCTGAGATATGATCCAAGTTGTTAGTGCCAGATAAGAGAAATGTTGATATTCCCATCTAGCCTGCGAGGGAACACACCAATTCTTGGAACAGTGGAACACAAGAAATTTTAGAACCAGCTCCATATTTATTGTTTAAATGACAACCAAAAAAGAATTGTGTTTGAATATAGCCATGCTTGTTTATAACCCGGCGTTTTCTTTCTTTCATCAGAATTCTCTTGACATTTGTGTCAATATTTTCCTTATATTCTGTTCATCTCCTTTTGAAGACTGCCAATGAAGGAGGTATAGTAGCATTTTTGATCTTTCCGAAAGTAATTATTTATATCTATCATGATTTTCTTTCTTTGTATAAAGTACTTGCTTCATGCTTATGTTTTTCAAATTATAGGGTCTTTATTATATGAACAATTGGGGCAGAAGGCATTTGGATTGGTTGGAAAACTTGCTGCTTCTGGATCAGTTACAATGCAGAACATTGGAGGTAAGAACTGTTTAAAAAGCAGTTTGGGTACACTTTTTGTTCATTGTGTAGCACAGAGTGGTGATACATTAGTTTTAGTGTCAGGTGCCACATTTTGCACTTGTAATGGTATAATTTTGTTTTCCTCCAGCTATGTCAAGCTACCTCTTCATAGTGAAATATGAGTTACCTTTGGTGATCAAGGCATTAATGAACATTGAAGATACAACTGGGTAGGTGCTAAGTAAGGTTACTCGTAAGAAACAGCTATAGTCCACAGTTGTTAGATATGTCATATAAAAACTGGATACAAAATGATTATCAGTAATTATCCATAAAGTGATTTGAACTTTTGAGAATGAAGTGCCAAAGATAGTAGCTAGTCCTATAGCTCTGAGTAACTAAATGCTATCCTCTGCATGAAAGGAGGTTATCTAGAATTTACCTCCTCTCTTTATATTCACTTTTTTGAAGAAGTTATAGCTGTTGAATACTATCTAACATAAGTTAGGACTGAAACTTGGAATTACATTAAAAAATCAATTCCCATCCGGCTTTTAAACAATTAGTCTGTTTAAAATGCAGAATATAAAAAAATGCTGGCTATGCTGTAGAAACCTTATCCTCCTAGCAAAGTTACTCATCCTAGTGGACTAACAGGTTTTTATCTAAAGTAAACATAGGGGAAGGGATAATATACTTCCCAGCTCTGGTCAGAATAAAGAGGTGTGGTTATTCCTGGTGTGGCTTTAGAAATTTAATCTGACAGGGTGATCTTTAAATATTAGTTTTCTGTGGGGTCCCAAGCTAAAGTAAGTGGAGTAGAATTCACAGAGCAGTCGAATTTGAAAATAATGATTTTGTTTTAAAAGATGAAGTTAATGATTACCTGAAAAGGAAAAGTTATTGCTAGCACTCTTAGAGACATAGGTAATATTTTCTCCAAGTTCAGAAGGGATTCTTTCTAAAGTGTTTGAAATCAAGGTGGATCAAGGTGCCACAACATGTTCTGGTAGCCTGGAATAAGTCCTGATTTGGGGAGTTAGGTTTTGTTTTTGCCAGTGCATTTTACCCATGCACGAAAATATTTTCTTGATGAAATGTTTAAAGTATATTTGCTAACAAATGTCTGGAAAAACTTTTTTAAAATTCCCGTTTCCAGCTTTAGAAAATGAAAGCCAAAGCTATGACAGTTGGTGTACAGTCTTTCTTAAATGCTTAAAGATAAGATTATTGGCCTAACAATGCCATTTTGTTCCCTACATTAGTATCAAGTCTTTAAGGAGCATTTATGTTATGAATCAGTTGGCAGCCTTTCCAGAGCAAACTGGGACAAAGTTACACTGTTTCATACTCCATTTCTAACCTGAATAAATATCATCTTATGCACAAAGAAATTTATTCCCAGCAAGCATGAATAAGCAATACTTTTTCCAAATCCATCTTTTTTGTGTGTTTTAATAGCATTTCTATGAAATGAGTCCTTTTAGAAGGATAGCCCTTCTATATTTAGCCCTTCTATAATATTGCCTCTTTTTTGACTTCTCAGGTAGAATCAGTTTTGTGTGTGTGTATTTGAAAGATGTTATATTCTTCTTGAAGCTATTGGTGACAGGTTTTGACCTTATTTTTCTTTAATTCAGATTGTGGTATCTGAATGGTGATTATTTGGTTCTACTGGTGTCACTGTTGCTCATTCTTCCCTTGTCGCTGCTGAGAAATTTAGGTGAGCAAACCCATCTCTAAAGAGAATTGAAATGAGCTTCTCAACAACTAGCTAATAATACCTTTGGGAGTTGCAGCATGCAAAACTTGTTAGTTTAAAATCTTGGCAGGATAGCTACCCAGGAACCAGAACATTGTGAAATACTGGCTGTTCGTTGACATTTACATTATCTTATTGTGCTTTGTAAATAAAAACACAAAATGATGATTTTTATCACTTTGGTTCTTATTTTTTTAAGTCATTCTATATCTTATTTTTAAGAATGAGAAATTTAATATTGTACCAACATTTGAGTGTCTAAAGTCTTCCAGGCAGAATTGAGCTGTTCAGTGGAGAAAATATATTTGCCCTAAACTCATTTTATTAAACTAATAATGATTTTTGCCTCTTACAGGATATTTAGGATATACCAGTGGCCTTTCCTTGTTGTGTATGGTGTTCTTTCTGATTGTGGTAGGTGTAATTTTTCTCTCAAGTTAGAAATCTTAAAGAAGGTTTTATAAGCCCTGTCACATTGTTCAGTTTAACAAAATGCAAAATAAATTTTCAGGTGATCTGCAAGAAATTTCAAATTCCTTGTCCTGTGGAACTTGATTTAATAATAAGTGAAACAATAAACAGCACCTTAACACATCCAACAACTTTTGCACCTGATATGGTATTTAACTTGACTGAAGATGATTCTTGCAGACCACATTATTTTGTCTTCAACTCCCAGGTAACTAAATACATCTTTATTTTCAAAATGGAAGATTTTAGTAAAGAAAAGAGGAAGGCTAACAACTGGAAATCTAAAATAACTCCCAAGGTAAAGGGAGGAGGAGAAGAAAGGGGCTGTTCTAAAACATTTTTGGTTAGCTAGTTAATTATTGAGGCAGTGAAGAAAGTTTTGCTTTATATCTTAAATTGAGATGTGAAATAATCATATGGTGTTAATAATTGAGACATTCATAAAGAAGATAGGATGTTGATCAGACATGCTAAACCATGTAGATGAATTGAAAT
Source organism: Choloepus didactylus (assembly GCF_015220235.1). Taxonomy (NCBI): domain Eukaryota; kingdom Metazoa; phylum Chordata; class Mammalia; order Pilosa; family Megalonychidae; genus Choloepus; species Choloepus didactylus. The sequence continues at coordinate 90,300,116 of NC_051314.1, forward strand.
TAATTATGCATGGGAAACTATTTTAGGCTTTGATTCTAAGATTAAGTTAATATGAAATAAAGTGCTGAACTGTGACAGCACCTGAGTTTGTCACATCAAGATATTAAGTAGAAATTTACCTTTTTTCAGACCGTCTATGCTGTGCCAATTCTGACCTTTTCATTTGTCTGCCATCCTGCCATTCTTCCCATTTATGAAGAGCTGAAAGGGTGAATACTTAGATTTATAAATTTTTTGGAAATATTGGGAAAATATTAGAATGCTGTTGCTATGAATTGCTAAAAGATATATTTTCATTTTCCTTTGAATTTACATAGCCGCAGCCGTAAAAGAATGATGGATGTGTCCAAGATTTCATTTTTTGCCATGTTTCTCATGTACCTGCTTGCTGCCCTCTTTGGATACCTGACATTTTATGGTAAATAATGTCTACTTTACCAAAAGGGAAAAAAAAACCTTATTGGAATGAAATTGTTCCTTTTGTATGTGTGGTTCTATCCCTTAAAAACAACTTTTCATTCTCTTGGTATGTTTCATATTTGTCATGAGAAATTGAATTTAGAGCTTAGAACTTTTATTGATTATTTAATTAGTAACTTCCAGAATCCACATTCAAAGATACACCATTAGTCATTTGCTGGCATTTTGTATGATGTGTTTGCTTTTAAGTTCATCCAGCTTATTTTGTCTCCTTCTGTCACCTTTAAAGTATACAACACCCACAAACTGTAAGCCAGACCAAAGGATTTAGGTATTTGACTCGTGTTGCTTTTAATGGGGTCATGTGGCTAAATCTCCACTTGGTCTTTAGAAAAATATTCCTTTAATGTTTTTTTAATCATATTAACTATAATTGCAAAGTAATCTTATTAGCTTCTTAGCTTCTAGTTGTTTTGCAAGTAGCTAATAGCTTTGGAGGAAATATTGCTTAGATTTGCTATGTAGTCTCCAGAAAGAAAACAGCATCCTTGAAGCTTTTTTTCTCTTTCCTATAGAACATGTTGAGTCAGAATTGCTTCACACCTATTCTGCTGTTGTGGGAACTGATATTCTTCTTCTCATTGTTCGTTTGGCTGTGTTGGTGGCTGTCACCCTGACAGTACCAGTAGTTATTTTCCCAGTAAGTAATCATCTGCTCTGCTTTCATAGGAATGAGCTTTTAAATACGTGAATATTTGAGATTTTCATCTTTTTGGAGAAGGGAAACAGTACAAGAGCTATGCTAAGTTGATGGTGGTTTTAAAAGGACCTTTTCTTCATACGTTACAGATTTTCAAAACATTCAAGAGCATTCTGCTCATAATTGAAAATATAAAATGGTCTTCCAGTGTCCAAATGTTTAGAAAACAGCAGCATAAGAGGAGGCACAATTTAACTTTAGAAATCGCTGCTGTTTTCAGATGTATTTCCAATTACATGGTTGATTTTTCTTCCCCATTCATTAAAATCTAATATCTTTTTTTTTGCAGATCCGGAGTTCTGTAACTCAGTTGTTGTGTGCAGCAAAAGATTTCAGTTGGTGGCGTCATAGTCTCATTACAGTGTTGCTGTTGGCATTTACCAATTTGCTTGTCATCTTTGTTCCAACTATTAGGGATATCTTTGGTTTCATTGGTAAGTTTTAGAAAGTATCTTAAGGTTATTCAGATGCCAGGGTTTTTAAGGTTTAGCAAATGAATCACAAGTGATCCGCTGAAATGTAAAGAAAAGGTAAATGTTCTTTTACAGGTGCATCTGCAGCTGCTATGTTGATTTTTATTCTTCCATCTGCCTTTTATATCAAGTTAGTGAAGAAAGAACCAATGAAATCTGTACAAAAGATTGGGGTGAGTCAAAGATTGGAACTCTCGCGGCAGTAATAACCATTTAATAGCAGAAATTCCTCAGCTGATTTTAATTTTAGTCTTGTAGTTACCACTTGCTGTAACTTAAGTGTATATCAAAGATGAAAGATTGGGGGAGGGGAGGTGAAAGATAATTTGCCCCAATCTAAAAAATAAATAAGTTGAAAGAAAGTTAATTATTGGATACTTTAGAGATGGGAATAGAGGTAGAGTGCAGAGTAAGATACTGACCCAACTTTTATCGTTTGTTTAACCAGTATTTGTTGACCGCCTATTGTGTGACAGGCACTTGACTGAACATTAAATATATAAAAGAGAAGATGGGATGTTTAGTATAGTGGGACTGACCATCTTCATAAAACAGGAAAGCTCTGGGGGACTTTAATCTCAGTAGTGTTTGCTGTGTACTTACTCTAAGGTGTAATAGCTGATTACTAAGAATATCATACGTTAACCACAGGTGATGTAGTTTTATATCAGAAATCCTAGTGGAGATTTTTAGAAAAAGTAGTGCTTTTCAGCCCTCATTTTCCAGTACCATCTGGTTTGATTAAATTGCTAGAAATGTGTTTATCAACCAAGCTGTCTTATTTTACTCAAAATTATATAACTGCAATAATTGCAAGATAGGATTAAAAGTAAACATGTCTCAGAAAAACCTGGCTTTGACTCAGGATACATTTTAGGATGGCTCAGGTTTGATCTTGTGACTTAATTTTTGTTTTAAAAATGCAAAATTCCAGTCAAGTTCTATATAAAGTAGTTTATTCAGAAAAGTAGGTTACTTTTTCTTTTGAGCGTGGTAAGTTTGAAGACTTCAGAAATGCAGTTATTTTGAATTATGGATTTAACTCTGATCACTTAAAACCATATTCTACAGAATTAAAGTTTTACTTGTTAAAGATTTTTTACAATAATTATAAGCCTATTAAAAAAGCACAGTAAAAGGAATGTTTAATTTGTTTTGCCTGCTGATCAGTTTTCTTTGTGTGCACGTTGCAGGCTCTCATTTTCCTGTTGAGTGGCGTAGTGGTGATGATTGGAAGCATGGCCTTGATTATTTTGGATTGGGTACACATCGCCCCTGGAGGTGGCCATTAACTGGCACTACTTCAACTCCAATAGTCCATTTGATGCCAGTGTTGAGTCAACTCTCAACTACTATAAAATTTCATCTAATTTTTCAATTTCACTTCCTTTTGAAGTGCAGATTCCTCGCCGGTTCTTCTGAGTGCAGAATAAGTGAACTTTTTTTTTTTTTTTAAAGAAATTATTCTGTATGATAGAAACAGATATTAACAACAAAACCACGAGTCTCGGGTTAAGGGAAGTGACAATTTTATTCCATTCCAGAGAATGGACGAACTCTTAACTTTTATCAAGCCACATGTTTGGCTGTGTCATTGTTTAACTTGGATATTTTATTATTTTACTTGAATGTGCCTAATGGAACCATTCGTTGTGAGAAACAATTCTTAATTTACAGCAAAGTATTGAAATAACCGTTAAGAAAACACTATTATTTTTTGTACCAAAAATACTTAATAGACCTCAAAGCACTATTTTACTTTTAAGAAATTGCTTTTTTTGAACTTTATCCAGAAGTGGTTGTCAATAAATTCCTTTAAAATTTTCATTGATATTTAAAACTGAAAATTAGTATTATGAAATGATTTGCCTTTTTGTAGGCATAATAAGCCAAATACTTTTTTACCCAAAATAATTTTTAGAGAAAGTGATGTAATGAAAAATTAAACCATTGAATAGGAGCATAGTTTTCCATTTAGAATTTCACCATTACTTAAAGAATAATTTAAGGATTACTACTATACCAAATCAGATGAACTCGGTTCATCACTTTTCTTCTCTGTCCCCAAATAATCCGGTTCATTAAGACTGAAATGTTTATGGCTTCATCCTATTAGAATGGAAGAGAATATACACATATCTGTGGGAAATAAAGTGACTCATTTTGAGGTACCAAATAGTGCAATTGGGTAAAACAGGGTTTATTCAGTTGCATCTGCCTCCAGAGTTGTACTGGCAGCTCTGGTCTCTTTTTGGGCCAGCCCTTTTTTTGACATTGCTTCTAGCAATGGAAAATGGGTGTTTAATGGCTGTTAGCCGAAACTATTCTGTCCAGATTACAACTTTTCAAAATGCTCATCTGCTACTGGAAGTAGGAATTACTTGATTATGTATGGCTTAGTTACGTTCATGTTTTGTCTACAGTAGAGGTCTAATCCACAGGTTACACCAATATTAGGTATGAGTTTTCTTTATATAAGCCACTGGGTTCATGCAGTAGGCTTTTTTAAAAGAAAAAAAACTCATGCACTGGATTGTCATCTCATTCTTGTACAACTTAGAATTATTTGTTTACATCCAACAAATGGTTAGCTAGGAAAAACAGTGCAACATAAGTGTAAGTAATTGTTTTAGTCCAACTGCATGTTCACCCTTCCATTTCAATCCCAGTTAGAAGTGAAGACATTACTTTTAAACTTGGCTTTAAGAGCACATTTATTGTACATTATGGTGTATGGTGAATATATCATTAAATAATGAGGTACTTTGCTCATCAAGCATAATGTCTAAAACCCAATATACATAATTCCATTAGCGGTTGAGGGAAGCAAATGGAATCATCAATTGGTTATCTGGCTCTGAGGTTCTCTCTTGAACTAAACTTTTTTTTAGCAAGAGTCAGTACTGTGGGAGACATGGTTTATGTTACACATTCTTGTATCATATGTGACTAAATTACAGACGGTATGTCTGTAATCAAAGACCCTTATGGAACTGGAAGACATCTTGTAGTGCTACATTGGGTGAAACCAATGGTCCATTTTTGTTTATTTCCATGAAAAACACAGTCGGGGACCATCAAGAAAAGGCAGTGAGAAGATGGATTCTACAGCACTGCTTTCATTTAATTGGGCTTTTGGCACTCCATTTGAATTCAGAACCTCAACTCTAGTTCAGACCAAGAATTGGCATTTCTGCTTGAGTTCCTGAAAAGAATTGCTGATTTTTTTTAAGACTTGCAAGGGAAACCAAGTATACTTCACATCCTTTCATATGGGAGAAAATACCATTTAATGGCAACCTGGAAGAAAAGGGGGAAAAAATCTTCAGAGGCTTCTCTGATGCTCTTCGGCCGTTTGAAGTTCAAATTCAACTGTTTAGTGTAAATTCCAATGCATAATTTTCTTGGATCTGTCTTAGCTGCCTTGAGGTTCCTAAAGTAATGAATTCCCATTAATGAGCAGTCTACAGTATTAGAACCACTGTCTTGTCACCTCATTTTGCATTACTGTCTTCCGTGGGTGTTTCTCTTATAACTGTAATGTTATTTATAGAACAGCATTAATCCATTAAAAGCTAACCTATTTTTCAATATTTATGGTAATCTATGTACATACATTGTCTGTCCATATGTATTTGTAAATAGGTTGTATATAATGTCAGGTTTGGGTCTTGGGTTTACGTGTATATATATTCCTGTAAGCTTAACTGCATTTTGATGAATTCATGCTATGTATCTATAAAAAATTGTCCCAAAAGTTACCTGTGCAGAGAAACAATTTGTATGAACAAAATGGCAAATTGTGTTCAAACATGAGAATGTTAAGGCATTTGTGCAGATTGTATTTTTAATAAACTGGTTGAACATAAAAGTTTATCATGAAAACTTGGTGCAAATTCAGATTACATTTAAGTTTTAAATAAGGTCTAACTTTTCTAAATGCAGTGGTTACCAAAATGTGATGTGTAATGAAAGACTTGAGAAACCTGGGTGTGTTAACTTTCTGTATATAATGTAAATATCCCCCACTATACTGTTAGAGGCCAACAATTCCAGTATGGCTTGTTGGCAGAGTGCTACACCATTTCAGTGAAACAAAATGTTTGTTTTAACTGAACTAAAATAAACATGCTTAATCCTGAGTAGCAAGTGTTTTCTTTGAAGTAATTGTATAAGCAAAGTGATGTGTTTTGTATGAAGTGTCTGATGTGCTAAGTACAGCACCTAGCACTGAGTGGGCACCCAATAAGTGTTCAGTACTGTAATGAAGAAAAAGAAAACGTTTATTTTAAAGCTCCAAAAAATTAATCAAGTGAGGAGAATTAAGTTCAAAAAAAAAAAGCTAAAAGTCATGTCAAGGACCCTAATTTAGGCCTGCTGACAGCTAAGAAGGGGCTAGTAAGTACATCAGAAATAGCTGGGAAGCTTTTTAGAACTGCAGTTTCCTGGAGCACATGCCTAGGGAATTTGATTCCTTAGGTCTGGGATGTGGCCCATGATCTTTTCAGAAAGCTACGTAAGTGGTTTTGATACACAGAATTAGGGGGTATTGAAATAGGCCTGGGAGGAATTCAGATTAAACTTTGGTGAATTAGTGATGAAAAAGAAGGGCTGAATCTGCAGTTGAGGAATTATTGAGCATCCTGATTTGTGAATGGGTTCACCTAAGTGACACTAGATGTGGGATGAAGGTTAATAAAGCTTGGGTCCTCCCTGACTCCCAGGGGTGTAAATCTCACTGGCAACACAGGACATGACTCCCGAGGATGAATCTGGCCCAGCATTGTGGGATTAAGAACATCTTGACCAAAAGGGGGATGCAAATTGAAACAAAACTTCAGTGGCTGAGAGATTTCAAATGGGGTTGAGAAGTCATTCTGGTGGGCATTTTTACACACTATCTAGAGAACTCTTTTTAGATTTTAATGTATAATGTATAATAATGTATTGGAATAGCTGAAACCATCAAACTGCAACCCAGTAGCCTTGATTCTTGAAGACGATTGTGTAACAATGTAGCTTACAAGGGGTGACTGTGAAAACCAGTGTGTGAATGGATGAGTAGAAAACATGGGGACAAAAACTATAAATGAAAGGGTGGGATGGGGGGATGATTTGGGTGTTCTTTTTTATTTTTACTTTTTTTTTGTTATTTTTAGTCTTTCTGGTATAAGGAAAATGTTTAAAAAAATAGATTGGGGTGATGAATGCACAACTAAATGATGGTACTGTGAACAGTTGATTGTACACCATGGATGATTGGTATGTGAATGTATCTCAATAAAACTGAATTTAAAATAAAATTAAAAAAAAAAAAAGCTTGGGTCCTGTAAAGCTGAAATGTCCAAAACTGAAACAAATAGGGGAGATAGCGGGGAACAGCAGTTGTGCTTGGGAGTGGTTCCAAAGGCAAGGGAACTTAACAAGAAATTGATATCCAGTTGTTACGATCAAATGAGAAGGAACATTTGTGATTAGGAAGTATAGCAGAATATGCAACGAGTCTGAATTGAAGAAAGGACAGTTGCAAAAATTCATTCAACAAGCTTTAGTAGTTGTACCTACCACGTGATTAGTAGTTACTACCTTCTAAGCAATGCCTTGGTGTTACCACTTTAGCTTTCAAAGTAGGGATTTTGCCTGTAAGGCCCTTTCCTCCCTTCACCAATAAAGGCTAGCCACTTTTCAAGTCACATTCCCAATTTCCCTCCCCCCTTCTTCATCTGCGTATCTGTTGGAAAGTTTAACATTGTTTGCCTTCTGTTCTTGGGGGACAAGTGTGAGGGGTGGAACTTGAACTTGATCATCTCTTCTCAGATCTCAGCATATAGTGCTTTGCATGTTGTAGGCCTGCCATAACTGTACTTTAAATTAAAAATTATTCTAAAAGTTTCAGGTTATCAACCTAGAACAGACTGTTCATGAAACTAATAGCCATCATATCAAGTATCTACTACATACCAGATAGAAAAGATCACTTCTACAATATACAACCCTTAATGATATGCCGTTTTTATAGGTAGAAGACAAGGTCCAGAGCACTCAACTGACATGCACATAGGAAAGAGTGGGGTTATGTGGCAGACAGACTTGGGTTCTAAGCGAACCTGTACATTCCCAATTATGACATTTTTAAATTGATACCAAAATGAATCAAAATGCCAACTTATCAATCTATAATTAGAAATACATTTGGTGGATAGGTCCACTCAGAAAATGAAAATAGTGTACTATAACCAGGGAGTCAGCTATTCCCAAGAGATACCCATTAGATCTGAGGAGTATTCCAAGAACATTTCTAACTAAAGAGCCAAGCTGTTTGTCTTGACTTGGAAATAACAAGAGAGTTGGCTTAGTTACCTTGTTGGTAAGCAAGTAAGGAATATCCACTTAATTTAAGCAAAAAATGGTGGCAGGGAGAGAACTTAAGAACTCAGAATTAAACAAAAGTTAGATAAATAGTTTTCCAAAGGATCAAAACCTAGAGTTGTCCAGAGGCTTCAATGACGTTTGTGAGACTTGAATGTAAAACCCTGCAATTGATTAGATTCTGAGCTTTCTTCAGTTTCTCTGGATAAACTAATTGGCAAGCAATTGATCAAACACTCACCCTGATCCACTCCAATATGGTCAGGTGGGCAGGATGATGCAGTTCAGACACGGCTGCCAGGATGCACCCCTGTAGTCAGGGGAATAGTCCTCAGAGGAAGGTGAGATGGTCATGGATGGAAATAGACGCCGCAGGTGGTTACCTTAGCTGGAGAGGCACTCAAACAGTGTCTACTAAAGTGCCTAGAGATACTGATAAACTCATTTTCTTTAGATTTCTTTTTTCAAAACTTCCAGGCAGAATATCAGCCTTCTTTTTTTACTTTGCCCCCAACTAAAATTATTACAGCTTCCTCAAATCACAGTTTTCTGATTTCACCCAAAAGAGTAGTAAGCTTCATAAGAGCAGACATCTTTCTTTTCACTAATTTATCTACAACATGTACAAGTGTCAGGCACATAGTAGGTGCTCAATACAATTATTGAACAACTAAATATGCCCTTTATTTCCTATAGCAAAGTTGAGGTAAGACTCAAACTTTAAAGCAATAATTTATTAAAAGTTTGGAAAATAAATACAGGACGTTCCATGAAATTAGACACTCTGACTTAAAAGACAGAGTTTACTCATTTCAACAAAAGGCCTACTACAGGAAAGCTTTGTTGCCTAACCTATCATCTGCCTCCAGGTGGCAGACACCATCTACTACACAAGTGATTTTGTAGGGGGTGAAATCCTTTTTTCAAACCTTACCCAGATTTGGTCATCCCCACACATACTACATGGAAGGAGTTAACACAGCAGGTCTGGTTGCTTACTCCTTGCGTGTCTTCAAGGGAACCATGAGTGATCCTCGGCCAACCCCTGGTGATATGGTCCTAGGAGTATTCTTTGTTAGTGATGATTTTGTTTTTTTACACCTGGAGCAATGCACCATGCTGCCCTGGCTTGTCAAGTTGTTTTGCACAAACACCAAGATTAATTATGTGCATCTGATTTAATTGTTGGGGTCCTGAGTTTCAGTTACCATGGCTTATTGCATAGTAGGGTATGCCTATGTGACCAGTTCCCCATAAAAGCCTTGTACCCTGAGACTCGTTTGGGCTTCTCTGGACAGAGATATTCCACACGTGTCTCTGTAGTTCACCGCTAGAAAGTGAGCACTTCTATGTAGCCTCAGATAAGGTAGGTCTTGGAAGCCTGTGCTGGACCTCTTGAGACTCCGCTATTGCTTTATCTTTTTGCTGTGTATCCCTTACTATCGTACAACTTGCTGTAGTCTTGTGAGCCCTTCTGAGTCACTGAATGTGAAACATGTATGGTCTCTATTTTTTCACTACACCATCAGTTTGAAACTTCAGTATTGCTTGCCTTCCCTGGGAAGAAGCTATTCACATCAAAAGCTACAAAACATTATTAAGCAAGTTTTAAAAAAACATTGTCTCAGGGGTGGGGAGGGTCAGATAGCAAAGGAGAGTTTTATATCACACATCCCACTGCATGCAACTTTATAAAATCCCGTTTGAAATGCCTCTTCTCCCAAGTCCCTTAGGCTGTTCTGTGAACTGGAGAGTCTCTCTTTCCACCCTTCCTCTCACTTCATACACAACTTGTACCCTATTCTCATGAATGCCCTGTTCTCATCTCTGCTCTCACAGCTGCCTATTCTTCTCAAAAAAACAAAAACTTGGAAGTTATCAGGACTCACCTTCCTGAGATGGCAGTTTACTGACCAGATATTTCAATTTTTATTCTGCTATTGGAGATTTCACTCTTCCTCCCACCCTTCCTAAATGACTTATCTAACTATTCTGCCCAACCACTGTAAGTACTCTCCCTGAAAGAAGTTCTGGTAAATTCAAAGTTTTCATCACATTATATTAAAAAGGTCTTATGTAGACCCCCCAATATAGAAAGTAGATAAAAACAGAGCTGCACTGGTTGAAACAGGGCCATGGATGACATCTAGAGCCTGACAGCCTCACTGCCTCCTTCTACCTGCTTTAGCATTCCATAATGATCCATAACATACTGGCTTAACACTACAGAATGCGGTTTGAAAAGCATGACTCTCAATTCTTTCAGGAGAACAAGACTCCAAGAAGACAAGAACCCTGGTAGCCCGAAGCTCAGCTACCAAGTCCTCATTTTCTGGGTACTCTTTCTCTCCTTATTGACATCCCAATTATTTTTATCGCAGTACAACCCACTATCAAGATTGACACCAGAGGTTCCCACAGAGGTCATTATACCCAGGTCTCCTTGACCATGACTATATTGCTGAGTAGACACTCAAGTCCTTCCAGATATCTCTAAGGTGGAGTAAATGGAAAAATCAAAGTGAAAAATGAACATCGATGTTACATAACCCATCCCCTGCCCCCTCATTAACAATTATGCCATTGATGAAAATTACCTTTGGTTTGCTTAAAGAAATCATACTCCTTTTAAATAGGTAGGGGAAGAAATCTTTTAAAATGCATTGACCTTCCAGTTACATTTAGTTCTGAAGGTCTTTAATTTTAAAAAGGCAAGTGATAACAAATCCTCTGAATCATCTGTTTCTCAGGATAGGGGAAATTGTCCCTAGGTCCTAAAGGTATAACTTTAAAATTCGGAAGTTATCATACAGTCTTACTGAAAATGAAACAAAATCACCCACCAATATACAAATATAATTTTTAAAAAATGATGTGCCTGGTCAAAAGGCAATAAGAGGGACTAAATATATTAAGGATGACTATTTTAAAGATGTAATCCCATCAAGCAACTCTTTCTTCTTCTTAAGCGGAAATGCCTCCTGTAAGTTTTGGTAAATAAGAAATTTTCTTCCAGAATCTCCAATCCACTATATCATTTTATGGAATCATGTTACATTCCAAGCCAAAAATAAATTATATTTCCTTTTTATTTTCTTTGGTTTGCTTTGTATTTCCCCTTTTTAAAGTGATTGAAAGTCTCCAGAGATGTGAAACTCATGGTTCACAACCCTTCTGTTCCAGATGAGGAATTATATTTTTAAACTGATCCCTAAATAGAAAGATCCAAAGACGGAAATAAGTGGAATATGAAAATCTCTTCTCAAAATGCATGAGAGCCTCATAAATTTGAAAACATTTTTCTTTCGTAAACTGCTCCAAAAAGAAGTGTTAGTACTAATAGCCTGTATTGGAGGCAATGAAACAAGCAGAAAATTCCTTTGTTTGTGGGAGAGAGACCACTGAATTATATTTTAAAGAAGCACTCTTTCTTCTTTAAAAAAAGAAAACCAAAACAACTTTTTTAAAAAAGGCTATGATTTCCAGTAAGCTGTAGCAGATTTTATTACAATATTTACCAAACAAGAGTTAATAATCAACAATACCAGTAATTGCCCCACACTGTCACTACACACACTGTTTCTGGAAAGTTTTCATGGGACAGGGGAATAAGCATGACCTTTTCATTGTGCAGACATGGGTTCAAGTTCTGACTGCCATCACCAGCTGTGTGATCTTCAGCAAGTTCCTGAATCTGTCCTTGCCTCAGTTTGCTCACTTTGTAACAAAATTTAAAACAATGCACAGGATTTTGTTTTCACCAGGTGCTAGGAACTACACTGAACATAATCAAAACTATCTCCTGAGGCAGGGATTTTTTTTTTAATTCACATTTTACTGAAAAGGAGACTGGGGCTTGCAAAGACGTTAAGTAACTTGCCTCAAAGTGGTGGAGCTGAGACTCAAGCCCCAGTAGAGATCCCAACCTCTTAATCAATCAATATTAAACAACATTCTTAGGGTTAGTTGTTTTAGACATCAAAGAAAGTAACATACAGGAAACGTCTTTCACTGGGTATATCACACCATGGAATAGTGTGCAGCACTGAAATACGAATGAACTACCACTCATTTTAGTAATAAAAATCTGGAGGAAAAAGCAAGGCCCAGAATATTGCATACATATAACATTATATCCTTTTTATAAAGTTCAAAACAACTGAACTAAATAATATCTTGCTTACATGCTTATATAATTCAGAAAACAAAGAAGCAAGGGAATTCAAGAGAGTTTTTTTTTTTTTTTTGGAAGGGGTAGAAAAGGCATGATGGGGTGAGCACATAGGTGAATGGAAGTTACTGTCAGTGCTCTAGTCTTGGGTGTTCATATGTGAGAGATAGAAAGGTGGATGACAGATGGACAAAAGAGGGCCTGTCTGGACCAGTGATGAAAGCATCCCATGAACCAGACCGATTAACCCAATTATGTGCTTCCGAAGGCCATAAAAAGATGACTTTTATACAGATTGGACCATATGAAAGTGCCATTTTCTATCATTTTCATCAACAAAAGTGGAAATTTCATTTGCTTTGGTCTGAATGTCATCAATAAATACAGATTTCTTCTATTCAGCCTTTCTCTAGCTTGTTTGATATGATGAGGTGCCTATACAACCCCACAGCACCCCCAACTTATCAGTTCCTCCAGCCCCAGGTTTCTTTGTCCCAAGGACTCTATCAAAGTGCCAGGCTCATCTCAGATGCTGAATCACTACTGAATTAATGATAACTCAAAATCTCAATATAGTTCAATGGAAGAAGAAAAAAGACACATTGGGTACAAAAGAGGTCATGAGGATTAAGAACAGGCAGGTACATCAAGGAAGATCTCAGGGTCCAAAAGGTTGGCTCTTCCTAATCCCACCCCTTGGAGGAGAAATGCCTTGCTGCTTTGAGGTTTCCTCGATGATGCTACGAAGCCTCTGGAAGTCCTCTAAGAACCTAGTCTTAGAATCCATGCCCCATGCTGGCATCCATTTTCTACCTTCCTACTCTGCCTAATTCCTGGATTCTGCCTTTAATTTCTTTTTTTCTTTTTTCATGTTCCTACCCTACCTCAAGAAAATAAACAAACTATAACTCAACAAGGGAATAAGAAAAACAAGTAACCGAAAAAAACTACATTTCTGCAAACTTACCCCTACCATATCCCCCAGAGATTAACAAACCATAGTCTTTCCTGAGCATTCTCATAACATTAAATTTACCCTCCATAATTTATCTGTTCTTATGAGATTATCATTCCCCTTTCACTATTTGCTTTCTATTGCTAGGTCCCCTACATTCTACAATATAAGCCATTTATTTTACATTTTTCACAGAGTTCACATTAGTGGTAACATACAATATCTCTCTTTTTGTGCCTGGCTTATTTTGCTCAGCATTATGTCTTCAAGGTCCATCCATGTTGTCATATATTTCATGACCTCGTTCTTTTTACTACCGTGTAGTATTCCATTATGAGTATATACCACATTTTGTTTATCCCCTCATCTGTTGAAGGACATTTGGATTGTTTCCATCTCTTGTCTGTCTTTGTCTTCTATAGCAATTCTCTGATAGCTGCTTTCTCGTAACTATCAAGCATGGCTTTCAGCCTCGGTTGCTGGTATCTGTGTTATATCTCCCTGAGTGACAGAGCCCTTCCTGCAGTCCTTGGCTTGCAACTATTCTCAGATAGTTGCAGGACACTGACATTTCTGGAATCCACCTTGGACTCCAGTCTTGCCTCCCTTCAATCCATTCCCTTAATTTCAACCAGACTGATTTTTCCACAAAACAAATGTGATGATGTCAGATCTCTTCTTAAAACCCCACAGTGGGTGGCTTCCTCTCACGGTCAACATGAAGTTCCAAATCTTCTACATAACCCTTCATGACTGGGACTCCTACCACCTCCCCAGACCTGTATTGCACCAGGCCCCCCACTCCTCACTCCATATTCCAACTACAAAGAATTATTTGCAGTTCCCAGAACCTAACAATGTCTTATACCTGCATGCCTTTGTGTGGCTTCTCTTCTGCCTGGAGCACTGTTTCCCGCTCTTCTTCTGCTGGATAATCTCCATTTGTTCATAAAAGCTCAGATCGGGCACCATCATCTCTAAAAAGCTTCCTCTAACTTCCTGCCTGTGTTTTTCCTTCTGAATTCTGATTGTTCCTTGTGCTCTCTCTGAGCACGCCTGATGTTTTCTAAGATTCTGTCTCACTGTCCACTGGGTCCATGAAACTGAAGCTCTCTGAGGTTGGAGACTGTATGCCACTTGTACCTACATCCCACACCTAACAGTGCCTGGAATAGAGTAGATGTCATTTTAATGTCTACTGGCTTACTAGATGGATTCCATCACAGCCCATCCCACACAAACCCTTGGCAATGCCTTAGTTTCCAGATGACTCTATGTATCAGACACTGAGATAAACATCAAGCATCAAAACATGAGGAAGATATTTCCTTCCTCTAAGAAGTTCACAATAAAGTCAGGGGAACAAACAGTTAACTACAAGTTAACATTAAGAAGTGCTATCATAAATGGTGCTATTAAAAAGAGAACAATAATTTAGTGTAGCATAGGATTAAAAGAACAGGCCTGAATCCATACCTGGATTCAAATTCCAATGCTGCACATCCTAACTGTGTGATCTCAAGCATATTATTTTCCCAAGCCCCGGTTTACATCTCTGTAATGGAAGGAAATAATAGTATGTAGCAGGTAGAGAAAATATGGTATTTAAAATAAGAACTAACTTTGGCTTTCTATACTTGGTGGCACAATTCATAGAGAAAATGGATGGCCTCTTTGAATGCGGACAGGGAAGCTCCCCCTTCTCTTGCCTCACCTGCTGGGCATGGTCTGGAAAACCAGAAGAAGAGGATACAAATAAAAGAGGTGGTGGGCTGGAGAATGAAGGGTGGCAATTAGATTGTGTCCAAGGGAGGGAGGTGGGGGACTCCACCAACACAGCAGAGGGCTGAAGTACTACAAGAGGCAGCCAGGGAAAATGTTCCAAGTTTGAGAATGTCCAAGGGACTTTTAAGAATACCAAGGTATAATAATAATTTTTAAAACAATTTTATAAGTTACTGTATTTTGTTTTCTTGAAAAGGTGATAGAAACCCATGGTAAAAATTAAAAGCCTGAATTAATTCAGTTCTGAGCCTAATCAGGTTTATCGTGTGTAAAGCATTTAACCTAGTGCTGATATATGGTAAGCCTTCAATAAGTTATAGTTGTTAGTATTTATTGATTGCTTATTGTTAGCCAGGAACTGGGAATACAATGATACAACCTCCTTAAAGGATTCGCACCCTTGTGAGGTTAACAGATAAGCAGATCATCAATAACTACACAGTGTATTTAGAGGATGTGATAGAAGGAAGCATGGGGTTCTAAGGGTGCATGAAGGAAGGGAACCTAATTCAGCTTAGAGGGAGTTAGAGTTTCCCACAGAGGTGTTTGAGTTGATAATCTAATGTGTTATATATCCTCTTCCCTGAACAACACAAATATACTAAATTTTGCGTGTATTTTTATACATGGATTCCAAATTGCTAATCATGTGCTACTAACAAAACACATCTTGCTGTAGCACTTGGAAAATCACCAAAGGATTTTTAAAAGGAGACTGACAAACAGAGATATATATGTAGAAAGATCTTTGTAGTGGTGCATATTATATGCTCAATAAATATTTATTGAATGAAATAAGGGATTAATCTCCAGAACTAAATGATAAACAATTAAACCAATACTTTGTTCCCTCTCTTCACTTTCAAACAATTACAAGGTACAAATGGACTCTATATGCGCTGCATTGGTGAAAAAGGAAAGGAGAGTTCCTGGACTACACAAAGTAACCAGTAGTATATGGCAGAACAATCAAAGACTTAATGGCTAATGAGGGGTTTCTATGCTTATTAATGCCCTTCTCTCTACTGGTTCAGCCTAGAGGGAAATTTGGATGATTCTGTGGTGAGAACAAATGAAAGAAAAAATAACTTCCCCTGGAAATGGCTTGGTAATTGACATCTATTTAATAAATTATTTCTCTCGGGGCATAAACAAAAACATGCATTTTGCTTATCTCAGGCAGTTTGATTTTACTGTGTGTATCAGACAGAGTGGGTTATGCTATGGTAACAAAGAATCAATGCCAAAATCTCAGTGGTTCGACACAACTAAGGCTTCTTTCTTGCTAATGGTATATGTCCACTGGTGGACTCAGACTTATGGAAGCGCCATCTCAGCATGTGCTTTGCACCTCAAAGAGAGGAAGAAGATGAAGTGACTTGTGCACTGGCTCTTAAAATTTTTGCCTAGAAGCAAATGCCTCTCTTCTGCTCATATTTCATTGGGCAAAGCAAGTCACAGCCCCACAAAAGGTGGCAGAGAAGGGCAATCTACCATGTGTCTGAAAGCAGGGAGAAATGGAAATATTTGTTGAAAATTCTGGTGACATCACAGTCCACACTGCTGGTCACCAAACATTTGGTTCCCTTTACCACCTGCACTCAAAATGCACTCACCCTGAGGGAGCCAACCGAAAAGTCTCATCTATAGCAACAAACTTAAAGTCTAGGATCTCTGGGAGATATGCTGTGCTATGTCTACACTAGGTCTAGATGTGACTCCTCTTCATCCAAGTTCTGTGACCTAAAAAAGCAAGTTATCAACCCTCCGCATACTATAATGGTGGAACAAGGGCGGGGTGACTGCATTAAATTCTCCAATTTAGAAGCTACAATCTATAGCAACTCTAAAATCCTGGTGGGCCAGACTTCGGAGGGTTTCTACCCTGGCATGAAGTAAATTCCTTAATTAGGCTCTAATTTTACACCATTGCACAGACTCCCAATCCACTTTTCTCCATAGCCCTTCAATGAACCCTCTGTAAGATTCTTTTTTTTTTCTGATACCCCCTTTAGCCTCATCAGAAGTGGGAATTAGAGAATATGTCCTCCTAGGGGTTAATCAGATTTCTCAGCCCACTTCCTTGCACGGAAGGTTGGAGCCAAAGGTTGTTTTAAATCCCGAGCAGTCACAGTCTTTTTTTCCCCTCTAGGCCAGCGTAATTTTCTTCTCATATGACTCCAGACATCTCTATAGGCCAATAGCCACACCCACAGTTCTTTTCTAGACATAACTGTTTTTTTTTTTAATTCAAGTTTATTTTTATAACAGCTTTATTAATATATAATTCATATACCATACAATTTAATATTGTAAAGTATACAATTCAGTGGTTTTTAGTATATTCAAAAAGTTGTGCAATTCTCACCACTATCTAATTCCAGAACATTTTCATCACCCCAAAAAGAAACCCTGTAAGGCTTAGCAGTAATTAATTCCCCATTCTCCACTCCTCCCAGCCCCTGGCAACCACTAATCTACTTATGAATTTGCCTGTTCTAAACATTTCATATAACTGATGTCATACAATATGTGGCCTTTTGTATCTGGCTTCTTTCACTTAGCATAATGTTTTCAACTTTAATCCATAAAGCAGCATGAATCAGTATTTCATACTTTTTTATCGATAAATAATATTCCATCGTATGGATATACTGTACCACATTTTATTTATCCATTCATCTATTGATAGACATTAGGGTTGTTTCCACCTTTGGGCTATTACGAATAATGCTGCCATGAACATTTGTGTACAAGTTGCTACGTGAACATACATTTTCATTTCTCTTTAGCTATACTTTTTAAAATTTGCTATATTTCCTTGCTTGTCTTCACATCTATGTGTCTTTTTCTCCCTCTCTCTTTCTCAGCTGCAGTCACCTTGGGCCTATCTAGTTTTGGTGGGAGATCCACACCATTAATTTTTACTCTAAGTCATTTCATCTTTTTGAAAGGATATATCAGGTGCCACCTTAATCCATACAGATGTTTAACAATATGTCCAACAACAGTACCCTTGACTTGATCCTTGCCACAGGGCTGAGTTTTAATTAGACTTTGTCATCAGTGTATTTCTCAATGTCACATTTTACTGTTCGGGGCTCAGAAATGGCTGTCTTTTCCAACCCTATAAAGCCCCAAATTTGTGAACATTCTTGATTCCCTTTCCTGCTTGCAAACTGGCCAATTCTTTTCTGAGTTCATCTATTTCTTATCCACACCTTGCCAAAACACATAGTCATCAGAAACCAACATAGGTTACTCACATTCTATTTTCCAACCTCTTCTCCTAAGATTACAAATTATCAGCAGCTTGACGTGCCTTCCAGATTACTTCAGATGATAGTTTTGCCAAATGTTTGTCACTGTGTGTGTAGTTTGAAGCTGTATGCACCCCAGAAAAATGTGTTCTTAAATCTAATCAATTCCTGTGGGTGTGAACCCATTTAAGGAGGACCTTTTGACAAGTTACTTCAGTTAAGGTATGACCAATCTCAATCAGATGGGTTTTAATCCTATTACTGGAGTCTTTATAAGTGGAATGAAATTCACACAGAGAGAGAAAGAAAGTCATAGGAAGCAAAAAGCTGAAGCAGAACCCAGAAGAGAAGGAAGAGACCCAGGAGAGGCCACCATGTGCCTTGCCATGTGACAGAGGAGCCAAGGATCACCAGCAGCCAGCCCCAGAACACCACGGTCTTTGGGGAGAAAGCATTGCCTTGATGATGCCTTTATGTGGACATTCTCCTAGCCTCAAAACTGTGAGAAGATAAATTCCCGTTCTTTAATCTGACCCATTTCATGATATTTGCTTGAGCAGCCCAGGAAACTAAAACAATGAATATGGATATATATATCCTTCCATGCTCAAAGAATAATTTGGCATTGCTACAAGCCCTTAAGCCAGTACCTCATTTTATGGGAATTTAATTAACATAGAAATTTCCATGACAACCAGGATAGGCCAAGTTATGCTCTGGTAAAAAAGCAAAGCAAAACGAAACAAAACAAAAATCTTAGCAGCTTAATGTAAAAAAGGTTTATTTCTTGCTTATGCTACATGTCCAACAAAGTTCATTAGGGAGTAAGAAAGCAAAAATTAGTTTGGACTGTAAAAATCTGCCCTACCATTCATCAGTTTGGAATAAAAGACAGATAAAGCCAGCTGCAAAGTTAACAGGAAACAATATTTCTTCCAAGGACATGCTGCCCCTGTAAAGGGTCATAACAGTCTCCTTCTTTAAGTGACTACTGCTTTCTTACCGAGAAACTTTGTTCTCTAAAATCATAGACTATCAGAAATTTTGCTGTTTGAAATTATAACAGTAAGAATGAAGCAACCCACTTTTTTGCCTGGAGGATCTAAGTTACCCTGACATAGAGAAGCAGTCTCAATTTACAACCCAGGTGCAGAGCTTCTGATAAGGGCTTTCTGGATACAACATTCCAAATTTATCTTAACTTTCTTATTTCTAAGGAAGGAAACAAGAACCCTGGGTCTGTCTATTTTGCAGTCTGAATGTGATGTTGCCCACTTTGGGCTTCTATCAAAACTTCTGAGTTTTGCTTTGAGCCTATCAAAATACTGCTTCATTTAAATTTCACCTTAACTCTACCCATCCCCAGAATCCTGTCTAACCTAACCCTTCTTTTCCTTTGTTTAGTGAGACACCCCATGGTTCCTCTGGTGCTCTCTCCCTCACTGCAATGGGTTAGTAAACCTGATTATGTCACACAAAGGGTTTGTTTTTATTGGTTTTTGGGTCTGATTGCAATAGGACAGGAGATTCTATTCATTATAAGGTTTTAACATTGGAAGACCTGTATTTTATATGATGAAATAATTGTGGGTTCTTGTTAGTCCCTGCCTTGGTACTAAACCATCTTAGCTTTCTGAAGATTACCTCCTTGCTGGAAAAAATGAAGCCAATAGGTCAATATAACACCTGCCCTCATTCACAAAAAGCTATGGAACTTAGAAATCACAATGGCTGAGAGCTGAAGTCCTAAATGTTTCAGGGCATCTTGGGTACCAGGCCTTCTCTAAAAATTTAATTGGTGACTAGCCAGACTTCCAACCAACAAGAAAATGTTCTTTCTTTTTCCCTCCGAGACACTAATAACTTGGATCAAGGGAGCCCTGCATTGTGTTTCAGGTAGCTGTCATTCCTCAATAATATGTGAGGAATAAAATAGAAAAAAAGGAATTGTAAATATGCACCTTTCTCCACCCCCCCATCCCTCAATGTGGTTATCCCTAGGGAATAAGGAAAGAGTTCAGAAGTGGGTATTGGGAGTTGTACCAAGAAGCCTTAGAATTAGAGAGCCAAAGATATGCAAAGAGAAAGGGATAGTATATCAGCCAGTGTCCCAGAGGAGACAGATGTGGGCAGGATTAAAGGAACTGACAAGGGATGGTGAGGCATCTGGGACAAGCGGTAACAGGAAGTCACTGTCACCCACTTGGTCTAAAAGAGCATGGTGGGTGGTGGTGGTGGAGAGTACAGGGAGGTGAGGGTTAGGAATGAGGGGAAGGGGGACCAGAAAAATAAATATCCCAACCTCTTTTCTCCCACCCTCCAAACTAATCTCTGGTGTCCCCCATTGACCTAACCTGACCAGATGTCAATAGACAAGAGAGACCAGGAAATTCACTGAAGGTATTTCCAGAAGCCCAGATCAGGATTGAGAAGGGGCAGGGTGGGACAAATGGAGACTAACCAGCCAAGGTGAGTTAAGGTGAGAACAGAGAAGGTGGACCTGACAAATACATGACATAGGAAACATTGCCCATAGTTAGTTTTTATGCAGACGTAATCTCTTTGCTGTCTGGGATGGCACTCTTCCGGTTCACTGGGTAATGGGTGGCCTGGGGCAGGAAGTGAGCTCCCATTTCTTCTTCTGGTTCATATTCTTCTCAGTGAACCAAGTGCTAGAGCTGAACATTTCACCAGAAGTCTAGTATATTTTTAAAAATTGAGATATAATTCATATATTTTAAAGTTCAACCTTTTAAAGTACACAATCCAGTGGTTTTTTTTTTAGTATATAATACGTGTGTGTGTGTGTGTGTGTGTGTATATATATATATATATATATATTTAGTATATTCACAAGGTTTTGCAACCATCATCACTATCTAATTCCAGAACTCTTTCATCACCCCCCCAAAAAGAAACTCCAAACCCATTAGTAGTCACTACCATTCCACCTTCCTCCCAGTCCCTGGCAACCATTAATCTACTCTCTGTCGCTATTTATTTGCTTATTCTGGAAATTTCATTTAAATGGAATCATCCAGAATGTGGCCCTTTGTGATTGGCTTCTTTCATTTAGGATAATTTTTTCACAGTTCAACCATGTTTTTGCATGTATCAGTACATCATTTTCTTTTACAGGTGAATGATATTCCCTTGTATGGATATACTACATTTTCTTTATCCTTTCATTAGCTGATGGACAATTGGGTTGTTCCCACTTTTTGATTATCATGAATAATGCTGCTATAAACATTTGTGTGTAAGTTTTCATGTGAACACATTTTCAATTCTCTTGGGTATATACCTAGGAATGGAATTGCTGGGTCATATGGTAACTCTATTTGTAACTTTTTGAGGAGCTGACAAACTGCTTTCCAAAGCTGCTGCACTCTTTAACATTCCCACTAGCAATATACAAGGTTTATAGTTTCTCCCCATCCTCACTAACACTTGTTTTTATCTGTTGTTCTAATTATTTCCACCCTTTAGTATCTTTTTGATAATATACTTGGCTTTGTGCTACCAGATTATTGAGGCCAGTCTCTGGGATATGGTAGGAAGAGAGGTCTTGGTGGGGTAAGTACATCAGAGAAGGGGAAGGGTCAGGGTAAGTGCATGTAGACTAGGGTAGTTGGTTTGGGAAGATGATGAAGTTGATGACTTCTATATTTTTATCTCTTAGGTTGGGGTACATGTAAAGAATATATTTCTTGGATGGAGAGCCTAATAATATCTCCCATTTGAATAGTCTCAGTTGTTTTATGCTTTGTGTTTCTGGCACGCTGGAAGGTCTTCTGGAAATTCTCACAGTTCTTCCAGGTACTAGATGGTGGTGCTGGGTAGTTCAGGGAAGACATGGGGGAATATCAGGTAACTGATGTGGGAGAAGTGGTATCCTGTTTGCATAAACTACAGTGTCTCAGTACCCAGGCCAGCCAGCTGTCTGTGGAATGTCTAGCAACAAACAGAGTTACTCTGCTAGATCCAGATTAATATGCTCCATTAGTCCATGGGTGGTGAGTGGTCACAGTAGAACTTGCAAAATTTTTTTCCAAAACTGGCACGCAAATGTGGTCATGGAGAGAATGAGTCCATGGAGATAAAAAGTATATCTTGACAAACAAGTTAGTGGTAATGAGACTAGGGCAAGTAAGGCTGCTGTATGGAAGAATGGCGCATCACTTTGGTGACTACAGATGTTATAATAGTATGGAAGGAGCACCAGTGAAAAATTTAAGTCTACTGTGATGAGTCCCAGGGTATTAGGAGAGGGTGCAGCTGTTCCTTAGTTCTTGACCAAATGTCATGGGTGCCTGATCATTGGGTAGGTCACTAGGAGACATCAGACTGAGGCAAAAGTTATAAAATGTTGCATGAAGACTTGGGGCTAGCTCTGGTTTCACATGTCTCTAGTCAGGAAGAACAGGCAGCCATCTTTGGAAATTAGGGTCTCTTTGCCCTCCACTTCCACTGAAGACATCAGGCATTGCTGGGCATGGAATTCTTTGTGACATAAGTTGAAGGGAAGGCTGTTTGGAACCAGAAAGGAATCATCTCATTTTACTTTAAAGAGCTTGCAAAAGATTGACTGACTCTTAATCTCTCTCAATCTCTCTCTCTGTTTTCTAATTTATTTTTGTTTTTTTCTGGAGGCTATATTCTTAGAGGAGCTAGAGGTGGATTAGCTCATTGAATATTAAGGTAATTTCTTATAATAACATAATAATATTGGGTTGCAGGGTAAGGAGGTTTCTACTGTTATTTCTAATCTGTTTTATAGATTAGAATTTATCTTTCTCAATAAGTATAAATTAAATATGCAATCCAAATAAGCTCTGAATCAAACCACATGATGGATTTATTTTCTGTGTAGGAATTTTGCTATGGATAATGAAGAAATGATCCTTAACCCAAAAATATCAGTTGCCATACCTGTAAGATTAAAAGCATTGCATAACTTAAAGCCTTTAATATAATTTGTCTACTTCCTTTCTTTAGCATATTGATGATCTCGTTCATTTTAATCCTTAAAGAGGATCAAATGAAAAAGCAATCAAAAATTTGTTTTTGGAGTGGACATTATCATTGTTTGCCATTTCTCAATTTACAGAAGAATCCATTGTTTAAATAAATTGGGCAAAGGGAAAACAAGGCTCATATATACAGGAAGAAAACAGGTAGTTTTGAAGTAGCTTTGCTAGAACTTCATTAGTCATTCTCTTTAATTCTTCATGTCAAATGTGTAATGCTGTTTTGGCATCACTCTAACAAGAATTCTTCACCCTCTCCAGGAAGCATTAAATGTTCAGAAAACAAACACTATCTCAGAAGCTTCAACTGGCAAATGTGAATAGAGAATGCAAACATTTCCATTATCCTCCAAGAGGGTTTGAGCAAATCTGCTGTTAATGTTTTGCTTTTCTTGGAAAACTGGTTTCTAAGGTAAAGATATTTTCAGAAAAGAGTTGGCTTTATGTAAATAACCCTCAGGTTATTTATCAAAATTCTATAATTCCTCTAAGGTGAAACTGTATATAGATATGGGAAAAAGAAAATTAGAATAGTTCTACCAGAACTTGGTCATGATTTTATTTTTCTTTAACAGTGTTATTAAAATATAATTTACATACCAGAAAATTCAGTTTTTTAAAATGTACAATTCAGTGGTTTTTAGCATATGCACAACTTGTGCAACCATCACCACTATCTAATTCCAGAACATTTTTATCACCCCCCAAAAGAAATCCCATTTCACTCCCCATTCTGCCCTCCCCCCAGCCCCTGGCAACCTTACTTTCTCTCTCCATGGATTTGCCTATTCTGGACATTTCTTATATATGGAATCATCCAGTATGTGGCCATTTGTGACTGGCTTCTTTCAGTTAGCAAGTTTTTGAGGTTCATCTATGTGTAGCATTATTACTACTTCATTTCTTTTTATGGATGGATAATACTCCAATGTATGTATACACTACATTTTGCTTATCTCTTCATCAGTTGATGGGCATTTGGGTTGTTTGCACTTTTTGGCTGTTGTGAATAATGCTGCTGTGAACATTTGTGAACAAATCTTGGTGTGGACATATGTTTTCAGTCCCAGTCATGTTTTAAATACACATTAGCATAAATTATTGCCATAGACTTGTTTCTGTTGTGTGCCTTCTTCTAATGGAAAGATACTTTATAATCATTTACACTCTTATATTCTCTCTTTAAGCCTGGATGAGGAAGGGAGGTGGAATGGAGGGTGGTCTGAAACTCCAAACATACCTATCCTGATGCAAAATGAAGTGATGAGTTTGCAAGCTTATCTTGAAATTGTATGTTTCTTTCTCTTTTTTTCTGTAAAAAAATATAAGTAGGCAAACTAAGAATACAAACATATATACATATATTTGGACACACATACACATGTATATGAATATATGTATATATGTGTGTATATACAATCCTCATCCAAAGTCAAATAAATAATTGAGAAAGAAGGCTTTCAAATGTAAATATTAATGTTTAAAAATATATCATTTTTCAATATATGATCACCAGGTCTTTTAAGGAGAACCAATTTTGCACAACTAAGTTTTGAAAGACTTTATTTTACCCTTGCTCTGAGAAGCCATATGCTCACTCAGGAGCAGATTGTAATTACAGGGTAAACTCAAGTGAAATAAGGATATTTTGTTGGTCCATATTCTAATTTTAATTTTAAAAACATTCTTTTAAATAAATTCATTATAATTCCCATTTTATTGATATTATCTGATAATCAATAAGGCAATGCTATGGGCATAATTCCCAATCCACATTGCAAAGTGAGCTGTCTATATTCTGCTGATACTGTCCACTTATCACCCGGCAGAATGAGAAAGAGGGAATCCTCTCACCATCCTGCTGGGGCTTCAAAGTGTAATGATAACAGCATAAAACAGCTCTCACTTGGTGTCAGGCACCTTGTATTGTATCATTACGCATGCATTTTGCCTTTAATTCTCACAAGAGATCCCATAAGGTAACTTCTTATCTCCATTTCACAAATGAATAAACTGAGGCTAAGAGATGTCCTGTAACTTCCTAAGAGCACATAGGTAGTTACCTGTGGAATTCAGATTTAAACTGAGGTCTTCCTGACCTTTGTAGGTCTGCCTCCAGAGCCTAAACTCTTATCCACACCACTCTAGTTCATTTATGTGTTAGGAATCTTGGATAAGGGCAATGGAACCTATAAAACAATTTGCCAAAGGGCCTCATTTATCTAGAACTCAATTGTTTGGCAAACTCCTCTGCGTAGAACAGAGCTAGGAACCAGCAAAGAAACAAACAAAACCTATAAGCATCAAAATAGATTTTATAAATCTATGCACTAAAATTCACACATCTTGCTCATAGGAGAATCCCTCAGGTCCTCTTTCATAGCCTCTTTATTCTTATTTTACACACAATTCTGACAAGATTGGGTATATGCTTTCCAAGCCCATTGCAGATCAGAAGCAGCAACTCAGAAAGAAGGCAACCAGCAACAGGCAAGCCCACTGTCTCATACAGAGTCAGAGTGGTGGCCAAAACGTGGCTGTCTCTGTGCCGTATCTGCTGTCTGCTGCTTCCCCAGTGGCTATGGCTCTGCTGCCCTCAGACCACTGACAGTACTACTCACTCTAGAACTTTTCTCACTCTCTAGCTAGTTGGAAACACTTGCTTTTTTCTCACTGGCTCTTTCAGAGAGAGGTTACCACAGCAGTGATGTGCCCCAGTGGATACATTTCTTCCTTTTGTATCCCCAGCTTCTCTTTCCAAGAGCACAAGATACCAACTTCTTCCAGCATGAGTCCCTGCTGTTGAGACTGCACCATGGTCAGAGTGTATGTTTACTCACAGAGAATTTTTTCTCCAAGGCTTTCTGTAGTCCAGTATGTGTTTGTTTGTTTTTTAGGTTCTCTATTTTACCATCAAATTTTCCGTACATGCTGAGTCCCATTTGTGAGCTGAATTCTATTCATTCCCCTTGAACTCCTGGACCAATGCAAATCAGGAGCTGCAGTTGGATATCTGTCCTGGACTTTCTGTGGGAGTTAAATTTCTAGAAATTTCTAATACAGTTAAGGGGTTAGTCTGCCCAGATTATGCAGGGAACCTCTAGAGGGCAGACCTCCCTAATTCCACAAACCAGGTTATCCGGTTTTGCTCTGTTCTAGGAAAAATACTGTTACATCCTCATTAGCGTCCCAACAAATTAGTGAGCACACACAAAACACGTGTGTGTGCACATACACAAATTAACTTTACTATTCAATCCTGGCAATGATGCAGGAAAGCCATTGCTTTCAAATACTGATCTATGACGGCACTGTAAATTGTAACATGCTTGGAAAGCAATAAAGCAAAATGTATCAAGAGCCATAAAAATGTTCAGTGATACAATAATTCCATTAAATTATATATAGTCTCAAGAGCTAATTTAAAGCACAGGAAAAGCCATGTCCTGCATTATTTATAAAGCTGAAAAACTGTAAGAAAATTAATGATCAACAGTAGATTTAAAAAATTATACTACATTTATTCAATGGAATTCCTTATTCATGTCAAAATAATTAATATAAAGTCTGTATAGCTACATATTTATGGTACAATAACTACCATTTATAGAATTTTTACTGTGTCATACAATGTTATGACTATTACTTCCTTTCTGCCTCACAACCCTGTGAAGTAGGTACTATCCTCATTTAAGGTTCTTGTTGAAGGTTCTTCCTTCATCAGCCTCTGCCCTTTTTCTGTCCCTCCAGGCTGACTTCCCTTTTCTACTTAATAGGAAGAAAACTCCTTAAAGAAGCTCCCAGCTGACTCTAGAACCTGAGCTTTTAACCAGTACCCTAAACTGTCTCCTATTTAATATGAAGTTCTACTTTGCTAATGCTGCCAGGATGCAAAACACCAGAAATGGATTGGCTTTTATAAAGGGGGGTTATTTGGTTACAAGTTACAGTCTTAAGGCCATAAAGTGTCCAAGGTAATGCATCAACAATTGGGTACCTTCACTGGAGGATGGCCAATGGTGTCTGGAAAACCTCTGTTAGCTGGGAAGGCACGTGGCTGGCATCTGCTCTGGAGTTCTGGTTTCACAATGGCTTTCTCCCAGGACGTTCCTCTCTAGACCTCAGCTTCTCTCCAAAATGTCACCCTCAGTTGCTCTTGGGGCATTTGTCCTCTATTACCTTCTCTGGAGCAA
Source organism: Choloepus didactylus (assembly GCF_015220235.1). Lineage (NCBI taxonomy): Eukaryota > Metazoa > Chordata > Mammalia > Pilosa > Megalonychidae > Choloepus > Choloepus didactylus. Next base: position 90,327,532 of record NC_051314.1, read on the forward strand.
AAGTCTGCTTTCAAAGGCTGTCTCCAAAATGTCTCTGTAAACTGCAGTTCTTCTCTCAGCTTCTGTGCATTCTTCAAAGTGTCCCTCTTGGCTGTAGCCAAGCTTGCTCCTTCTGTCTGAGCGTATATAGTGCTCCAGTAAACTAATCAAGGCCCATACTGAATGAGCAGGGCCACACCTCCATGGAAATTATCCAATGAAAGATCTTGCCCACAGCTGAGTGATCACATCTCCATGGAAACATCTAATCAAAAGTCTCCAACCTAATCAACATCAATACGTTTCCTGCCCACACAAGACTGCATCAAAGATAATGGCATTTGGAGGGATATAATACATCCAAACTGGCACAGATGTTAAACAGAAAAATAAAAGGAAATTAGATTGCATAATTATTGTAGCCATATAATAAAAATTTAAAGATGTGGCCTCTAGAAAAAAAAACTTGGGAAGAGAATACCCAGAATTGATGACAGTTGTCTCGGAGTAGTGGAATTTAAGGTAATGATATTTTTTCCCCAAATATTCTGTAAAATAATTTTTCTTATAATTTAAGCATAAATATTTAAAGCACAAAAACTAAACATAATTGAACTGTAGAATGATGGATAATTTATTTTTGCCTCCGAAACATTCTTTACATCATTATAATGTTTTCACAACTTTAAAATATGCCAAGCAATAAAAAATAGTCACCTCCATTTATGAAAGCAAAGGTAACTAAGTTTTAAAGTTTTAGAGCTCATGGAGAGAAATAATAATCTCAAATGAACATCAATATAGTGTTTTATAAGTTTCAATCTTATGTATGTTGGTTCACTTAAACTTTTCAACCACTGAAAGATTAGAACTTCAGCTTTTTGGGAGCTATCCAGAAAGCCCATTCCCTAGAGATTCAGCATAGCCACAGTTTGACAGTATTTATGCTCCAGAAAAGGGCCGCTAGCACAGCTGGAAACACAGCTGCAAGCTGCAGCTGTCGAGTCCCTTGAGTTCCAATCACCGAAGAACGAGGAAGACGACTTTTTTTTTTTTTAACTAAATTCAGTTTTATTGAAATACATTTGCACACCATACAATCATCCATGGTATACAATCCACTGTCCACAGTATGATAACATAGTTATGCGTTCATCACCACAATCTCTCTCTGAACATTTTCCTTACATCAGAAAGAACCAGAACAAGAATAAAAAATAAAAGTGAAAAAAGAACACCCAAATCATCCCCCTATCCCACCCCATTTGTCCTTTAGTTTTTATCCCCATTTTTCTACTCATCCATACACTAGATAAAGGGGGGGTGATCCACAAGGAAAGAAGACAACTTTTTTAAAGATTCTTCCTTCATCCCCCCTTCCACCTACCCTTCCCCATCCCCATCCTCTTTCTGTTCCCCTAGGCTGGCTTCCATTTTCCACTTAACAAGAAGAGCAATTCTACTCAATGTGATAAACAATTAATAGCTGGTGAAAGCTGAGGAGCCTCACTTCTTCCCTGCACTTAAGGTTTTCCCAAGCATAACAATAATCTGACAACTGCTGAAATCCTGGGGACTGATAGTGCCCTCACGGGGCTAAAAACTAAGCAGAAACTGCAGCTCTAGTTTGGAGTTAAACACCCAATGGGAAAAACAGAAATTCTAAATGTCTCTTTTCTTTAAAAAAAAAAAAACGAGTTTTTTCTGAACATAAAATTAATAAAAATGCAGCGTAGACCCACTGAAAAATGCGAATGAGTTTAAAGAAGAAAATAAAATCATTCTAAATCCTTTCACTCAGAAATAACCACTCATAATATCTGTTTGTTTAAATCTGGTCTCTTTTTGATATATGATATGTATGTGTACTTAAATATACACTTTTTCATTTCACCGTTTGGGACTCATACTGCATATACTATTTAGTTTCCTACTTTGTTTTTTATTAACATTACTTACATTATTTTATTAACTATTTTATTAACTATGTTGCAAAGAATAGGTTTTTAATGTTTTATGCATAATAATATCGTAACTTTAGGAACCTTTCTCCTGCAGTTTTGTTGTAATATTAGCATCATGTGAGTCCTCTTCCTGTATTCCTTAACTCCATGGAATCCTCATGGACAGTTAACACTCTGAGAAATAAGCACAGGAAGAGGAAAAGCAGGCCATCTGTGCGTGAAGGTAAAACCAGATTAAATTAAATGGGCTGTGAAAAAAAATCTACTTATGCTCTTTAAATATGTACCACTTGAGAGAAATGCTTGCATGTGTACAGAACTAATCTCTGGATACACAGTCTTCAGGTGAATGTCCATTTCTGAGTGGTCTTTGTTCAAAACACAAAAGAAACTCTATTTTTCAAAAATAATTGGTCTTATAGGTCCAAAATGTTTCAAGCAATTTTTTTAACCAAACCTTAGACATTACAAGGATGTTAAACTTAACACTCCTTAAATCTCCATCACTGGCAACGCTGCCACTTTCCTCCCAGCTCTGCTCACCAGCTCGAGGTTATTGGGAATGTTTTATTTTCATCCGAGATGGTTTACTCACTGCTGTCTCTTTCTCACGGATGGGTTTTTGCTCCTCCCTTTCATTTCTGTTTCTCTAATCACAGATCTCATTCTTATCTTCATTGGAACACCTGTAAAGGAATAGAATGGTGGTCAAAGATGCGGGATTAGAAGCCCTGCTGTGCCTTCAAATCCTGCCTGTGGTACCTTAGGCAAGTAACGTACCCTCTCAGTTCCTCAGTTTCTGACCTGACAAATGCAGGCAACAGCACCTACTCCCTAGGGTTGTTACAAAGAGTAAATATGTTGCTTTCTGCAAAGCGCATTTACAATAGTGCTCCACACATAGTGAGCATTTGATAAATGTTGCTATCGTTACTACTGGAAAAGCTTCCTAGACATTTCCTCTGCTTTCAGTCCCTCACTCCACTGCCCCCGCGCAACAATAATTAGAGCTACCTCTGAGCGAGTTGAGTGCTTCCTATGTGCCAACCCTTGTCTAAGCTCTTTATATCTTTTATTTTATTTCTTATAACAATCGGCACTAGATGTTCTCCTCCATTTTACAGATGGGAAAACTGAGGGTTGGAAAATTTCCAGTCCATCTTTTACAATTTCTTTTAGAAATCGCAACATCTATTTTTGTCACATTATTTCTTTGCTCAATAGTCCACAAAATCTTCTATTAACTGCCCCCACATTGCCTTGGCTTTCCCACCATGGATGTTTGCTTAGTGTTTAACTGATTCTCCTTGTTCTCCAATATGACCATTCCAAGTCCATCTCCTGCTTTCTCATCTGCAGTCCTGACGTAACTCAGTTCTGCTTATGTCCCTTTCTTTCCTCTTTACCATTTTTATCATAAGATAACGGTTGAAAATCTTCTTCTCCTAGAAGTACAGTGAAGTACTCTATCCCCCCTGTACTTTTTGGAGTATACAACTACATACACCTTAAAAAAAGATGAAAAAAAAAACATGGATGCATGCAGTCAAGGATAAAATTATTGGTGCAGATTGGTGGAACTTTGGAACAAAGTGTCATTATTTTAAGCCTTTTCCAAACCACTGACAAGGTGGCCAAGGTGGTCTTGATGGTTTAGCATAGCACTTCTCAGACCTCAAAGTGCACAGGAGTCACCCCCGGATCTGGTTAAAATGCAGATTCTGATTCAGCATGTCTTGGGTAGGGCCCAAGATTCTACATCTCTGACAAGCTCTCGGGTGATGCCAATGCTGCTGGTCCTTGAGTGGCAAGAGTTGAATAGACATTATTCTATGAAGGTTAAGTGAGGAGTACTGAAAACATTAAGTAACAAAGAGGTAGGTCTAAGAAAAAACTCAAAAACTTATAAATAAAAACTTGAAAATAATTGTAGTTACAAGCATGACTTTTAATATATGAAGAACTTACACAAATAGATTTAAAAACACTAAAATATTAGCAAAATGAGCAAAGCACATGAATGTACAGTTCACAGAAGAAATTAAAAGTCTAACAAAGCCCATTTCAAAGTTCAATAAAACTGGTAACAAAAGAAAAGTGAATTAAACTCAGAAACTTTTTTCCCTTACTAAATTAATAATAATGAGCAAAATTTATAATACCCAAGATGTTAAGATGCAATGCCACAAACACCTTCATATACTACTCTAAAGGTTTTAAATGCACACTCCCTTTCTAGAAAGCAATTTTAAAATTTGTATCACATGTTTAAAGTATTGCTACATTTTAACTCAGTAATTCTACTTCCAGAAATCTATCTCATGGAAATAATCAGGTGGGGACAAATTATACACATATTAAAAAAAAGTGATAACCTGAAATTAATGAGAATTGTTATAAAATCTTATGATAGAATATTTTGTTATCATTAAAAGTTGTTTTTGAAGACTTATAATAATAAAATAAAATTATCACAATTTGATGTCATAAAATAATCAAAACTGGACATAACTCTAATCTAAAAAATGTATGCATATATACAAAATGAATTTAACATGAACAGGTTTTCTAAGGTTTATAAATTTAGGGATGATTTTGGTTTTCTTTACATTTTTCTGCATATCCCAAGTTTCTACAGTGAGAATAACTTGATTTTGCAATTGTGTGTGTGTGTGTGTGTGTGTATGTGTGTAAAGAGTGAAAGGGAGGTAAACAATAGGAAACATTGTTAACTATTCTTTGGAGAAGCTTGGCTCTTACATAGAAGATGATAGCTATAGCTAGAGGAAAATATAAAATCAAAAGAAATTTCCTCCCTTCCTTTTTCTCTGCCTCTCTTTTCCCCTTGCTCTTTCCTGCCTTCCCCTTCTCTTCCCTTCCCTTCCCTTCCCTCTCTCCCTCCCTTCCTTCCTACCTTCATTACGGGAGAGGTTTGAATACTTCATAGATAACAGAGAAGAAGAAAATACAGTAGTAAAAATAAATGCAGGAGGATCAACTTTCTAGAGGAGACAAGAAAGAATCAGACAAGGAATGCTGCAAGAGGAATTTACTTTAAATGCATTAAAATTTTGTATCACACATTTAAAGTATTCCTATATTTTAACTCAGTAATTCTACTTCCAGAAATCTATCTCATGGAAATAATCAGAGATGGGGACAAATTATACACTATAAAAAAAATGAAAATCTGAAATTAATGAGAATTGCTGTAAAATCTTATGATAGAATATTTTGTCATCATTAAAAGTTATGTTGAATGAATGAATGGATGGATGGATGCCAAGCAGTAACATTGTTTTCTATCATTCTGTTCTTTTTCAACACTGAAAAGGAAAGATCAGTGCATTTCTTTTTTTAATCAAAGGAATAATATTGAATATGGGAAAAGAAGTGTTGAATTCATTATTCAATTGATATCGCTAAGTGGTTTGTATCTTAACTACAGGATTTTATGCTTAAATACTAATTATAAGAAGAGCAAGAAGGAACAGCAGACCAAATTAACTTGTAACTCTTCTTTTAAAGCAAAAAGTATAATTAGAATCCATTTATAAATGTTAATTTCATACAGAGACTGTGACTTGGAGAATGCTGACACTTATTCAGATAATGTTGGAAGTAGAAACTATGCTTGCTCTTAAGGAAGGGTAATTTTTGGGTCATCGGGGCTCTGATCTTTCCAGATAATTTGCATAAACTAGAAAACTTAAACGAAATACATTGGTTTATAAACACAGGTTGAGGTTCCTTTTTCCTTTTAAAAAGTGACATTCAATAGGCACTTACCCTTGATATTTTAAAATTGTAAATTTATTCATCACGAGATTCTAAAACAGCTTTTCACCTGATTTATGTATAAGGCTCTTAAATGTTAAAAACTTCGTTAAATGTAAACTTGATAAATATTTTAGACTTTTTTCATATTCTTTGTCATTTTAAGAGCCTAAAATTTAAATTAAATATAAAAGAATTATAGCTACTTATTTGCTAAACATATTAGTTTATTCATTCATACAGTCATTAATTCAACAACTATTTTTTGAGTTTTGAGCTTCTACTATGTCTTAGGTGCTTCCATTATGTCCTAGGAAACAATTAAAATGTGGCAGCTGTCCTTGTGACGTTTGCAGACTAATGGAGAAGACAGTCTCTGAACACATCATTTCAATACAAGGAAGCATATAAGCTGGTTTGAGGTTTCAGAAATGGCCTCCATGAAGAAGTAAGTGACTTCTAAACTGTATTGGAGGAATCAGTGGCCAATAGTAGATCGATGGAGTCCAGTTAGGAGACTCTTGTGAAAGACAAGGGTGGGAATGGAAAAACTCTTAGAACCTCTGTTTAGATTAATTGATTGTGGTGGCCCTCTCTCAGCTCACTTATCAGCTGGCCCCATGACACACGAGCACGCAAGATATCTCGAGGAAGAAGCAGAAGGCGTGACGATGGTGCCCTGGTTAATTTGTTCCCTTTCAATATACTGCAGTGCACTGCAGTTTCTGTGTGCTTAGTCAAGTGAATTTATAAATTATATTGTCCATTGTACCTGGTTTAAAATTTTCCTCCCAAAATGGACAAGTGGATTTAAAAGATTCCTCTAAAGCAACTTCAGATTAAAAATAACAATAATGCAAGCACAAAGAAATAAGGAAAACTAAAGCTAACACTTACCTAGTAAGAGCTCTGGGCTGGCCACATTGCAAGGTAAAGCAATGACCATTTAATCAAATGTGATAAGAAGTCTGCCGAAAGAATTATCAAGTAGAATTCACGGGTTCACTTCCACAATCATTAAAGATGACCTTTGCAGGTGTGCATTTGTAGACCAGCAATGAAACAATAATTCTTTGTCAATTACCAGGTGGAGTTGAGAAGTGAGTGGCTTGATAACCAAATCAAGGAGGAACCAAAGGTGCACTTACTCTTCTGGGTCCCCACTTTGTGTTTCTGCCAGATCTCTTTCCCAGCTATGACAACCACTGAAACCAAGTATCAAAATAAGCCAAATTTGGAACCAGACTTGTGAATTGCTATATCACAGAATGTTAAACTAAGATGCGAAAAAAACAAAAACAAAAACATGTTGAATCAGATTCCTCGCACTAAAGGTTAGTGTTTTAACAATTTTAGGGGTAAAAGAAAGTATGATTAACAAATAAACTTTAAATGTAAAATCCTACTATTTGAATTTTTTATTTTTTTTGTGAATGTTTTTAGGGTATGTAATAAATAGGATGGCAATACGTATATAATTGACACATACATGTTCTTGTTATATTAGGTTAGTATAATCAAGATGTTTTAATAAAGAGGTGTGCTATCAACATCCTTCGGAAGGAACTTGCCTAGGGGTGATTTGATGAAGATGCCAGAAATACTTAGGAGGTAAATGGACAGGTTTTGTAGTTAATCCCTTTAAAATGCGTACTGTGCAATTGTCCTGTAAGTTGGAAATTATTTCAAAATTAAAAGTTTAAGAAAAAAAAGCACAAAGAAGTCAGCTTAAAAGGGCTCTCATTGATCTAATCTGGGACAAAGGAACCCATAAGCCCACTCTTATAAATGAATAAATGTATATATATGGGAAAGAGAAAGTGCCTCCTTATAATAGAAGACAACTGATACATGGAGAAGGAATGACAGTACTTCAAAAATGTCAAAGTCGTGAAAGTCAAGGAAAGGCTGAGGAAGAGTTCCAGATTGAAAGAGACTAGAAAGAGAGGACAAGTGGGTGTAACGAGCAATCCTCTTTGTATCCTTTATGATAAAGGACATTTCTGGGTCAATTGGAGAAATCTGAAATCCACTTAAAGATATGTGGATGTTCCTGAACAACTTAGCATGGTCACTGCCTAGATATCCCTGAAGATCAGGAAAGTAATTAAACTAGAGGAAGGGTAGCAACAGACAAGATAGAATTTAACAAAGGATTATGAATATTGAATCCTATACAATTTTCTTTTTCTTAGCTGCTAGGGTATTAGCATAGCTAGAAGCAAGTAACTGAAACTATGGTACTGTAACCCATAACATTCTTGGAAATTTCCTATATAACTACTTGTTAAATCACACTTGGAAAGTTATCACCTTTTTACATATATGTTATATTTCACAATAAAGAAATAACTGAAACTGTGGAACTGTAACCTATAACATTCTTGGAAATTTGCTCTCTAACTACTTGTTAAATTGCACTTGGAAAGTTATCACTTCTATGTAAATATGTTATATTCCACAATATTTTAAAAAGGTATATGGGAGTTCTTTATATTATTATTGCAACTTTTCCATAAATTTGAAACTGTTTCATAACAAAATATTTTTTTAAAGAGACCGTCGCCTTTTGTGTTTCACCTTTCTGTCTTCTTTCTGCCTGGAATATAGACAGCCTAGCATGTAGATGAAGTCCCATGATAAGTAAGAATTACAGAACAGTAATAAAGGAGCTGTGCAGCTGCCACACAGCCCTGGACTGACCACCTGAAAATGTCTGCTTGTATGGAGGAAGATAAAACCACTTGAGGGTTCAAAAAAAATGTATCCTGGATCATGCCCATCACCCCCTCCTTATGAAAACACTTTATGCTTACAGGGTCTAGAGTCTGAAATCTTTAACAAGGTCATTACCTCAGGGAAGTGCTCCCTGATTCCAACTCTCATGGAATCATGCTCCTTTTCCTCAGAGCATTTATCTCCATCTGTAATTAAACATTCACTTGGTGAGACCATTTGAGTAATCTGGTCCCTCAGTCTAACTCCAAGCTCCACTAAAGACTAGCTGAATGCCTGGCACTTAGTAAAAAATGAATTAATTAGATGTGAAGAATGAAGGAGAGAGGCCAAGATGCTTCTGTGTTTCTGGCTTGAGCAACTGTGCACATGGTGGTGCCATTTCCCAAAATGGGATTTATGAGAGGAGAAGAAAGTTTGAGTTGGGAAAAGAAATGATGAGTTCAATTTTGGACATGTTAAATTTAAATAGAAAACTTTGAACATTTTACTTTAGAAGTACATAAGTATATGTATGTATATATAAATAACTATAAATGTGTATCAACCAAAGACTATCAATTTTAAATCTTGTTAGAACTACCCCCTTTGTGATTATGAAATAGCATCGTATACCTAAAATATAACAAATAAAGAGCCCTTCAAACTCAAGCAAGCTGAAAATTATACAGTATTTATTATTTTAAGAAAAATCATTTAGAATGGAAACATTTTAGCAAAGTGTGTAACTCTACTCAAGTAACGACTAAGATTCGTTCCCTTAAATACTGTTAGCAGTAAAATAAGCAAACTGAAACAAAAAAACTACCCTTCCAGCAGAGAAGACAAAAACTGTATTTCTGCCCAGCAAACCCTCAGTATCAATTAGTCCCATGAAAGCGGGCCTCCAACATCCCATGGTGTCTGTTTTGGTTTGCTAAAACTGCCAGAATGCAATATACCAGTAATGGGTTGGCTTTTACAATGGGGATCTATTAAGTTTACAAATTTACAGCTCCAAGGCCATGAAAATGTCCCAATTAAGACATCAACAGAATGATACCTTCTCTGAAGAAAAGCCACTGGCATCCAGGGTTCCTTTGTCAGATAGCATGGCACATGGCCGGCATCTGCTGGTCCTTTGCTCCCCGGTTCCATTGCTTTCAGCACTGGGTTCCAGTGGCTTCCTCTCTGAGCTTCTTTGGGTTCTCTCTTAGCATCTCTGGGGCTTTTCTCTCTCAATTCTTTCCAGGTGTTTCTCTGAGCTCTATCAATTTCATCTCTTTTTAAAGGACTCCTATCATAGGATTAAGACCCACCTTGAATGGGTTGGGTCACATCTCAATTGAAATATCCAAACCAAAATGTGCCACCCATAATAGGTCTGCACCCACTAGGATGGATTAAGAGAACATGGCCTTTTCTGGGGTATATAACAGCTCCAAACTAGCACAGTGACCCAACCCTAGTCCTGACCTGAGATAGCTCATGCTATGCCCTTGTGACTTGTTTCAGAGATTTCTGGCCCCTGAAATTGTCATTCATTTGCTCGTTTTCTTTTCCACATCCTCTCTTGCCTTGATGCATTTCACCACTTCCTTGCTATTGCTTTCATTTCTCTAGTACTTGGATGAAGATCATTTATTGCGCTATATTGCCTTTGGATCCTAAACTGATAAGAAAGTAAGGATGATCACATTGGATCAGAACTAAGAAGAGTCAGTCCTGTAGCCTGTTCCTTATGTGTCTTTAAGAGCTTATGGAAGGTGTATACATCTCCCCAGTCTCAGCCATCTGAGTATTTCATTTGGATCTCATATTCATAATTTTTGTCATCCTGGCTTTGAAGGAATGTTTTTAAACATGCTTTACCTTCCCTTGCCTGACTCCAAAGCTTGTGCTCTTAGCTTCTGTGCTGTTAGTGAACATCTTTGTGAATTATTTCTCTGGTGCAGATTCCCAGACATCAATCAGGTCTATGTTCCTCCTACTTGTTGTCAAACTGTTCTCCAATAACAATTATTATTTATTGTATATTTAAGATAGGTAGGAACTGCTCTAAGTGCTTTACATATATTAACCTATATATTTCACATAACCTTAGAGATAGATATTATTTTTATTTACACAAGAAACTGAAGCATAGAGAACTTAAGTAACAAGCCCAAGGTCACAGAGCTAGTAGGTTGTGGTACCAGGATTAGAACCCAGGAAGTTTGGCCCACACTCTTTTTAAAAAAAAATTTTAACTTTTATTGATTTTTTTATTAGGGAAGTTGTGGGTTTATAGAACAATCGTGCAAAAAATACAGGATTCCCATATACCACCGCCACACCAACATCTTACATTGGTGTGCAACTTTTGTTACAAATGATAGCATATTTTTACAATTCCACTATTAATTAAAGTCCACGGTTTAACTTAGAATTCCCTGTTAGTGTAGTGTAGTTCCATGGACTTAAAAAAAAAATGTATTCTGTTATCATATATACAATCTAACATTTCCCCTTTTAATCCTATTCAGATAAATATTTCCGTGCTGTTAATTGCATCCACAATATTGTGCTACCATCACCACTATCCAATACCTAAATATTTCCATCATTCCAAATAGGAACCCTGTGTATTTAATCCTTAACTTCCCAATCCCTATTCCCACCCATTCTCTGGTAACCCATATTCTAGATTCTGACTCTTTGAGTTCTCTTATTCTAATTGTTTCAAATCAGTGAGATCATACAATATTTTGTCCTTTTCTGTCTGGCTTATCTCATTCAACATGATGTCTTCATAGTTCATCCATGTTGTCACATGTATGAACTTCATTCCTTTTCATGGCTGAATGATATTCCATTGTATGTATATACCTCATTTTATTTATCCATTCATTGGTTGATGGACACTTGGGTTGCTTCCATCTTCTGGCAATTGGGAATAATGCCGCTATGAACATCAGTGTGCACAAATCTGTTTGTGTCCCTGTTTCCAATTCTTTTGGGTATACCTAGTCGTGGGATTTCTGGGACATATGGTAGTTCTATACTTAGCTTTCTGAGGAACTGCCAAACTGTCTTCCACAGCAAGCCCCCACTTTCAATCATTAAATTTGCTACTTTACAAAAAGTTATAATAATTTACCTGGCACCATTAGCAGGTGTGGGTGCTATATACTTCTACTTTTTAATTAATACATTCTTATATAGATCCTAAACTTGCCCTTTTCACCTTAAAGCTAAAGTTGGGAGCTGAAGTGGAGGCCTAACTATTCTCTAATACCTTCTCTCTCCTTCCCACAATGGGATGAATGGGAGTTGGGAGCGTGTGCTTGATAGTTTTTTGAGTATGGATGAACATACTAGAATACTTTGAGCCTATCAGTTTGGGCTTTGAAAATTCATTGCCCTATGCTTATTTCTGCAAAATGTGAAAAATAATAACAGGTACCATTTATTGAGCAATTATTACTTACCAAGCATTGTGGAAAGTGCTCTGTAGACATTGAGTCATTGATCATTAGATGGGTATCATTACCCCATAATGCAACAAATTAAGGAGTTACAAAGGTAGGTTTCAAACTCTAAAAGCCCAAGCCACTCCTAGTTGCCCTGCATAATGATGCATAAAGGTCAGTCAAATTAGACATTAAACTTCTAGGACTGATCATAAGGCCCTGGTTCTTTGGTTTACTTTGAATGAATGAAACTGCATTGCCATACCATCATAATGCCTAAAGGATCACATTCCCAGCTCCCCAAAAAGGCAAAAAACAACCAAGTAACCCTAAAAAGTTGACCTTGGTCCTAAATCAGAGGTAATAGATATTTTCTGGGAGGCCTCCTCTGAGATTTCAATTTAAATTCAGTTTAGAGTCAGTGGGGGTTATTGACTTCCTGCCAGAGCCAATTACAAATCTGATGGGGTAGAATGCTGACCATAATACTAGAAGAGAAGCCAGTGGCCCTTGTCACAGTGTTACCAGGGGGGGTTTAGGCCACACAGCACTATATGTCTACAGAAGGGTGGCTAAGACAATTGGGGGCTTCTCTAGTTGCAAATTTACTTTTTCCTGTGGTTTCTTAACTAATTCCTAGTGTCAAAATATTATCATCTATGGATGAGATCCAAAGAACATCAAGGATAAAAACAGTCATCCAGAAAAAGAAATGTGATTACATCAATCAAAAGAAAAAACTACTTTTAAAGACCATGTATCATTTTAGCATCAATTTAAGAAACAAAAGACTCATTTCAGAATAAGCAACTTTTTTTCTAATGAGGTTGAATGCATCCATTAGTTGGTTGTACTGCTTCTATTACAAATAGGAAATGTGCAGAACATTTAATATTCTGAAATAATTTCACCAGTTTCCTTTCCTATTTTTCACAATTGTTAAAATTCAGACACATCCATGACAGTCCTTTACAGATTAAAAAGAAAAAATAAATTCAAAAGATAATCTTGATCTTATTACTCAAAATCCTTACATAAGAAGTCTGCTAGTATCAGGCCAGATGTATTTAGAAAGCTTTGAAAACCAGTGGAGAAAAACAGTATTCTTTGTAAGAACACAGCTGGTGGTGGCCCCTTCCACAGCTGTCCTATTGAGGAACCCAGATGGGGAGCTAGTGCAACCCGGGTGAATGCAAGGTGAAGCCGGGATGAGAGCACATGTGGTTTAAGTTCAGGCTGAATCCTCTCTGGGGTTTGAGTGATCTTTCTTCACAAAGCTGCTCCTCTTTCCTGGAATCATACAAGGAAGACTGACGGGGCCCTTGGAAAACTCCCAGGTGACCTGAAGTTATCTAATTCTCCTTTTGCAGTATGGACTCCTTCCCCAGTCTCATTTTTTGAGCAGATAGAGTTTTAATTTTCTCCATTGCATGGAAGAGAGCAGTAAAATCCCATTACAGAGCAAATTGAGTCTCTGGACTCTGGGGAAACAGGGCAGCAGATCCCATCTGAAGGCAGAATGGTCTGGGATCCTTCCCTTCTAACCCTCCAAAGAATGTTTGTTGTTCCAGCATCAGCGAACATTTATACCTATGCATAGAGAACTGACTTTGGAGTCAGCTAGATTCAAGAACTAGGTATGCCAATTAGAGCCCTGTAATTTGGGATAAATTCCTTACCTTCTAAAATGGTGATTAGGATGATTACACTTCTTAGGAATGTTGTGAAGATTAAAGGAGAAACCATCTTTACAGTGTTTAACCACTTGCTTGCCTCTCAGCAAGCACTCACTGGATAGGGGAAATTGTCATCAAGACACCCTTGCCCACATTTGAGAAATACAGCAATTGAATTTGGGTACTGAACTACTGAAAGGACATCTGAAAGGAAGTTTCACCTACAAGTAGTTCTGGAGATAAATTCACTCTGGGGTTCCCAGGCACTCTTCCTGGTATCCTCCTGAACACCACTCCCCCCCACCCCCCACTTTTCCACATAAGAATAGTCCTTGAATTCAGCCTCCATGTTGAGGTTTACACTCCAGTTCCAAGTCGTGGACTAAATTCCAGAAGAGGGGAGAAGATCCTTCCAAACTTTTGGCCCAAGTGTTTCTGATTGCAAATGGTTAAGAATGTGCATGGACTTTGAATTCAGACCTGAACGGGAATCACTTCCCTCTATCCCACTTCACCATTTACTGTCCTATGTGAACGTGGCCAATTTAACCTCTTTGAACCTGATCTCTTATTTCTACAAAGAGGATTATACCTCACTGAGAAAAGGATTAAACGAGAATGTTTATGTGTACAGTGCTTAGCACAGTAGCTGTTTTTATAGTAGGTGCACAATTTATAATAGCTATTGAATCCAGGTCAAAAAGTGGCAGGTAACTGCAGTCTTTTTGGTGTATAGAAACTGGCAAGTAAGTTATAACTGGAACCAAAAGATAAGCTTGATATCAGACTCCCTTCACTGGTGAATATGCATTTTGCCTTTAATAAGACAGACTTTTCAATAGGCTTACTCAGTAAGTATGGCCCGGAATTTACCTACTTTACCTATTCAAATTTTTTAGCTGCTTAAACCTTATTCATAAGCATTATTTGTGCCAGGCAAGATGTGCACTACCTACAATTAGTAATTTCATACCAAATTACTTTCCTCTAGGAAGGAAGGAGAAAGAACCAACTTTTCCATGACTGGCAGAACACTACAATGGGATGTGTACTCCCCCCCCCCCCTTTTATATATAAATTGGGAAAACTGAGGATTAGAGCAGATGAGGGAAGCAGCAAGTTCAGAGGCAGCATTTGAACGCAGGCCCGTGGGAGCTAGGTTGCCCATCTTTGCCCCATTCTGTTTACAGACCTTTCACTTTCTCAGGTTTATTCCAGAAGATTGTAGCACGCTATCTAAATAGGGTTCTCAGGAAGCCAATGGTTAACTATTAAAGACCATTTACTCCCATTCAGCAGGAATAAGAATTTTGATCAGTCATGAGGAATTCGAAATTTATCTGTTCTCTTCGCTTTTCCAGTGGTGATTAAAAAGCGGTCAACTCCATTACAGTAGCAACGCAAAACGCTTCAGGTAGATTAATTTTTGAATTATGATTTACCCTCTCTTTCCTGTTTTGATGGGACGGAAACTGAACCATCCCTGCCAATAAAATGCTGGAATTTCCACGCCGCAAATTCGCGCCATACTGACAGTTTAATAGGCAGACGCGCAGGTGGTATTTCCCGTCGCCATTTTAAGGAAACACAGCTCCCCTGCAAGGAAGTGCCCAGTCAGTTAAAAGGGGCTGTGTCTGAAACAAAGATGAAGCAGAAGAAAGGAAATGGGGCCCTCTGCCCCTTCCCCCTTCATCATGCCCCTTCCCGACCGACCCCGGGACTGGGAGCGCCGCTGCTGGGTTAACCCCGACGTGCCAGGCTGGCCTGGGGGCATCACGTGGGGTCTCCAGACCGGGCAGGAGCGGGCACAGGCCTCTTCGTTCCCAGGCAGGTGCGTGCTCGAGGCTCAGCAAATCCTTCGGGTTGCATCACCCAGTCTCCAAAACAGAGCTCAACAGCGCATATCCCGGGGAGGACTGGCGAGGTCCGCGGGGTGCTGGATCCAGAAAAGGGGAAGCGCCTTCCGCTGCGGGTCACAGAAACAAAGGGTTTCCGAAGGTGCCTAAGGGTCCCGCTCTCCCGGCCACTTCGGCTCCCTTCCCTACAAACCCGGCAGTCGCAGGGCCGTCCCGGGAGTCCATCCACTGTCTCCTCCTGACCCGCAGATCCCGGCGCTACCAGCGGCCAGCCGAGCTTAGCTACGACCGGTAGCTCTCGCGGCCGTTCTCAAGCTGCGCCCTTCCCACAATGCAACTCCCCTTACTCGGCCTCAGCGGAGCCCGGGGTACCCCAAAATGCACCCGCGGTGTACCACCCTCCGTTCCTCCGCCGGCGCGCCCCCACCCACCGCCACGCCCACCCCCCAAAGTCTCCTGGGCTCCAGCCACCGCCGCAGCTGGGTTCCGAGCACTCTGCCAGGCCCCAGGAGGGTGCCGGGCAGGTTGCCCCGGCTGTGCGCAGGCTCTGCTCCCGGTTCCACAGTCAGCGGCGCCTTGCACACGCGTGCTCCGCAAAACCTCTCTACCCCTTCCCAGACGCACAGTCTCCGCCAGCCGCGGTGGCTGCATCGTCCGCTAGCGGCTAGAGGGAGGCAGCAAGGCGCAGCCACCAGCACTGACACCATGTGACGGGCACCGCTCAGTGACACGAATCTTTGGTTAAAGAGCGGCCGCACCGGAGGCGGGGAGACGGTGCGCGGGACGCGGAGGAATGGCCTGAATTTCCCGTTAAATCATCACCAGCCATGGATGCGCAAGGGCGACGCGCCTCCCAGTAGGAGTATGAGTAAGATTCAAGATCCTCAGCGCCCAATACTATCGATGTAAGTGCGAGGCTGGCGAGCAGACTGTGGGTGGGGGTGGGCGGGGTGGGAGATTCTGATGCAATCAGACCCGAAGGAGGAGGAGAGCGAGGCGAGCGCGGGCCGAGGCAGTCAAGCCGCTCCGCCTCAAGGTCGCCGGGAACCACTGCCCTTCACCTTCCTCGGAAATCCGCCACGCCAACCCTCCCCGCCCAACTTTCGCTGACGCGGGCCACCTTTTCCCGCGGCAGAATCCTCAGCCTCCTGCCAGCCGTCGGCTGAGGCAGCCAAACCTTGACACAAAGGACGTAAAACGGCCGGAGGGAAAAACCCGGAAGGGCGAACACCTGGGCATCTCTTTTTGCCCTTTCCTTTATTTCCCGAGGTAAGTTTTTTTTTTTTTTTCTTCCCGTTCCCAGGAAGAGTTGAAGGAAACACGGCAGGGAGGGAAGGATGTAGAAATCATCCATGCGGGAGTGAAAGGAAGGAGAGCGCGGTTGTGGCCGATGCGTTCGGGTTTTGCGTTTAGGAAAGGAAAAGTCCAGGTCCTCTGCTCTCCCCCGAACAGAAACGGCAGCGTAAGGAAACGCAGGGAACTACGATTTCACCTTGGCGTGGGCTGTGACTTACTTTTTTGGTCTATTTTCATGGTGGTCGTGTGGTACCAAATCTGATTAAATTCTACCACGCCGATCCGGAGGGAGAGCGCAGCCGACGGTAGGGCGCGACTGTATCACGAGGCGAATTTGAATTTTGAACACTTAGGGCGAATTTCCGGTGTCTCCGGGGCCCAGAGGAGATCGTGTATTGTGCCAGGGGATGCTGCGTGCGGCGGGCTGGGTTTCGGAGACTGGCCGGCGGCCTGCCCGGGCCCCGCGCTCAGAAGCCCAGACTGGGGAGCGTAACCGCTGAGCATGAGTAAACAGGGGCACGTTTGCCGCCCTTCCCTTACGTCTGCCTCTTTCCTCTATAACGAAGAGGAGTAGGAGAATGCGGGGGATTTTACTAAAGGATGCTGGCACTGACTCACTGTCCTCTTTTGCCCTGAAGAGATTCTCTCCAAATGAAGAGGGGGAAATGGGGGAAGTGTGCTTATCAGAGAGCCGGGATCCACCGGACGCTGGCGAACAAAGGCTACCGCTCGCGCGGTGTCCAGGCGCGAACAGCGCTCGCCTAGGGTTCCATTTCCTCACCGCACTCCCCCCGACCGCGCTCGCCTCGCGTGTCCCTTTTACCACCAGGACCTCGCTCGCCTTCCTAAACCTCGCCACAAAAAGCCTTTAAACTCGCCGGAAAAGTGCCGGGAGGAAAGCGCGCCTTCACCCTCGTGCGCGTCCCAGGGCGACCCCCCATCCCTACCCCAGTCTGCCTCCCCGCACGTGGGGCTTCAAAATACCCACCGGGACCCCGCAGGTTACGGGGCTGCCCGGGAGCCGCTTCCCTGCCTGATCCCCAGCCTCTCGGCTTGGGCTGAACTGTAGTCAGAGAAGGTACGAGTGTTTATGGCGACAAAAGAAATTTCGCGGTAACCGCGTCACGGCGTTCCGGGTGCCTTTCACAGGCTGCCTTCGCCTTGGGAAGGTGGTGCTACAGTGAGAGTCCTTTGTGTCTCACTCTGCGGCGCAGACCCAGAGTTTTTTTTTTTTTTTTAAATAACACTTTCTTTTGTGGAAATTGACTACCGCCAGGATCACGTACTTTCTCAGACCAATGCATGGTGACCTATGTAGTAAGAGCGAAAAAGACCCCAAATGCTAGGAAATGCTATGAATTTGCATTTGGAAGGTATTTGACATCTCTGTAGTTGGTCTTTTTGCTTTTTAATATAAGGAAAGAAATAAACCTATGGTGTGCCAAGTACAGGGCCCAGCGAGGCTGTAATTTGTCACCTTGATGGAAGAAACTGTGGAGCAACTCGTGCTTTTTTCTGACGTCAGAGGACAACGGAAATAAAACCTGAGCTGGGTGGCAGGGTGGCCTCGCGGTCAGACATCTCATGCCGGCTGGGTAATCCCTGAATCTATGCAAAACGGCCAGATCAGGGTACTGATCCGGTGTGGACCCCCTGGATTCCGGTTCCACCACAGCCTCAAAATGGCACTTCAGAGTCATTTCAGTTCTTGGTATGTCGTCCTACGCTTCAGGAAAAGGGGCTAGTTTGGCTTGAGGTCTTCACCTTGATGAGGTTTACTCGCTTTTTGTTTTCTTCATATATTCAATAAATGTTTCCTACTGAGGGCTCACTATGTGGCAGGCAGCAACCAACAAGATAAAGTTGTTGCCTTGTTGCTGCTTCCGCGAAGCTTCTATTCTTGGGGAAAAACAGATAATAAATGCGTATATACATCAAACAAATTTCAGGAATTGGTTAATGCTATGCAGAAATAAAACAGGATCATGTGATGGGGGAGCGCGCTTGAGATACAGTGGCCCCCTGGAAGAACCTGTGTGAAGAGGTGACCTGAATGACGAGGTGTCAGCTAGCTGTTTGAATGATTAGGGGAAGCACTCAGGTACAAAGGTACCAAGACCCTTGCTGATTACACTGCTCGGACGGTAATATAACTCAGCAGATGTGATTAGTAGATGTTAAAGGCATTTTCAATTCTTTAAAAAGCACTTTGTTGCTAATATTTTGTACATTACTCCATAAATTAACGGTATTTACATTTCTAAAACTCAGTTCACATTTTTTAAATGACCTCGCTTCCTAAAACCTCAAGTGTGTTCTGACTGCCAATAAATAAATCCAGATTCCTTCATAACACTCAGGACCTTCCACAATCTGACTCATACCCTCTTTCTGTCTCTTTCTCCTGGCATTCCCTTTCTCCCAGTTCACCCCATGCTCTACCTGCCACTTTTCTGCCTTACTATCTCTATTCATTCCAGATTGGAATGCCTACTGAAATCCTATGTTTGTGAAGTAGTGGTGCCACTTTACCACCATTTCAAATAGGCATTCACTGATCACCTCAGTAACATTTTCATCAGGATTTATTTATCTTTCATTTTCTGCGCTATTGTTGCTCCAGTGGTGAAAGGTGGGGAAAAGGGCTTAGGTTTGGAATCAGATACAAATCCCAAGTCTCAGTTTGCCAGCTGAGGGATCTTGCGCAAATTTCTTAGCATCTCTAACCCTCAAAACCCCAGTTTTTTTGTTTGTTTGTCTCATTTGTTAAATGGAGACGATGATAATGATGATGTTAGTACCAATATTACTGAGCTTTCCTGTAGATTTAATTAGAGAATGGATGTGAAATGCTTGGCATGGGGTTAGTGCTTTCTCTCTCTCTCTTTCTTTCTCTCTCTCTCTCTCTGTCTCTGTCTTTCGAATTATAAGGGACTTCAGATTTCTTGTCTATCAGAGGAGGTGAGGATAGTTGATCAGTAAAGTTGCTCTTACCTCTGAAATTCAATGAATATGTAATCTTTTAAAAATACTTTTCTGAAAATAATGTCTTAATAGAAATGACTTGAATCTTTTCAAGTCTCCGAGAGAAGAATATGCATCTATGAAAGGTAATGTGGGGATGGGGCAAGTATGTACATGGAAGTAAGCACATTAAAAATTGCATCATAAACTTCAGAAAAAGTTTATGGAACATTGACCCTAAATTGAGCCTTTTAAGAACATTATAATATTTATTTCTGAAATCTGAGCACATTATATTCATTTCTTTGTAGTGACAACCCGTATGTCAGAGTTAGTTACTAACAATAGAGATTTTAAATGATTGGGAAGGCAGCATGGTTTGGAAAAGGAAATACTGGGCTTGCAACCAATAAACTGTTTCCAGTAAGGTTACAATGTGTCTTTGCCAATAAGTAGCTGGGTGCCTTTGGACAACTCATTTAATTTTTTTATGCCTCATTTTCTCATCTGTCCTAATTGCTAATTAATAGTTTCTGAGCTGCCTTCCTCACAGAGTTGTGAAGAAAAGATGAGAATAGCTGAGAAAATCCTTGAACAAGTTGAAAGAACTATTCAAGATCACAGACAGCTATCATTAAAACACTGCTTATCTGTAGGTTTAGGAGATGAGTTTAGATTAGTGATTCTCAATGCTGGCTTCAGGTTAGATTCACCTGGAGTTTTCAAAAAGTTACTGATGCCCAGAGTCCATCTCCAGAGAATTAACTTTAGCTGGCCTTTGGGGAGCCCAGATGTGGGATACTATATAATTCAAGACCAAATGATGATGTTAGTCCTTGAACAATTCCTTTCTTCTCTCTGCACCTTAGAATATGCAGTGGTTTAGATTTTAAAACAAACCAAATGAAAATGAAAAATCAGAAATTAAATGAGGTTCTCCATATGTTGCTCGAAAAAGTCACAGTACTGTGAAGTTACGGCGCTTGACTGATTTTTTCCCTGATTTGAGTAAACAAACCAGTTGTTGACATCATGGAGCCACAGCCTCAGGTTACAATTTATAGCCTGAATTTTCCCAGGCATTCCAGTGCTACAGCCAGGGCCATATAAAGATTTAATGTGTGGATCTAAGTTTCCATGTCTTAGGAGTGACAGTGAAGATTGCAAAAGAAAGAGACAATGGAAAGGAAAAGGAAGAGGATAGACTATGTCCCAAGGGATGGGAGAAGGGGGTTCTTGAGCAGAACACAGAGAAAGAGTTGTGCTTGATTTATTGCACTGTTTTTATTTAGGTCTGAGGTTGCAAACTGGTGGCCATTGGGCAAAATTAAACCTAGGGGCATATTTTATGTGATCTTCACTTTTTTTTAAACTGGTTTGGCATTAGTTGCCAACATTTGAAAATCAGAATTTCATTGTTTCACTTAAAATCTTGAGTTCTGGCATTTCTGAAAATAACATTAAAAATCTGGCTCATTCCTACTGTCAGCTGGAGGGAGGGCAATAGATGGGGCATGTGTTTACCAGTTCTTAGCACCCAGTCTGCTTTGCTCATTTATCTGACCTATCTGGACCCTGGTTGCATTTAAGTTTCCAACTCTTAGTCTAATCTGTAGATCTTAATGCTGGCTGCACATTATAATCCCCTGGAGAGCATTTAAGAGTCTAATGCTTGTGTCCTATTCTAGATCAATTAAATCACAAACTGGAGGGGTGCCCCTTATCACTAACCATAGGTAATTCTTATGTCCAGTCAAAACTGAGTACTACTGGTCTGAATCAACTGATCAAAAGATTTGCACACAAGTCCATCTTCTTATCTTTGAAAAGTGATCCATTGAGAAAGAAATTCAGAGGATTTTGGATTGGGGAGAGATCTTTGAGAGAGCATCAGTTAATCCAGACTTTCTATATTAAGGTGAGGAAGCTGAGGCTCAGAGAGAAGAAAGGAATTGTTCAAGGACTAAAATCATCATTTGGTATTGAATTATAAAAGTATCTTTTATTTTTCTGTTTTCAAATAAAGGCATATTTTAAAATGATTCTTTTATAAATGATCTTCTTTACATGTACCGTTTCATAATGCTTTAAAATTGTCATTATTTCTGTTTTCTTAGATATTTTATAGGGAGTTAACTGTCATAGTTTAGCTAGGGCTTATTAACAACTCCCATCCTTTCTTTTTAGTTCAATAGCAATCCTTGATCAGAAATATTGTTAGAGCAAAAACATAAACATGCAAAGAAAAAGAATTTTCTCAAAAGCTGAAATATTCCAGGCTGTTTTCAACACCATAGGTGTTTAGTAATTATTTAAATTTATTACTTTTTAGTTCATGAGAAACATTTTTAATTTTGTTGGTATTCACCCTACTCAAAAGTACTCACTGTTCTAAGTTAACTTCAAATGTATTTGTGTTTTTGTATAATATACAGTCTGTCCTCCTGTATCCAGAGTTGTAGGCTGACTTCATTAACATCTGATATTATTAGTGTTTTCTGCCTTAGAGGAATCAGTTTCATAGCATCTGAATATGGAGAGAACAATTTCCAGATATCATAGCCTGGCACTTAAGTGGGCATGGGCTTGATGGGAAAGTGGGGAAGAGTGTGTTCAGGGACAGAAGAATGGGGTCAACAAAGCAGAGAAATGCATGAGAGCAGCCCAATTTTCAGGAACAGAAGATACACAAGGAATACAGTGGGAGAGAAAGTTAAGGAGATAGGTAGGAGCAATCTGGGCTTTGAATGTGAAGTTCCAGAGATTAGACTTGTTCCTGTAGACATTAGGAACAGTTGATGATTGACGAGGAAAAAGAAGACTGGGCAAGACATTTATTTCCTGGAAGAATCTGCTTCTGTAGATGGGCGAAGGTAGGGAACTGAGGGAGGCAAGGAGCAGACCTACCGCAGCACAGCCAGGGTTGGGGCAGCAGGAACTGAGAGGAAGAAGAGGATGGGAAGACACATTATGAAAAAATGTTGCCACGTTTGGTGACTGATTAGATGAAGTCGAGTTAAAGTGACACCGGGATTTCAAAGCTGAGTGACTAGGAGAATGAGTGTTATTTTTAACAGAAATAGAAAAGCTGGTGTGCGGGGTCACGTGATGGGCTCAGTTTTAGGCATGTGGAGTTTGAGGTAATGGTGGAATTCCAGATGGAGGTGTCCAGCAGGCAGCTGGAGTCTGAAAAGAATTTATGGAAATTTTCCTGAGCAGGAAGGAACCTGAGAGATCATTTCTCTCTCCAGCTTTCTCATTTTACAGATGAAGAAACGTGCCACATTAAGTGATGTGATCATTATCAAGTAATACTTATGAGGGTGGTCCTATTTCATAATGCAAATGAATACTAGTTTGATAAAATGAAAAACATCAGGAAAAAGATCGACAAGATGCTCTTGCGGGACCAAGCCTGACACCACAGGCTTGAAGCCCTAAAAGGGATTGGATTTGGACTGTGCGGGTAAGCAGAGTAAAGGACCAAAGAGCTACCTCTACACTAAGAGTGGGAGGAGGATGGTGAGCTGACAGGAGGCCGAGAAGCAGCACTTAGGAGGATGCAGTGAGGAGCAAGTTTGTGCAGGTTGGTAATCAGAGTGCCATACTGGAGAAGGAGTCAAAGAGAATGAGGACCGAGGAAGGCTGCTTGCCTGCATTCGGAAGTGGCAGTAACACATATAGTAGCAATGAGAGTAACAGTAGCTTACAAGAACCAGGCCAGGCACTGTTCCAAGTGCTGCGTGTGGACCAAATTATTGAATCTTTTTAATGACTATACGAGGTGAGTATGACTTGATCTCCATTTGACAGATCAGGAAACCGAGGCCACACAGCAACCCAGTGATGGAACCAGAATTTGCTTGTTGAGTGGGGCTTCAGGGAAATGATGAGCACAAGAGCAAGTAGTTCATACTGTTGGAAGTAAACAGTACCATTGGAAGATGGTAGTTGAAGGTTCTCCACAAGGTGACATTCGAGAAAAAGAGCTCTGAGTGATTGACAAATTCAGGGAAGCTGGCAGAGAGGAAATGGTGATACAAGGTCCTAGAGGGGAAGAGACCAAAAGCATTGGTTGAGAGGTAAATCTTGGGCACCAGGAGAGAAAATCACCTTTTCTTCTGACATTGCCTTCTGGCTTCCAGTCTTTTCACTGCTGAGGGCCATTGTAATTTTTTCCCACCCCCTAAGGACCCCATGTTTTCAAAGATTTTGAGTATCAACTCTAACCTTTTATTTTAATTGATGTGTAATTTATCTACTGTTCAAAGTCTAGATCTTAAGAATTCAGCTTAATAAGTTTTGACTGTCAACTTCTATTTATTAACTCATTTTCCATTTTTATGACTCAAAAATTCATAAAATTGCCAGTCGGACTCTAGGACTATCACATCAAGTGAATACACTAGAGCCAAAAACAAGGATCCCTGACATTTTAGTTACCCTGTTTAACCTGTTTGATACCTTTTGAAATATAGAAAAACAACTCATAGTTCTATATTATTACCAACTTAGGGCTCCACAATCCAAGGACCCCAAGTGGGTAACCAAGTCTAGTCAATTATGGGAGAAGATGGCCAGAAAGAATGGGATCACCATTGGTTTTAGGCTTAACACTTTCTCAAAACCAAGACCTAGCTATCATATTAATACATAGCCACCGAGCCAGGAGAGGCACGCTATGATTAGTTCTTCAGAATAAAAACCCCAATGACAATCCAAAATGTATTTTAAAATTAAATGCATGTGACTGGATAGTTAGTGATAAGGGAATTATTATTTTCTAGGCTCAATAGTGATGTAGTATGTTTTTTTAAAGACAGTGTTTAGGGATATATGCTGAAATGTTTGCAGATAATACAATATCTGGGATCTACTTCAAAATAATTTTAGGTGATGGTGGGGGTAAAAATGCAGCAAGATTGGCCTGAATTGATTGTTGTTGGAGCTGATACATGGGTGTTCATAATACTTTTGTCTACTTTTATATGTGTTTAAAATTTCCCCTAAAAAGTTTTGAAAGGGAGGAAAAGATAGATTTAAGAATATTTATCAGAGTTCAGTTGCATGTCACAGAGATCTTTCTATGTTAAGAAAAAGAGCTTTAATACAGGGAATTATGTGCCTATAAAATTGTTGGAGGAGCTGGCAGAGCAGGCTGCCACCTGGGCCTCTAGGAATGATTAGCAGAACACCATTCAACTGGCCTGGCAAGGGAGCTGCTACTTGTGCCTCCATCAGGAAGATGGGAATTCGGAAGCCATTGTCTCAACTGCATGCCTCAGGAACACATCACTTGAGCCAAATTTGGAGCCACAACTATTGCCTCCAGTGTCACTTGCTGCATCTGGTAGAATGGTACCAGCAAAAAGGACACCTTGTGCCACCCCCCCCAATCCCCAAACTGATTCATTTCTGGATTCAGGGCTTTCAAGAATGCACCAGATTGGTGGATTCTAAAATCATATCCAGAACCATAGCTGCAAGGGAGTCTGGAAAATTTAATTTTCAACTTTTTAACCTCTACAGAACTAGATTAGAAAGAATTGAAAGAAATGGAGAGGGCCAATCTATGGATCAACCACAAAGTATATTAGCAATTGAAAATGTGTTTTTGCTTACTCCAAAGGTAATTTTGGCTATTGTTTAAGTTACAAAATATATTTTTGGTTTGGGTTTCCCTCTAAAATATTTTAATCAGTTTCTGCCAGGCCTATAAAATTTTATTTCCTATTACTCCAGATGTGTACCTTGCTGCCTTTACTGTAGCCAGGTTCATCTGAATCATCATGTGAGACTGTTCTTTGCTCATGTGGTCTCCATAACTGTTCCCAGGGCAAGAAATGCAATCCCTTTCCATCGCCGAAATTCTACCTATGTTTAAAGACATAGTTCAAGTCTTACCCCTTTTTAAAACCTTACCTGATTTCTTCAGGCTCCATTTATTTTCCCTCTCTCCCTCTCTCCTTCCCTCCCTCCCTCCCTCCCTCCCTTCTTTCCTTCCTTCCTTCCTTTTTTAAGTTTTGGTTTCTGAAATCTTTGTGGACTTATTATTTGTTCCACCATATAGTTTAGTCTCTACCATGCAAATATTTTATGGCACACTCATTTTATATGGGATAGTTTTGCTTGCTTAAATAGACTCCAAATAACTTGAGGCAAGACAAGTTGCTTGGTATATCCTTGCCTTTGCTACATAATGCCCTGCAGATTAAGTTTATATATTTTACTTTGTTGCTATTTTGATTGTGTTAAGGACCTTTGCTACATAATGCCCTGCAGAGTAAGTTTATATATTTTACTTTGTTACTATTTTGGTTGTGTTAAGGACCTTTGCTACATAATGCCCTGCAGAGTAAGTTTATATATTTTACTTTGTTACTATTTTGGTTGTGTTAAGGACCTCATACAATTTTGGCAAGGATCAAAAACGTTCTGTGTTGTGTAAACTGTAATTTGTAACCTATTATAAATGTTGGGAGATAATAATTATGCTTGGGTTGACACCAAGACCTTGACACTGTGACCCCAGTCTTCTTTTTAATTAATTTTATACTCTGATACTTCTGTCTTCCAGTGAAGTGATAATTCTTTGTTTCTTGAATTCCACCTGTACTTCCTGCCCCTCTGCCTTTGATCATGTTCTCCTCCTGCTGAGAAGTCTTAGCTCAGGCCCATCTCCACCTGTCAATCTCTTGTCCACTAGACAGTGTGAAGGTGCAGCAGTAATAGGTTGGATGTCAATTTATGGCACAGTCAAGCAATTGAGCAAACATCAGCTTTCATGGTGTAGACCTGTGTTTGCCAACATAACTCAGGATAGGGGACAACATCTTAAGTGAAAATAGTGTGTTTAAAAAATTCTATATTTGGCATGATTCCCATTTTTGTAAATGTATATGTATTTTTTTATTGATACTCATCATTCATTTAACGTATATTTACTGAGTGTCTACTGTGTGCCAGGGTATCTATGTGCATAGATACCCCAATATATTTATGGTAGTCTCTATGCCTGCTCAGGTGGCTTTTTTTCCTTACTTGATTTCCTCTCCATATGCAAAATTGTATTTTTAAATTTTTCTAAAAATCCCTATATTATTGTTAGTAAAGAACTAATATGTTTTTTAAAAACACTTCAATTCTTCAAAATACTTACAATGTAATGCTACATGGAAAAGGTAAAAAAGTATGGTAAAAACAGTAAAATCCCAATTGTGAGGGAAGGGGGAGAGAAAATTAAATACTGCAAGTAAAAGCAAATAAAAAAAAAGGAAAAGGGAAAAAAAGGATAGATGGGAAGGACAGAGGAAAAAGTCAAAATCTAACAGTAGCCCATTTTGGGTGGTGGGATTTTTTTTTTTTTACACTGTCTATTCTAAAGATTCTACAGTGAGCATGTATTAGTTTTAGAATCAGAAAAAATGTATGTATATATATACGTTTTTTTTTTTTCCCCAAGGTCTAGTCCAAATGTGACTTTTCTATGAGGTGGCCTCAGATCCTTGAATTTGATGTTGTGCTCTTTTTAAATTCCTTCATCACCTAACACTCAATAAACATACACCGAATTGAATTGGTAGATTTTCCAGGTGTTGCCTCAAACTTCATGACAGCTGCCACTAAACTTGTTAGTTTTTGTCCCTCATTTTTCCAGTGTTTATTTACTCCAGTAAGTTGGGTTTCAGATAGGATATTTCAAAACAATAAAAATTTATATTACGTGATTAGTTTGCACTGGTATTTGCCTAACACTGACCTAATTTTGGTGGCCAAGTCTTCCTCTATTCTTTTTATTTTTTTCCTTTGCTCTTTGGTCCATTTCTTTAAATTACTAGTTTTATATATGTTGTTATTTGTATACACATTTATACACACACACACATATTTGATATGAAAGTTTAAATTCAGGCAGTGGACTCCAGATCTATTACTAGTCAACCCTTCCTCTCCTCAGAAAATTTTTGTCTGGTGCCATATTTCCTACCAGTTTATGGAGAAAAAAGGAATCCCTAACCCAACTGGAAACACCATCTATGGACTCTTAACTTTACTTCAGTAGCCTTTAAGAGAATTATGGAGGACCAAGTCAGTGTGATAAGACTCCCAGAAATTCCCCACTGCTGCCTGTTTGGACAGGATTCATCAAAGGATGGTGAAGTTGCGGGCGGGAGGGGTGTCATCCACTGCAATGCATTTCAGCTTCTCAAAGTAAACACAGATTGTAAAACATTGCTGCTTTGTGAAGGCATTAACAAGCAGCCAGCAAGGGAGGGTCAGTGGCCAAGCTGCCAGATTGGCTTGGACCAGGAGACCTCCCTCAGCCTGGCTTCCCGCCTTCCAAGAGAGGCCCTGCTTTGCAGGAAGGAAGAGGCTCCTGGGACCTTAAGTGTTAGAAAGTACCTAATGTTCTGGAAGTTTTGATAATCCTGGAACCAGGGGGGTTTAATTCTGGGTAGGAGACTGTGTGAATAAAAAGGAATAATCTATCACCTGGCTGTGGAGAAAGAAGAGAATTCCTGAAAAAGTATCATTCTAGGTCACTTTCTATTGGCCCTTAAAATATTATCAATTAGTGTAATGCTTCTTTGGGACTGTGCCAGTTTGGCTGTATTATGTCCCCCCTAAACAACCATCATGTTCTTTAAATGCAATCTTGGGGCAGATGTATCAGTATTGATTAGGTTGGAACCTTTTGATTGAGTGTTTCCGTGGAGATGTGACCCACCCAACTGTGAGTGACACCCTCAATTAAGGTGTGACCTCTTGATTGAATGTTTCCAAGGAAATGTTGCCCCTGCCCATTCAGTGTGGGTCTTTGATTTAATCACTGGAGTCCTATATAAGAGCTCACAGCTGCAGCCAAGAGAGACATTTTGGAGATGGCCATTGAAAGCAGACTTTTGCTGACACTGCTCCAGAGAAGCTAAGAGAGGACAAAACGCCCCAAGAGCAACATTTTGAAGAACACACAGGAGCTGAGAGAGGAGCTGGAACACAACCTGGGATTAGCAGATGCCAGCCACATGCCTTCCCAGCTAACAGAGGTTTTCCAGATGCCATTGGCCTTCCTTTGGTGAAGATATGCTTGCGTGTTGATGCCTTAATTAGGACATTTTCATGTCCTTTGACTGCAAATTTGTAACCAAATAAACGCCCTTTAAAAAAGCCAATCCATCTCTGGTATTTTGGATAATGACAG
The DNA here is from genome assembly GCF_015220235.1 of Choloepus didactylus. NCBI lineage: Eukaryota > Metazoa > Chordata > Mammalia > Pilosa > Megalonychidae > Choloepus > Choloepus didactylus. Next base: position 90,356,413 of record NC_051314.1, read on the forward strand.
TATTAGCAAACCAGAACAGAGACACACCAGGATGCTTAGATCGACACACTGGAGTTTTGACTCTTAACTATGTAACAGTTATCTTCTGTTTCAATGAGTTCATTGATTTCACCAAAGTAGAAAATGTCAAATAAATGGGTGCATATTTTCTCACTAATACTTTCTATGCAATGAACAAAATGGTTCTAAAGTTTATGGAATTCAAAATCAGACAGAATATCAAAAATATCCAAGGGAGTTTACCACTGGAAGTATAAGAAGAATCTTTTTTTTTAATGCAATTATATTGAGATATAATCACATAACATACAATCATTCAAAGTGTACAATCAGTTGTTCACAGTATCATCATATAGTTGTGCTTTCATCACCACAATCAAACTCTGAACACTTTCATTACTCCAAAACATAAAATAAAAATTAAAATAAAAAAGAACATCCAAAACATCCCATTCCCCTCTTCCCCTCATTGTTCATTTACCTTTTTTAATACAGTTTGAGATATATACACACACCCTACAGTCATCCACAGTGTACAATCAGTTATTCACAGCACCATCTTACAGTTGTGCGTTCATCACCAGAATCAATTTTTTACCTTTTCCTTACTCCAAAATAAAAATAAAAGCAAAGCAAAAAAGAACACCTAAATCTTTCCATCCTCTCCATCCCACTGTATTCTTCATATAAGTTTTGTCCCCATTTTTCCACTCATCTGTCCATATACTGGATAAAGGAAGTGTGAGCCACAAGTTTTCACAGTCACACAGACACACTATGCAATCTACATAGTTATACAATCATCTTCAAGAATCAAGGTCACTGGGTTGTAATTTGACAGCCTCAGGCATTTCCTTCTAGCCATTCCAACACACTAAAGACTAAAAGGTGATATCTATATTGCGCATAGGAACACCCCCCAGAGTGACCTCTCGACTCCATTTGAAATCTCTCAGCCACTGGAACCCTACTTTGCTTCATCTCTCTTCCCCCTTTTGGTCAAGATCCTCTCAATCCCACAGTGTGGGGTGCAGGCTCATCTCCAGGAGTCATTTCCTGCATTGCCAGGAGGACTCACAGCCCTAGAGTCATGTCCCATGTAGCGGGGAGGGTAGTGAGTTCACTTGCCCAGTGGGCTTAGAGAGGGGGGGGGGCCACCTCTGAGCAACAAAGAGGCTCTCTGGGGGGGACTCCTAGGCACAATTATAAGTGGGCTTAGCCTCTCTCTTGCAGCAACTAGCCTCACAGTGGAAAGCCCCAGATCGAGGGCTCGGCCCACTAAATTGGCAGTCCTCAACATTTGTGGGGAAAATCACAAATAGCCCAGGTGGGGAAGTCCAACACTTCCGCATTTCTCCCCAGCTCCTGGTGGGGGGGGGGGGAGCAAAGGAAGTATAAGAAGAATCTTACTGAAATAGTCTGCCTCTTTCCATAGTCCCTGTCACCTCACTGAGAGTATCCTGGTGAGGTTCCCATGCATAACGGGTCTTGCTTTTGAAATTCCATTTGCCTCTGTGGCCACCTGCTTTTTGTTTTGTGATGCTGTGTCTCTGAAACTTTTCCCCACTTACATGCTATTAATGGCCCCTAAGAAATTTAATCAGTTATCCACATGGGGAAAAATGTGAACACTGGATGTCTTTTGTTTCTGATGAGGAAATGTATGTAGTATCATGTGGATTAACCCAAATCCCTTGAGTATGATTTTTTTTTTTTTTTTAATTCCCTAATTCCCTGCCATGGAGTGATTCACTGAAGAGATTGATTTAATCTTTTCCAGTAGATGGATAAACTGCTAAATTTCAAAACACAAATTTGTCCTTTGCTGGTTGACCACCAGGTTGGGTAGTTGATCCCTCATGATGACATTTATTAAGCTGAGATTTCTCAGTCAGAGGTGCTTTTGTATCTGTGCAGTCTTTACCCAGCTATATGTGTGCCCTGTGATCTGACACATTGAAAGAACTGAATTGCTTTCATTTTAAACATACTATTTTGATAAATGGATGTCAATATTGCCTGTAGCCAACATGGTATTCCTATAAATGTGAACATAAAGATTATGGGATATTACTCAGTTTATAGTTAAAAAGGGAGGGAGATTTGTTGAAAGCCATAAAATTTAGAGATAAGCTACTATAATGTGTACAAAAATTGCTTTGCAGTATCAAGTAGCAACATGTAAATGGTTTATAAGTAAAATTAAACATTTGATTACTTGTACTAGTTGATTTTTTTTTTTATCTTTAAGTATAAATATACCAGCTTTATTTTATGTTTGGTTATTATATACAAAGCTTCAGTAGATATCCTTGTACTTATGCACATATATTTTTAGGACAGATTCTTGGTTAGATTGCTGGATCAGAGTCTGTACTTTAAGCTTTTGGAGAGAGTTATGGGAGATGCAACAGGTCCTGAGGGTGCCTAAAGCCACAGGATCATCTGAAGCCATATGGGTCATATTTTGCTCCATACTTTCAATGGCAATTTCACCAGAATGCAAATTCCATGAGGCCTGGGACCTTGATGCCTTGCCCCAGAAGATTCTGCAAGGGCCTAGAACCTGCTCAGTCAAGCACTCATTAGTTTTAGCTGAATAAATGAACACATGTAGGCTAGACACAGGCATAGTCCTAAAACAGGATGCAAAACTTCCACAGATTTTAGAAAGACCTCAAACAGCAAAGAAATCTCTCTACAAAGATTTCTTAGTTCTCTGGGATGGCTCAGGCCTCATGAATTCCCATCCCATCTCCTTTCTCCCCTTTTCCAAGCTACTTCCTTGAGCCCCTCCAAACACCCATGATCCAGGCAAATTCAAACCACTTGCCCATCCCAAGAGATCAGAGAACCTGGAATTAAGAATTGCTTTTTGGTAGATATGACCAGAGGTAAAGATTCCACTGAACCAAAGAGGGAGAGAAATAAAGAATTTGAAGCTAAACTGAATTAGATGATTCTCTAGTGAGTAAGGACTGAACCACAGGAGGCATACACCCCACTGAAACCTTCTCCAGCCTGCCTTGGAAAGAGTAACAAAATGACTCAGTAAACTAGGATAGAGTGCACATAACCCTGCCAAAGCAAATAGCCACTAATCTGCCCCCAATCAATCCACAGAAACTTTGAGCCAGGTATCAGACTGAAGGTGAAGACATTCAAGTAGTGTTCCCAGTGCCAAGATTGAGGATCATAAATTAATTAGGCAAAAGGCACTTCTGACAGCAAAGGAGTTTCATACATAAGGGAAGAGAGGGTGCTTTGGGGAACCCATAAGTAGTTCAGATGATACAGAGGGTGTGTGAAGAGATGAGGCAGAAATAAACAGGCCATATGGTGGCAGCCTTGTTAACCCAAAGAGATCCCTCTTTGATGGTATAGAACCAACAAGTTGTTAAAGAATTCCTCTGCTTGAAGTTTGTATAACTCCTGGCCTTTCCCCACCCCACCCCCTGCCTCCCCGGACCTGGCACAGTAGCTGACTAGGGGTTATCAAAGATTTTTTTTTTTTTAATAAACCAGTCTGTGCCATCTAATTCTCAGGAAGGCAGCTTCTCAGTGGTTCTCCACTGGGGGAGGGAGAGGACTTTTGCTTGCTATCCACCACCCAACCAGGGAGCACAGACATCTCTGGTTGTCACAGCTTGGGGGGAAAGAGGTTGCTACTAGCATCTAGTGGGTAGAGGATAGGGATGTTGCTGTAATACCCTAAAATGCACAGGGCAACCCCCCACAACAAAAAATTATCTGGACCAAAATGCCAGTAGTGCCAAGATTGAGTAACTTTGTGCCTAGCCCAACTGTAGATAGTAATGAAAATGATCTGTTAAAAAATGGATCAAAGGAGGCTGAAATTATAGGAAAAGCTTTGTCTGGACTCCTCTAAGTGCCATAAGGATCCCACAGCAGAAGAACACACAACTGATGCTGAAGGAACCTAAGCCAAAAAAAAAAGTGTCAGGGCTCAACTGAAGGAAGAATTAAGAATAAGCTTTATATGGAAGTCCTCAGTGTGGGAAAAAAAGACAAATATAAACAGGGAAGAATATGGAATGTTCCCACCAAATGTGAAACAGGCCCAGTCAATGCCATTCATTATACATGTTGAACAATCTCTGAGACCCAAGGATCCCATAGTGAGGCTATTTTTTTCTTCTTTTTTGCATCAAAAAGGTCCTTCCAAGAGCCTGCTCACAAGAAAGACAATAACAGAGAAATCCTCAATAAAATGAAACAAACAGCATAATCTATAACAGTCTCCATATGAAGAACAAAGGTTAAAAAACTCACTGGACACAAACCACACCAAACACTCATCCCATTTAATTTCTTATTACATGCTCTGGGGAAGCCAAGAACATCAGACCCCAGGGAAGCAATGCTCTGGGGTTCTAGCTCAGGCCCCCTCTTTGTGAGGTTCATGCACACATACCCATACACACCACTGGCCCAGGCAGAAGTACTCATGCATGCACAGGTGGCTACAGATCCATAGCGTGGGATGGGGTTGGAAAGGGGCTGGCCAAGGATAGGCCATCAACTGGAAACTGGGGACCCAGAGAACCTTTTTGCTGCAGGCTCAACAAGAGTCAAAATTAAAACAAAGGCAGAACATAGGATGATCAGACAAGGGATTGAATGGATAAAGAGGGAAAGATGCAGGGGGAGTTTTGGGAAAGCAGCCTCACAAGGGGAAGTTTTATCTTTATTGGGAACTCAGATGGGCAGAGGTCCTGTGACTCCCGTGATGTACTACAGCTGAAAGAATGTGCCACAGCATTAACTCTGCATCCTGTGCCCTCCCAAGGGAGAGGGAAATCACAAACACCCACCCTCAAGCCCTCCCATTGCCACTCTTAAGGACTTTTCCCAGGTGCCCAAAAAGAAATTACACACACACAGTTAGGCCCCGTGAAAAGCCAAGCATAGAAAGCCTCAATAACTTCTTGGTGGAGCCAAAGCTGGAGAAGTCCATCCTCCTCCTCAAATGTCAAGTCCTCCTCAGCCCTCCTTTTCTTCTCCTTCTGCTTCTCTTTCTTGTAGGCTTTGGCCTTTTCCTCCTCTGAGCTCCTTCATCCTTTCCTCAAAATCATAATCTTTCTGCTTCTCTTCCATCTTCTTTTTGTTGACTTCAGAGCATTTCTTCACCTGATCCAGGGTAGAACGTTCCACATGCATAGACATACCCAGGTTTTGCTGATGTTTCTTTCCATTAATATGATCCAGGAAGTTGATGGAGTTCTTCACCACACAGTCACAAACACTGCAGTAGCATCCACCCATCTCAGATTGCGGGGTGGTCTTGGGAATGACAGTTGTCTTCCCAAGCTTAGATTCCAGGTCCACTTTGTAGTCCCTGTGCCACAGAAGTTCCCACTTGACTGGTTCTCTTCCATGAGCTTCTTCTTGGCGAGCTTCTCCTATTCATCTTTGTCCCACTTTCAGCGAAAGTCCAAATTTTTTGTCCCGCTGCCCGAAGCCATCTTCGCCATGAAGACTGTACTAGTTCATTTTTAATCAGTGGCATTACTCATATGTTTAATTGTTTTTCATTTTGTTGTATTTTAGGAGTGTCAAGCTTATACTGTTGCAGCTCTCTACTTGTAATACACTTGGAACAGGAGAATTTGGACCAATTTTTTGAGTAAAGATACTTCCTAAACATGATGCATTTCAAAAGTGGACTCGAATTAACCGAGTTGCAAAACATGACTGTGCCCGAGGATGACAACATTAGCAATGATTCCAATGATTTCACTGAAGTTGAAAATGGTCAAATAAATAAGTGAGTATTTTTCCACTAACAGTTTTTATCCAATGCAAGAAATGGCTCTAAAAAGGTATTCTGATTTTCAGTTATTCTCTTGAATTATTCATTACTAAAGTTGTGCTCTATTTGAAGATATAATTTGAATTTCTTATGTGACATCTGTTGGGCATAGGCTGCAAAAGCAAATGGGAAAGTAATTTGTTCATCCTTTCAAGTCATTCAATTGACTCTAATAAAAATGTATAAATACACTGGACCCCAATCAGGCCTAACTTTCCAAAGCTCAGTGCTTATGAATTAGACTGTTGGAATTGGAATTTCACTACACCCCGCATCTGAATGTGTACTACAGACATCTGACCTCGCCCACATTTTAATCAAGAAATGGTCAAAGTCGTAATTGCCAATGTTTCTGTGTTAAAACTACATTCTACATCATTCTTCATGTGGATTTTAAAAATGATAATAGTTGAGCCCAAATGGCTCTATGAGAAACTATAGTAGAAAAATGTATGTGAAGGAGAAAGAACATAAAAGATACCATGAGTGAGAGGAGAGGCAGAAGGGAGGAGGTTGGGGAGCAGGGTGGAAAGAGTACTGGCCTGGAAGCTCAGCCACTGACCGTGACCTCGATCAAACACATCCTTCCAGCTCTTGAGTCCTGTGTTTCCTAAGTTATTAGAATAGAACTAAATACTTTTACGGTTCCTTATAGCTCAAAAAGAATCTATCAGTTGGAGGATTCTCTGACCTGCTGCTTGCATAGCCAGCTTGTGTGGAGCCTTAGGAGTCTTAGCAGGAAGCCCAACTGCCTCAGGGTTAGTGGTGTGGCTTGTTGGAAGCATGAGACCTCCTAAAAGGCTAGGAGAAGAGAGCAGGGTATATAGGACAACTTATTAGAACACATCACCGATGGTAGACTTTGGTGGGGCAGGGTAGGGGGTGTCAAGAGAAAATTAGGATGGGGAAGTATAAAAACATTATGTCAGCTCATCAGATAGCTTCCTAAAAATCATTTGTGACAATCTGCTGTACATTCTGATATAGTCTGTAATTGAAAGCGCAGCATAGGGCTTAGCTGCCATCCTTACATACCCGAGAAGTTGTGGCCCCTGCCTCTTCTTTTTTTCCTCCCTTATATGTTCTTAGAGGTGACTTTTCCTCATTACCACTCAAGTATTATTTACTGTGTAAGGTGATGTTTCTTATTATTGGACTCATGTTTACTTCTTTCACCTTTTTTGGGTAATGCTAATCACCACCATTTCTTGAGTGCCAGGTGTTTCACATACATTACCACTTAACCTTATAACTATCATGCAAAGCAAATATTCTTTTGCAAATAAAGAAAATTAAAAAATTCAGTTTACAAAGGAGGAAACTGAGGCTTACAGAAATAAAGTGACTCGTCCAAGGGCACCTGTCTTTGGGTTTGGTGGAAGAGCCAGTTTTGAATAGTTGTGTTAAACTCTTCCAGTGCCATCTTATGCTCTTTACTCCTGGAGAGTTCTGTAGTCACTACTGACTTCCAGTTACAGCAGAAGGTGTTCTAACCATTTCACAAGTAGGAAATTCTGGTTTTATAACAAAGCTTCATCTCAAAGCATTGCAAACCTTGAGATCCTTAAAATGAGAGTCATTTATAATCAGTTTGGAATCAGCTTGATTTTTTAAAAGTTTACTTATTAAAAATTAAATAATTGAAGTGATTGACACTTGCAGCAGGTGGAAGGATCACCCATTCTCACCCCTGACTTGGGCACCTTGCCCAGATATGCTCAACGTCCCCATACGTCATGAGTAAGGCAATGCGTTAGGAGAAGGAGAGAGCTGTTAGGTGTTGACCACTTGTTTTGCAGAATTTGGTTCCATTATTGCAAATGCTATGCGGTGTGTTTATTTCTTTATTTTATCTCCCCTTCTCCACTGACATAGTCCATTAATCTTGCTTCATTTCTGGCTCTTGGACAATTAAAATTAAAAACAGCATATTAATGCATGAAGCCAATAAGAGTAAATAAAAACTTTAAAAGACCCCAGACATGTTTTATTCAAGGTCCGGATTGGTTGAACTGGCTTATTGTATTGGCATATCTTAATAGTCACTGATTCCTACAAAAGTCACACTCGAATCTCCCCACTCTTCTTGTATCATTCTGATATTCATGGAAGAAAACTAGGCCCAATTATATGTATCTAAGGAAACCACCCTCTAAAATGGTGAACTTCTAGATAACAGTGCTAGAGAAAATGTTGAAAACAAGACAGATGGACCACTGATATCTGGTTACCTGGCATCTAGCTGGTAACTCCCCACCAGGGTAATGTAAGAGTCATTATTTTAAGTCTAGTTAAAAAATTAGAGTAGAACCATTTGGGCCTTAAGACACTTCTGGACTTATTCCAGTTCAATTTATTTCATGCCCTGATTTTTGAGTTGTAGTCACAACTCAACAAAAGTTCTGAGGAACAGAAGAACTTTTCAGAATGTCCATTAGACCAGTGCTGCTTACATTTTAATGTGCATATGAAACATCTGAAAACTTCGTTTAAATGTAGATTCTGATTTAGTAGGTCTGGGATGGGGCTTGAGAGTGATTTTTAGCAACTATCAGGTGATGCCCATTCCTCTGGTCCATGGACCACACTTTGAGTAGCAAGATCTAGACTTCCTCTAGGCATGAGCCTCTTCAGCGAAGGGACTGTCCTAATTGTCTATATATCTCTTCTCCTATCTTACCTGTCATAATGCCTGGTTCAGGGTGGACGTTACAAAATACTTGTTGAATTAATGAATGAGAGAGACAGAGATAGTTGCTAGTTATGTGTTTGGCTTTGGAGTTAGACCTGTATTGAATCCCGGCTCTATCGAAAGCTAGTTGTGTGATCTTGTGCCCTAAGCCTCAGTTCTATCCCTGTAAGACAGGATAAGAATACCTTACCTCACGGGATTGTTGGGATGTATTAAATGCAGTATTGTTTTGTGGGTTTAAGAACTCAGATTCTGTAATAAGCCCACTTGGGTTCAAATCCTGGCTGAACAGTTTGGCTACTAATAATGTAACTTTATGCAAGTTACTTAAATTCTCTAAAATGGAGTTAATAATAAATAGCACCGACCACATATATTGTGGTGATAGATGAGAAAATCCAAGTGAAGTATTTGGCACAGCCTCTGGCAATAGTAACCCTTTTCTTATGAGAATAGTCTATATTGATAAAAGTACATCTCTCTTTCTTTGGCAAGGACTCTTTTCCTCTCCACTCCAAGGAACAATAATTCCGCTTTAGGTTTTGGATGATTGCTGATTATTATTAATTTGGTGAAATATTAGTAGATTATCCTGGGCATATCCTGGCTAATATTCACACATTTAAACATTTGTCAGCTATTGTTTTCATCTCTATGTATAGTTGTTGTTATGATCCAGGAAGCATTTAAAAAAATTTGAGAGTTTTCCATCAGTTTTTGTTCTTGAAAGAATTGAGGGTAACTCTTAACATTACATCCTGCATCAGCCTTTTTTTTTTGTCTGTGTATGTCCTTGTATATCTTTCAGAGTACGTGTACTAAATTTTTTTTTGTCATTTTGGAATGGAAAGACCCTTTAAAAGTTATCCCTTCTTTTCTCCTAATATTGTTTCTTTACCTTAAGGAAGAAGGTTCCATAACTTCCTCCTACATTCAATTTCTAAGTCAAAAAATTCTTCCCTTGCTTTAATTGCTTCTGTTAAAGACTCCTCCTATTTTCAGTAGCCTTATTCATCAAATAAGGCTTTGCTTGCCTCTCAGTCTTCCCTACTTTTTAAATGGCTGCCATTTCTTTAGTTCTTTTTCATGTTTTCCAATGTCTTTGTTACTTGTTTCTCTCTTCCCATTCTCTTCCTTTTTTAATAGAAAGATGAATTTCAGAGAAGGAACTAGGGAACATCATTTCAGTTCAGTTACTCATATCTTTTGTGTTATGAATCCTTGAATGAATCACTATAATCTAGTTAGAACTGACTGCTAGAGATTAAAATAAGAAGATTATTTTATATGTCAGACCTATCATTAATTGCAGTGTTGTTGCTGAGAATGGTTTAGTTTTGGTTTTACATAACAGCTCTGTATTGCTCACCTACCTTCACACTGTGTTTAAATGTAATGCCTACACACTGTTTAAGGCTTTGTCCATTCAGGGCCGCCAACTCAGCCATTGTAGGTTTTTATATTTTTTTTGTTCACAGAGCAATTGGTTACCTAATACTTGGTACAGACTGACCCAGTGAAAACTTTCTCTTAATAATACTTTTGTCATCTGGAGACCATGTGTCAAAGTCACTTTCTCTTCCCATAGCACAGTTTTAAGTCAATAAAGAGTAATTTTAAAACAATTTCTTGGCCAGAGGTCAGTGCTTTTTAACAAGCAGTTGTATTTTGAAAATGGTCAGGTAGCAAAACTTGTGATAAACTGCTTGACCTAGTTATTTTGAACTGAATTTTCCATTACGAATAGGTTGGTTTTATTTTTTTTTTAAGTTTACAGAAATACAAAGCAAATATTTAAAGACCAAAATGAAGAAAAAGAAGAAACATCCTAAAGAGAATCAAGAGGCTTTTTTTAAGGACTTCATTCTTACTGAGCTAGCTTTCCCTGCAGTCTAAGCTACTCCCTAACTCCTAACCAGCAGGTCCCTGCGTGCTCAGTTCATTGAGGGTTCCGCTGAGGTGTAATGCTCAGGAACCGTTCAGGACAGGGCCTGCATCGGAGAGACAGATGCATTCTGGTTGCAAGATGTGTTTAGTTGGCACAGTGTGTGCTACAGAAAAGGTAAAAGTAGGTCAGAGTCAGAACAACTCAGTTCAGACCGGATTGCAGGAGACCCACGGAAGAAGGCTTTGAACTGACAGGAAGGCATTGGCTGAGAGGACAACCGAGGGTCTTCTGAAGTAAGTGGATTCCCACTGCCGCCTCAGTTTTCAGTCTGAGCTCCCAGAAGGCACTGTCCTTGTCTCAGCCCTCACCGCCTCTTAGAGGATCATCCTGAGGAGCAGGGGGAGCTAATATTGAACCACTGAGGCAAAATCAAATTTAGCAGAATCTGGAATTGCAAACTGAGGAAATTGTGCTTGAAACTTGCTCAGTGGGGGATCCAGTGAAGATTTTGGGGAAAACCTATTAAGTCTTCCTGCAGAAAGTGAAACAGAAGTGGAGGAATCAGGGAGGCACTCGACAAGCAGAACGTTCTAGGTGCTTTTTAATGGTTATTTATTAAAACAGCTCTGCAAGTCAATATCATTATACTCTTTCTGCAATAAATAACTGGCAGTCATTCAGGGACCGAATTCTCCGGTTGCACAACTTTTGACCCTGTTGAGAGCCTGTCATGGGTACTGCCCACTGGTCCTCTGCCCCCAATTCCGAGGAGTGTCATTCTCCTGGGAACCTAGATCTGTCCATAAGAGGTGGTTTATTGGTGTTTCTTTCGGTTTGTTTGAAAATGTTCAGGCTTTTCCCTTGATTTAAAAACAATTTACAATCTCTTTAGAAAACAAGGCCTTCCACAAGAAAGGCAAATGGAGGACCTGTTGTATTAAGGTTTGGTAGACCTGAATTGGTTAAAATCAGCCTGATTCAATACAGTCTTTTATTAAATGGCAATGCTTAAATATGAGTCCATCTTATTTTGGAAAATCCAGCACTCACATTTACTCTGGCTGCCTGTGTGTTTTCCCCTGCCACTCCATAGCCAGAACTGAAAACCTCACTTCTGTGGCAAGATATAAAAGAGCCAAAAGAAAGGTCAAACCCATCTTTAGCAGAAGTGATATTAAACTGTCAGAATTGGTCTCTGTCTTAGTTTCCTAGGGCCACTGCACAAATTACCAGAAACTCGGTGGCTTAAAACAACAGAAGTTTATTCTTTCAGAGTCTTTCAGAGCCCAAAGTTTGAAATCCAGGTGTGGCAGGGCCAGGCTTCTTCCAGCTTAGGGGACCTTGGGCTTCTCTTGTCTTGTGGCAGCCAAGCTCCAGCCTCTGCCTCCTCCTTCTCGGGCTGTCTCCTCCCTGTGCATCTCTCTCTGTGTCTCTTTTCTTCTTATAAGGGCCCCAGTCCTACTGGAGTAAGGGCCCACCCTACGCCAGCAGAACCTCTCCTTAACGAATTCCATCTGTGACACCCTTTTTCCAAATAAGGTCATATTCTGAGGTTGTGGGACTAGGACGGCAACATATCTTTTTGGGTGACACAAGTCTCCAGAGATACTGCTTTCATTGTGTCATTTGCTGCCTTTCACAAGTCTCTGCGTGTGCGTTTCCTCTGACTAACCCCCTCCTCTGCCCCCAGTAGTAGTTCTCTGGATTCCTTATCTCATCTTAATTGTGCAAGGCCCAATGTTCATATACTGGTGTTAGCTGTTGCAGTCTCTCCTGCGTGTCAGGAGGCAGAGTTTTTCTTCCACATCCTTTTGCTCCCTCACAGTCATGGGCAGATCCTAAGCAAAGGCAGTTGTTGAATTGAATGAACAGCAGTTTGTGCTGCTCATACCAAGTGTTGGTCTCATGGTAATTTTGTAATATGTATGTTGTCTCCCTTCGATTTAGCCTGGGAAGTAACACCAACTTTGAGAAGCAATGCCAGGAGAATCCAAATCTCTTGCATAGAAGATGAAATAAATAAGCAAATAGACTAACATCATTGATATGTGTTTCTTAAAAAAATTTTTATTGCAAAGTAGTATATCATTCAAAAAAGTGTATATAAAGATAATGTACAGTTTAAAGATATATGCTTCTGTAAAATTTTCCAGTTCAAGTCATTTTACATTTATCAATGAAAAATTCATTGTGGTCAGTTTTTACCATGACTAGATAATTAAATTTCCAGACCTAGAAGAACTAAAGAGCTTCCCTAACATGTCTTACTAATATGTGCATCACTTTGCCTATGAGTGCACTTCTCTTTGATAAAAGCACTGGTTTCTTTGACGGGGAATTTTTGAAAATTAGAAATATAGGCCATACGATTCTGGTATTAACCCTACTGGATATATTTGGGGTCTCTTAGAGCATTATTAATTCCTACTTCCATATATTTGCACATAGTTTAGTCCACTCAGCCTGTCTGAATTTTTCCTATCCCAACTCAAGTCCCATGTCCCCTGGGATAGCAAAAATCTGTTGCTCTTACTCCCTCCCAGGCACTGTACTGATGTTTTACACACTCTTTAGTTTAATTCTCTGAGTAATACTATGAGATAATGTAGTAGGATCACTCCCATTTCACAGATGAGGAAACGGAGGTCACATGCCCAGGCTCTTAGAACTAGTGACAATTTGAATTCAAGTTCTGAATCCCATGCTTTCATAAAATTCTGTCTCTGACCATGCCCCTATCCCATCCCTACCACCCCTTCCCCCATAATTTCCTAATCTGAACTCCTATGCCTAGTGCCTGGAGTATATACCCATATCTTCCCCATCACCTGTCCCAGTGACTTGCAAATAGCAGGTGCTGAATGAATGTTTGATGGAGAAACAGTTGTTTCCTTTTTTACATGGGAGAGGTAATTCCTATTTAATAATTTTCTTGACTCCAAGAATGTGAGCTTAGAAGGAGCCTTATCTTCAGTATTCTGGTTTTGTTTTGTTTTGTTTTTTAAGTATTCTTTTAAATACTGGCTTTATAGTAATCTTGACATAATCTAATTTTCCAATTAGAGAAAAAACTTTATAAAAGTTAACTTACATGGTACATAGTGTTTTAATTTATTATTAAAATGATTTGAAATACATAGCTCTTTCGGACTTTTGGTTCTCTTTCATGTCATCTGAAGTGAGCATCTGCTCTTCACAATGTTTTGTACTAGATAGAGTGAGGGACATAAACATGAATGAGGCAAAGTACCTCTCCTTGGAGCATTATATTTTATTTGGAAAAATAAGTATGTAGATAACTAATTAATATTGGCATACAAAATAAAATGGGAGGGGATTTTGAATAGTACTCTCAACCTTAGGGAACTGATTGGTAACTTTTCATGTATACTGTGTTTTGGTAAGTAATAAATCACTTAGTCATAATGTTAAGCTTCAAATCATTATCATGAGGTTAAATGTATTATACATGTCTTTACAGCAAGTTTATTTCTGATCGTGAAAGTAGAAGAAGTCTCACAAACAGCCATTTGGAAAAAAAGAAATGTGATGAATATGTAAGTGTCATTATAATAAAATATGCTTTTTAAAATCACATCAGTTGGGACAGATGTTTTTAATTCATGTAGCATAGGACCAAAGAATAGCTATGTATATTAACCAGGATACTTTTCATATCATATGTATTTTCTCCTGAAACCCATTAAGAAAATAACTAGACCACTAAGGAAGGATTTCTTGAATTTTATTTCCATGTTGCTGCCTAATAGTGCTTTAAAGGATTTGGCTTGAACTTTTTTGGGGACTGTTTTGCTTAGTGTAAATGTTTGTTTCTTTGTTCAGATTCCAGGAACAACCTCCTTAGGCATGTCTGTTTTTAACCTAAGCAACGCCATTATGGGCAGTGGGATTTTGGGACTCGCCTATGCGATGGCAAACACCGGAATCCTACTTTTTCTGTGAGTGTTGACACTAAAGTACTTTCACTTTTAAAACTGTACTTTCTGTGTATTTTGGTTGGGAGAAATTGTAAATATTGCAAAATAGTTTTTATTTCCAATATGTACTTTTATATTGTTTGAATGATTTTCCAGAATGCATCTGATGCTTACAAGAAAGAGGAAGGAAAAAAAAAATCTTTTTATTAATCAAAAATACTGAAATTAGCATGTCTAAAAAGGATTAAACATTTTGAAAATAGCATTTTTTATATTTGTGGCTCTTTACCTGTCACTTTAAGTCTCTGCTAAGTCATCAAAATATTAAGAGGTATTTAATCCAGCCAGTCACCACTCGGGTATTTGGATTGCTGTGGAGCATGTACTATATCTAGAGGTAATATACATTTGTTTGTAATAAATATTCAAGAAATTTTCAGTATTTTGAAGATGAGAAATTAGCATGTACTTTTCCTCTGAGATACAGTAAAAAGAAGATGGGAAAATTTCTTTTAAAATAAGTTCATTTCAAACTGTTGAATGGGACTTTCTGCACATGTACAGAGGACTTGTTTTTAGTTGGAATAAGACCAAGACAGATCATAGAATTTATACCAAGAAATTCTCACCAAGCCTGATTTTTCCCTCTAAGCTCAGAGGGTACGAGTGTTGCTCAGTGGTGCCTGAGTGAGGGGAGAGGAAATCCTCCTCTCCCAGGAACTTGTCCTTTCTCCCCTGGCTCTTTGTTCTTCACTGACATGGCTCAACACTCTTCCTTGCCGCGTGGTTTTGATGGGAGCATCACTTCCTTGGAAGCAGTGACCAAAATGGCTGCTAATTGACAGAGAGTGTATACTGCTTTAGAAAAACATAGAAAACTGTGGTGCAAGAGCATCCATTACTCAAGGATCAGAAGCTCCCCTCCAGGCCTCATTCCTGCTGCTCCATACTGGTCCGTAGCCCTGGGGATTGATATTCTTACATCTGTCTGTAAACCCACTAAAGGTGGCCTTCCTAGGTGTCCAATTCCTAAAATTGAAACACCCTCTGAAGGGCATTGAACTCCATACCTTTTATTCCTGATTGCCAACCTAACTTAGTAAATCCAACTGTAGCTTCTTCTCCTTTTGACCTTGGGTGAATCCTTCTGCTTATATATATCATGAACCAAGTGCCAGATTTTACAGGAACAGGATGGAGTTGGACAGGACATTTCTGTGGTGTTTTTTTTGTGTTGTGAAACTCTGACCCTCGGAGGACACCCCAGAGGTAGCTGGGTAGGTTCATTTCTGATTATCAGTGCATTGAAGTAAGACCTCTGAGTGCTTGTTCCAACTCCTCTTCTAAATGGCTATGAAATCTTAAGCCAATTACTTAACCACTCTGAGCTTTAATTTCTTCATCATTAAAACAAGGAAATTTCACTAGAAAAATCCAAAACCCTGATTCTGTGACTATTTTCAGTCATCCCAAAGCTGGAAATATTTTCAGTTCAGAAACATGTATTACATTGATTCCTTCTTTCTTTCTTTTTTTAGTTATTGTAATATACCAAGTTATATGTTAACAATGTAAAGAGTCAATTCTTTGATGATGATGACAACAACAGCAACTCTTGTAGCTCTTACTTTGTGCCAGTCCTACTCTAAGTGTTCTATACTGAGTCCTTACAACAGCTCTGCAAGGGAGGTGCCATGTTGTTAGTTCACTGTTTTACAGATAAGAGAACCGAGGCATTGAGAGTAGACTTTTATTTTGGAATCTCCCTTTTTTACCATCTGGGAGCTCCCTGCACTTCTCTTCTGTTCTAGACCCCTTGTTTTCTGTATTCCATGTCTTTCTGGATATGTTTCCTTGCTTTTGTGGCTGAGAAATGGTGAATGGAAAGAACTTTTTTGAGACCATCATATCTGACAATGTTTTTATTCTACCCTCACCTTTGATAGTTTGGCTAGATATAGGACTCTATGTTGGAAATAATTTTACTTCTGAATTTTGAAGGTGATGTTCTATTGGCTTCTAACTTTTTGTGTGGTGAAGTCCCATATACCTTCAATTCCTGCTCTTTTACAAATAGCCAGTTTGGTGGTTTTTGTTTTTTGTTTTTGTTTTTGCTTCTGGAATCTTGTCAAATCTGTTTGTTCTCAATATCCTGAAATTTCAAAATGATGTGACTTGATGTGGGCCTATTTTCACCCATTGTGTTAGGCGATTGGTAGGTCCTTTTCTTTTAGAAATTTATGGCCTTCAGTTCTGGGGAATTTTGTTACATTATTGTGTTGATAGATTCCTTCTTTCTGTTTCTCTTTTCTCTCTTTCTGAAACAGTTACCCCAGATTTTGGACCTTTTAGAATAACTCTCTAATTTTTAAGTCTTTATTTTCATTTCTATAACTTTTCACTGTACTTTCTGTGATGAGTCTTTATTTTACTCCCAACTCTTCATTAAACATTTTATTTTGATTATTATTTTTTATTTCCAGGAGCCTTTTAAAATTCTCTGCATGCTTCTTTTTTATATGATTTGTTTCTGCTTTATGATTTCAGTGTCTTCTCTGAGGATTATGATGACAGTTTTCTTTTAATATGGAAAATTTCAAACATATAAAAGTAGAGAGAGTAGTATGAAAATTCTTGTGTTCCCTTCATCCCATGGCTTAACTCATTTAATCAATCCTCCATCCACATTGTCTTGAAGCAAATTCTAGCTATATTATATCATTCATAAATATTTCAGTATTTACTGTGAATTCTCAATATTCACGGTAGTTATATTCTATGAAGTTGCTAGAAACATTGAATTAGTGAATATTAAACCATTGCTCTTAGGGAAAATGTAAGGTTAGGCTGCATTTTCATAATCTGATCAATGCATTCATTGCCTTGTTTTATGTATTTTTCTGTTTAAAGACATGGTATTTGAAATATATTGTTCATTCATTAACATTTAACTCATAGCCAATGGCACTGTAACTCATGCCTGAACGAAGCTTATCTAACATATGTAGTTTTTCAGTAAGGCACACCATAGCTTTCTCATGCTTAAGAGCACTAGAGAGCACTTCAGCACTGTACTTGGGGGCCATTTTAAACAGTGAAATCACCAACAAAAAGTGCAAAAATACAAGAAAATCTGGCATTAAATACTGTGATAAGGATACTTGCTTACATTTTGAGACTTGAAACAAGAAGGCAGAGCGTCGCCTTGTTCAACCTCAGCTAGGAAGGTGCCTGTTGGTTGATGCAAACTTTTCACTGCTCTGCACAGATCTATGAATGACTGTGAAAGCACCATGAGTATTGATTTTTGAGTTACAAATATATTTTAGTGAGTAGGCAGATTTGCAATTACAAAATCTGAATAATGAGGTTTGACTGCATCGCTAAAATATAAGGATACTTAAAACATAATCATAATATTGTTATACCTAAGAAATTAACAATTAATATCAAATATTCAACCACCATTTAAATTGCTCTGATTGTCTCATAATTTTTAAACAATTGGATTGTTCAGATCAATACCCAAATATGGTCCATACAGTACAATTGATTGATACATCTTTTAAGTTTCTTTAATTTTATAGTTTTCCTCATTTCTCTCAAACTCTTTTCCATGCAAATTTTATTTTATTTATTTTTTTTTAAGAAATTGGGCCATTTGTCTTATAGAGTTTCCCACAGTCTGGATTTTGTTGATTGTATCTTTGTGATGTGGATGCAAGTTGGTTTTTTTGTTTGTTTATTTTGGACTCTTATCTTCCATAGCAATATCTTTCTGCAGATGTCAGGCATTCTTTCCTTGTCTGCCTATATTTTAAGAGTGGGAAAAAACAAGGCTGATTTGAGGCCTGATTCTCATGAATGGGGCTTGTTGACAGTAGCTTTACTTGGGGTACTCTCAATGGCCCTTTAGAGGATAAAGAAACAATATCTGCATCAGTTTCTCTAGGACTCTCTTCTTTGGCCGTTGAGATCACCCAGAGAAGACCTTCCAAGCCCCTGCCTGGAAGGTGTGAGCCTGGGAGCCATCTCTATTGGAATCAAGGGAGGGGCGAGGGCTGGGAGTCAGGGTGGAGAGATTATCTCAGCATGCATGTGTTTACCCAGTCCTCCAAGACTGGGCTTAGTCTGTGTATCCAGATAATATGTCTTCAGACTTTCGACAGGATGAGGGAAGTTGTGTGGAATGTGAACCTGGTCTGGAGAATCTCACTATTTCTTAAAAGAAGTTCAACAGATCCTCTTTATTTTAGCTAATCCTTTCCATTATCCCCTTTTCCAGTAATGCCGTCAGTGCCTTTTGGGGATTCTGTGGTGTAAATTGGGTTGTTCTTGGCTTTCTTTACTACCAACTTAAGACTGAATATACTTTCCAGCTTCAGCAATTGTTTTACTTTATCTCCTCTCACGTTCTTCCTCCTATCCTGGCAGCTTTATGCCTTTAAAAAAAAAAAAAAAAATCCCTTTACTGTTATTTTACCGGCATATCAGGAGGAAGCAAGAGTAAACTTGTATTCAATCTAACTTCGTGGAATTTGATTGACTTAATTATATAGGCTCAAGTATAATTGGTCTTCTATCTCATGACTGTAGTTTCTGATTGAAGCAAAGAATTGGATAAACTTGACTTTTATAGTTGAAAGAAGATTTCCCCATGGATGAAACTATTCTAGATCATTTGCTTATTTGTAAGATGCATTAATAGCAAGCATAACGCACCGAGTCTTCAGGTTAAAGTTATGAGATTTTCACAGGATGGAGAATTCTCCTCCCTTAGAACAAGGACACACTCTGTGACTGCTTCAAAACCAGCTGCTCCTACAGCTGCTAGAAGCCAAGAAGCAGTTGGCAGGAGTAAGATATTTCATCTGGTACAGGGCCCTGTTCCAGACTCATACTGGCCAGCACAGGAACAAGTCCAAGACCATCCAGGCTCCTTTAGAAAAGCAGCTGGGAAGGCTCCTCGGTGTCTCCCTGAGCTGGGTGCCGAGCGCCTCACTGGAGTCCTCTGGAAACGTGGGGTGATTTCTTTTTCCTGGAGGACTTTGGAGTTCATTTTTTTTTTTTTTTTGACCTGATCGTAATGGCTGTCATCCCCATTTCACACACACCTAATTAAATCAGGTTCCGTGATTCTACCCTTTTGTAAGAATCACTGTTAGGTTTTGTGTATTCATGAGTTCTGAGACCTTATAATTCCTTCTGAGGAACAGGAAGTATATTAGTAGGGAATCTCAGTTTACAACTGTTGTGAAGGTCTGTATTCTGTGTTGGAAACAAAATGAGGGCTGTATCCTGAGGCAGCAATTTGGAGGTGGTGATTGAGGTGCAGGCAGCTTAGAGCGAAGCCTACAGAGCGAACTGGGCTTCCCTAGGCTCGGACTCCAAAGAAAAGGCAATGGCTACTGAGGACATAGCCTCCCACCGTAAATTCCTTTTCTATCTCTAGTTTTTTATAAAGCTTTCCCTCACTTCCATCGTAGCACAAGTAGGGAATAAAAGTAAATATTGACATGGAAGAGTGGTGAGTTTTGTTTTTTATTTCACATTACCATCTCCCTCATCCTGGCCCCAAACAGAAAAGTCACATTTTCTAAAGTTTTCTATTAAAGGCATACATTTTATAGAAAATTAACCTCCTTGGAACATTTCATTTCCTCATGATAGTAGGTAAATTAGATGCTTATTATGCTATGAAGAATCTGACTGAAGTATTAAATGCTTTATATTTTTCCACATCTTTTAAACATGTACTATTATATTAATAATGTTGCCCTTAAGTTTAAAACCATAAAAATGGAGAGCATAATTCATGACACTTTTTGAAAGTAATGAAAATGTTCTTTTGAGAGCCCAAAGAGATGTCATTTTATCGTGAACATGGAGTTTGTAAACAATTCTTTGAAATCTTAATTGTGAAATAATGTTACAATTTGTATAAAACAATTGTTTAAATTTTATTTGGTTGATTATAATTCCAGACCTTTTTGGGTCTTGTTTTTCATTTTCTATACCACTTGGGTTGTGATTATAGGAATAAGAAAGATAATATATCTAAAATAACATTTTGAAAAGTGGCATGCAGGAAAACTTTTATTAATTACTACCAACCTCATAGGGCTGCTGCTATGTGTGTGTGTGTGTGTGTGTGTGTGTGAGAGAGAGAGAGAGAGAGAGAGAGAGAGAGAGAGAACAATAAAGCAGTGCCTGGTGTATATTAAAGCACTAAATGTTTGCTAAAGTAGTACTGCTATTATTAGGTAGTCAGCTAAATAATGATTAACATTTATTGAACAGAAACTACATTAACTCATTTAATTCCCAACAACAACACTGTGAGGTAGGTGGTAGCCCTATTTTACAGGTGAAGTAATTGAGACTTACCAGTGGTTACTAGCTAGAGACAAGGGTAGCCAGGGTTGCATCCAGATTTGCTTGATTCTAGGACAAGCACTATACTGCCTTTTAGTGACACCTTCTTCAGAAAACAAAGTTGTATTATTGATGTACATCATGAGAGAAATTTTATTCTTAACAATGGATACTTGAAAGTTGATGTTTATTTTTTTACTGTCCAATTTTAAATAAACTTAGCTTTAAAATAACCTTTTAGGATAAGTCAGTATTCCTGAATTGTCTTGCTACTGTTCCACCAAGAACCATCCCTTCTATTGTAATAAAAATAGCTTTACAATATCAAGTGTATCAAATTGTAGGTGAGAGGGTGGTCACGTTCCTGATCATAGCAGTTTTTAAAAATAAACCTCGGAACTACTTCGTATGTGTCATGTTGATTGCCTGACTTTCCCTTACGTGACTTTCCCTCATTTAAGATTTCCCACTGCCTTCAGAAGCCCTTGAATGTACTTCCTTTCAAGGATTTAATTAAAATTTTTGTTACTAAGAATTCTAAACACTAAGTAATAGCTAAGTGAAATAATATAAAATCCGTTAATAGGAAATTGGTTCATCATAGTATTTCCATAAAATAGACTATTAGACAACTATTTAAAAGAGTAAAATAGACGTAAATGTACCGATATGGAAAAGTTTCCTAGGAATATTGTTACATGAAAACAAGTTGAATATTGGGTGCCAGTTGAGCATGGAGGGAGACTGTATATACAAGCATTTATTGCACAGAATATTTGGGGAGGGTACACAAGAAAACTGTTGACAGTGGTTATTTCTGGAGAGAAACACCGGGTCTGAGAGTAGAGTGGGATGGAGGATTTATACTTAACAATTTTTTTTAATCATGTGCTTTTAGGGGAGAAATTAGTTGAAAAACTATTTTTTTGGAGAACTTAAAACCCGTACAATTATACTTTTTCCTTTTCCTCTTATCTATGGAAAACTTGAGGAAAGAAAATATTTTCAGTATAGATATTTAGACTTTGAGAGCCAGAATGAGTAATCAGTGCTGGGGCCCCCTCTTCTAAATGAACTTTTCAACCTCGTTTCCCATCAGACTGTCTCTGCTTCAGCCACATTAACTGACCTCCTTTCTGTAGAGGCCTTCTGCCTCCGTGCCTGCCCCTCAGCCTGTCCACCACCCACTCTGACCCTGTCTCAGCCCTGCCCTTCCTGTAAGGTACAGTCAGATGCCATCTCTTCCAGCAATGTTTCTCTGATCCTCCCAGGTAGAAGAGAGGATCTCCCTGTCTTTTCTTTTCAGTTTAATCTATATCACTTCTGTTATTTAGCCATATCTCTTACTTCCCTTTTGAATTCTGAGTCTTACAAGGGCAGGATTAATGCCTAATTCTTCCTGTTCAAATCCAACTCCCCCCAACCCCCACTAAGAAATAGAACAGGGCTTGCATATAGCAGCTTCTCAAGATATATTGCACTGAAATGAATGAATGAATGAATATGTAATAATTAGATTCCGCAAAACCAAGAACTAGACGTTAGGGTGAATTGATGGCTCTTGTAATTCCTGCAAACTTATCAGAGGGGAAAAATCAACTGAAAGTTTAGTTCACTTTCAACTTTTTAGCAGGCTGTGGAGATGTAATAATAATCAAAGGGTTAGTGAGGGACTCACCATCCATTCTTTACTTTCCTGGAAATGCCTCCTCCATTTGAAAATTCAAAATAGTTCAGGGACTGTTAAGAAATAATGTATGAGGTTAGTATTGCATTACTAAAAGGATATTTGTTGTTAAGCTATTTGCAAAAGGACAGTAATTGTCATTGTCAGTTCACAACAACTACCTTCACTTCGCTTCACTTTGCTTCAATTGTAGGTGAATTATTCTGTTTCATTTTTTTTTTGTTGGTCGTGTTGTTTGTTTTGCTTTTGTGGACCATTTATAATTATCTTACCCCCCAAAAGATGCAACAGCTTATTGTCTAAAATTACAGTGTTTACAAACCAGTAAATAGCCATGTCAGTAAGGGTAAATCTGTAAAATAAGTAAGGTCAGACCACCAGTCCCTTTCTCTCCTTAAATTCAATGTCTTACAATTGAGCTTAAATGGAGGATAGACAGAAATATTAGAATTATGGACCCATCAATAGATTGCCCTAAGGCCCTGTTCATACACTGTAGGGATTTATTTTTTCCAAAGTTTAATAAAAATCAAAGAATAGAAAACCTCTACATAAAAATGTTAATTTTAGCTTCCATACCACATTGTTGTCCACATCCAAAAAATTGAAACATGATCTCTTTTGTTAAGCCTGTAGCATGGAACTGCAGTGGTGGCCAGGCCGATTCATTTGGTTCACCATGTCGGAAACGGAGCACAGTCCCTGTGTTACCACTTGAGCTTTAAAACAGGCACCCCGGAGGTTTCCTTAGTGTACGTTTCCTTAGTGTACGTTTACAGTCAATATTGTTAATGCGTGGAGATTAGTGTAAGCCTAGGTGTGAGTTTTTATGAATATTTCTTTATTGACAGGTTCACAATTTAAATATTTTAAAATATTTTTGATAACTTTCAAGCATCAAGAACTGCAGACAAAATATGTGCTACCCTACTGTGGAATACTTCCTGGAAACCAGCAGTCGGGGCTGACAGCTGTCGAGGGGTCACATGGGCCAGTCCTGCTCTGAGAGGGCAGATGACTGACACGTTAAAGCTTTCCCTCAATGGGTGTTCATCACGTTCGGACATCAACCCTAGCAGTCCCACATCTGCACATCAATTAGATGTCACGGGAGTAAGCTTTTTGTCAATATCCTCCACTAGTGGACTTCAAATACTGACCTTCCTGTAGCACTCAGCAAGGCCCCAAAGCCTCACCTTAAAACAGGAAGTCGGATGACCACGAGATGCAGCCAACTCCCAGACAACTGTGGTGCTCCAAAACTCAGGACTAGGCAGGATGGATATATTCCTGTTCAAAAAAAAAGGTCACAAAGACAGTGGTTGTCATGGGAGAATACACTTGCATAGTACACCTGCGTGCACCTGAAGTCAGGTGCCAGCTGCTCCAGGGTTGTGCTCTCCTGCAATGCACTCAGAGCTGTCCCCGCAGCACGGAGCTGCTGAAGCACTTTTCATAAGTTTGCTCTTAGCAAAAATGAACATATACTGCTACAGAGATTCCTGAATGGAATCAACATAATTCCTTTCTCCACATTCCTAAAACAGGGCACCATTTTCTGGAATGATATTCACCATTACAGGTTATGTTATTAAAAATGACTGAAACATTTCAAAATTCACTTTGTTTGTTTTAAGATTTTATAATGTGATAACCTTTTCTCTCCTTAGAAAGTTATACTTCTGGGACTTTAGATGCTGGATTTGTTGTCTGGTTTTAAAGAACCAGAGCCCAAAAACATTGAAATCCGTGGTCAGAGCAAGACAGCAGAGGCATCCAGGCAGTTTGTTAACATGCTGTGGAGCCAAGTCCCTTTGTAACACCATAAGGCCAACTCTGCTCCTTCACCTTGAGCTGAGAAGCCGCATGTTTGACCAAAAGAAAATACATGAAAAAGAAAACCCCTAAATGCCCATTTTGATGTTCCTAATGATGCTGAACCAACAACCAGCCAACATGATGAACCCAACTTAGAAAATGCAACTTGGGAAAGGACCAAAGGTTGTTTAAAAAGAATTCTCCTCCCTTAAATATAACTTAGGTGAAAATATGAAATTAAATAATAAATATCTGACTTATTGCCCAAATCATGTTTTCAATATTTACATAGAAAAAGCAGTTCTGAAATTTGACACAAAACATGAGGGCAGTAAAACATCATGACCTCCCAAGCCTATCCGTTGAGGAAAGAAAACCACAAAGGGTTTGATCTCCTCTGATGCGTTGACAAACATAAAACAAAAATAGCTAAACCGCAAAGGAACAGATTAACAATTGCAACAACACAAAAGCAATTCACGTCCTCACAGTTCTTGGTTCAGAGTGCTTTGGCACTGAATGGATCATCCTGGGAAGGCAGAAAATGACCTCCGTGTTTAGTAAGGCTTCACAGATGAGCACAAGGAGCCGTTCTTTAGCATGGACGTGGCCACCACCACACAAAGAGACATGCAAAGTGATCATCAGCAGGTAACCTGAGACTGGCGGGATGGCATACTGGATGCTATTCTCAGCTCCCTGCAGAGGGTCCAGGCTGCTCGGCGTCCACCTGTAAAATAGGAGGGTGGGCTGGGCTGGCGCAACAGGAGCTCTTATCTGTTAAGACTGACAGGCAAATTGTCCCTCGTGTCTGAATGTGTTTTCCTCCTCAGCCTGTGTGGTTATACTGGTAGTGTCCTCTGCTGCCTGCAGGCATCTGCGCACTTCCACTGCTCACAGAGCTGCAGGCATCTCCTTGGCTGTGACAGTTTCATGCCATTGTGCTGCTTATAATACAGATGAGGGCTGGACAGTGAGTTGCAAGACACAGAGGGGATGACCAGAGAAGACATGCAGTGGACAGCTTTCAAAGATGGAGTTCCTTTAAGACCCACTTGTCTGCAAGGAACAGGGTGACCCCAAGGGTGAGGGGAGGTAGAGTAAACCTGGTCTGATTGTTAGTTGTCATTAGAAGCTGTGAGCTGAGCTTTGCCATTTCACATGGGCAGAGCAGTGGGCAGGCCGACCATCAGTGGAGACAGGGCTTATAGACTAAACTGGTAAACACTGGGCGTTGTGCAGGGTGGCCTGTCCAAATCAATGTCACTTCTGGACATGCACTACAGGAATTTGATTGTTACTATGCCATCACAAAGTGGGCTTCTTATTCTGTTAGGAGGTTTTATTCTTAACTGCCTTCAGCATCGCTCTGATTTTCTAAATATTTCTCAGCAAATTCTATTAAGATAGAGAGAGATTGCAGTGTAACTTTGCAAATACCCTGCATGTTCTTGAGCTGTCATTGCTTTATTTTTTTTTTCCTTCAATACAGCTCCAATATATATTTGCTTTATTATATATATTTATTATATTTATATTCCAAAAAGTTTGAATGACACCCACAAGATAATTTCACTCTTAGCTAAAGTAAATAAAAAAGTAAATTAATGGTCAGTGTGACGTTTATTGAATTAGTTCTTCTAAATGTTACATAGTTTTCTCTACACCCTCATAAGCAGGCTGTTTTCTTTGCCTCCTAAGGAAAGAGACCAAGTGGGATCTTGTGATATGAAAACAGAGCAGTTTAGGGAAAGTCAGAAAAGAAACTCTGCTTTTCTGGGTGATCCTGGGAGGTCCATGTGTTTAGTCATATTCATCTTCCGTTTTGTCAATCAGTTTCTTGTTTGTAAAATTCTTTGAGTTATAGTCATGGTTCCTTAGAAATGATCTGAAGCGAAAATTGTTGTCCTTCAGCTGGCAGCAAGAATCATTGGCATCAGAATCTCTTGTTTGCAAATAATAATGCTAGAAGAGGAGAAATGGCACCTTCAGGCTTGCCAACATTTGAAATACATGTAAAAAGAACAGTGGCAGTGCCATTTAACTTCACTGAAATTCATTGGATTAAGAAGCTTTTCAGAAATGGGGAAATGGGAAAGTGGTTAGCATTGTGCTAAAAATGAGTGCCTGGTTTGTAAACAGAAAGAGTTGGCATGCGTAGGAGCTGAGTCCCACCCATTGTTTTAAAACATTGAGCATTTGTGCTTACTTTGTAAATCATCTACGATGTGTCTAAGGGTTCCAAGAAGTCAATTCTCTTGGCCCCAGAAACATAGGAGTGTGTGTGTGTATGTGTGTATGCAAGATGTGTACACTGAGTTCATGCAGCCCTATTTATGCTAAGCTGTGTCAGATGCTTGGTGCTACCCAAGAATAATAGGGTGACCTCTTTTTTGGAGCCCTGTGTTGTTCCTAGCCTGCAAGAGGCAACCTCACCATCCTGAACCATGGCTTTACTGTCTATTGTTTAACAGCCTGGTTCACCTCCTTGATGCATAGAATGCCTTTTCTGTTTGCTTGCCTGGCTTAGAATAGGCCAGGGGTGTATCAGCATGGTAGGTCAGGTTACGTACATTCTAGAAATTTGAATTTCCAAGGTAAGCTTGAACTTTTCTTACTCCTGGAAGGGTAGTTGGTTCAATAGATTGGAAAACTGCCTCTGTGTGGGCCTGTTAGTTTGCGTTGTTCCAGGGCCACACACACTTCACCTTACAACGGGCACATACTATCAACAATCTAAATCTACATCAGGTTTGGCACGCTACCACCTGCAGACCAAAGCCGCCACAACCTGTTTTTGTATAGCCTGCTAGCTAAGAATGTTTTTTTACATTTTGAAAGGGTTATTAAAAAAACAAAGATACTTATAAATTATACATTGTTTAATTGGATCTTTATACAAACTCTGTTTATCACCTCCATTTTATAGGTAAACTAAGACTCACAGAGTTTTAGTAACTTGCCCAGGATGACACTAATTGGTGGAAGGAAGAAACAGGTTCATCGTGTATTCTTCTTTACCCTCCCATCTCTCCTTAAATGTGCGTTGATACCGCGGAAACAGTGGGAAAATGAGAATGAAGCCCCAAATCTGTCATTCTTGTTGGAATGAAAGTCCAAAATAGCCACCCAAAACAGCACGTTCCTTTATTGCAGTGGTTATATAGAACTTTCCTCAATTACTCAGGAGTTAACGTCTGTGGCTCTCACCTTTAGTACAGGATAAAGGTGGTATCCTTTTGAAAGGTAAAGGTCTAGGTTTGAGGAGAAGGGGAAACAGTTGTCCTTGTGGAATGGAAGAAGAGGAAGAGGACGTGTCAAGAGTTATAAATGGAGTGTTCACAAAACCCACTTTACCAGTGACTATAGGCAAAAACAGGAAGTGGTGCAGCACATGGCTTTCTTACTAGTACAACTTCCTCATTTAAACTCAGACGTCCTCCGAACATTTTCAGCCTCACAAAGCACTAACTACGCTGGTGCATTCTATTTCTATCTGCATACCTCTTTTTAATATCTTTCTTTTTAGGATTATATTAGTTGTTATTTGATTTGGCCACCAGCAATACGTATTTCTTTTGCTAGACAAAATAAAAATAACAAATAGTGAGGCCAGTTTAAGAGAAACTTTGCACCAAAGAATTTATATTTTCCTACAAGGAAAGAAAAGGAACAAATAATTCATCCCCACCTGCTCCCTTCCCCAGTCTTTTGTGCTGGTCCTGTGACCCTCAGAATTTTGAAATTTTAATCAGAATTTAGTGACTAGGAAGTTCACTTTGGGGTTGATTAGTTATGTTTCTTCCTTTCCATGAGGATTTTGTGAGCTCCTTTATGAAATAGGGACTATTTTAATCAGTGTGGGACTCAAATGTGACCCTGCAGTAATAAGAAGTATTGGAATAATAATGAAATCATTTGAATGATTCTTTACATTTTTTCATTTCAGGCTCTTTATTATAGAAGTAAGATAATTATTAAAGATCACTCAGAAAATGCATAAAAATAAGAAATAAACTAAATAAAAGTAGAAAGAAATCACCCAAAGTCTCATGGTTAAAGCACAAGTTCTGTTAACATTTTGAAGTATTTCACCCTTGGTTATTTTTGTCTTTTAGTTAGGTCTTTTATTTCAACTATCGTTTCTCCATGGACATTTGACTCTGGCAGACAGAATAGCATGGTGGGAAAGGACTTTAGAGTCAGACTACCCAGATTTAACTGCTGTAACCCTCGCTGTACGACCTTAGGCAAAATACTTCACCCCTCCAAGAGTCAATTTTCTTATCTGCAAAATAGGGAGAGTAATAGCATTACCTGTAAATGAAACATTAAAAAAAAAAAGTACTTGGCATGGCCTGACTTATAGTGAGTATCCCAAAACTTATTATTACTAATGATCAAAAAAGTTTTAAATTTAAATCCCCATGAAAATAAATTAATGCTCTAGGAAACTCATTTATATATAAAAATAATTTTGGTTGTTTCGTAATATTTAATATCTGCACATAGATTAGGAACTCAGAACCCCCTGCCCTCTTCTCTTCACTGAAAGGCATGTCTCCTTCCATATGAGCTCTCAGGAAATAAGTGGTTATTCCTCTGCATCCCCTTTCCTCTCCACTTCAGCATCCCACTGGCATGGCTCTCCCAGGCTGGGAACCAGGCCGCCTCTGCAGTCACACCTCTTGCCATCCCGGTGTGACCACAACCTGCTCTACTTCCAGGCTCCTCCTCAGTTACTCAGTGTACCTCTGGTCTGTGCTTCCTTCCCTGTCTGGCTCGGACGCCACAGTCCCTCACATCAAACCACTCTCTTACCGTCCCCTACGTTTCCTTTCTCTGCTGGCTCTCTGTCACATTGGCCACACGTAATCTGGAATCTGACCTCCAACCATGCAGATGGACACTTGAAATTCATGGTCTCCATCCTCAATTGGGTCCTCCATACCACCCAGAAATTTTATTTCTGGATACTTTGCTCTCTCAGCAGTTTTTTTTTTTTTAAACTTTTATTTATTTGTCTATTTTTTATTTATTTTGAAATAATTTCAAAGTTATAGGGACACTTGCAAAAACAATACTAACTCCATACACAGAACTCCATCATACCCTGACCCCCCTCCCCCAATAGCCCAATCCACCAACTTTAACATGCTGTCATACCAGTATTTCTTTCGCTCCCTCCCTCCCTCCCTATCTATCATCCATCATCTATTGCTCTGTCTTCTGAACATATGAGAGCTAGCTGCACACATCCTTGAACAAACACTATAATTCACATATACACTTCCCATGAGCAAGAACATTCTTTTATACAGTCCCATTAAGCACAGCTAAGAAGTACAAGAGATTCAACAATGATACAAAGCTTACATTCTATATTTCCTTTTCCTTATGTCTCAACTGTGTCCCTTTGAGCCTCGTTTCCTCCATCCTCCAATCCCATCCAGGTTCATCCTTGGCATTCAATTGTCATCTATTTAGACTGTATTTTTTTTTTAATTGTGGAAACATATATACAGCCTAAATCTTCCCATTCCACCCCCTCCCTAGCCTTCCGTTAGTGGGATTAATCACCTTTAGAATGTTGTAATGCTCTTTCCCACCATCCATTACTAAAAATTTCCCTTCACCTCAAACAGCAACCCTACACTCATTTCTTAACTCCCCATTGCCCCTTCCCCCATTTCTCTGAACCCATACTCTACTTTTCATCTCTGTGGTCATATTCTCTGATAATTTCTTTGTGTTTACTGTGGGGCTTAAAATTAACCTCTTAAATGCATAACAATCTTGTTTTTCTTTGATACCACCATTACTTCAATAGGATATATAAACTATGTTCCAATACTCCTCCATTCCCCCAGCTTTATACAGTTGTCTAAAATTACATATTTTATGTTGAGTTCAAAACAGCTGATTTGTCATTAGAGTTTGTATATTTTATATCATGTAGGAAGTAAATAGTGGAGTTACAATTCAAAGATTATTGACTGCTATTTGTATTCCATTGTGGTTGGAGACTGTGCTTTGAGTATATTCAAATTTTTTTTTTTTTTTTAATTTGTTGAAGCTTGTTTTATGTCACAGCTTATGGTCCCTTCTGGAGGAAGATCCATGATCACTAGAGAAAAATGAGTGTCCTGGTGATTTGGGATGTAAGGTTCTATATATGTATGTTAAAATTCTCTATATCTCTTTCTCCTTTCTTTGTTTCTCTGTCGGTAGGGCTCCCTTTAGTATCTGAAATAGGGCAGGTCTTTTATTAGCAAAATCAGCATTTGTTTGTCTGTGAAAACTTTAAGCTTTCCCTCAAATTTGAAAGAGAGTTTTGCTGGGTAAAGTATTCTTGGTTGGAAATTTTTCTCTCTCAGAATTTTAAATATGTCATGCCACTGCCTTCTTGCCTCCATGGTGGCCGCTGAGTAGTCACAACTTAGTCTTATGTTGTTTCCTTTGTATGTGGTGAATTGCTTTTCTCTTGCTGCTTTCACAACTTGCTCCTTCTCTTCAGTATTTGACAGTCTGATCAGAATATGTCTTGGAGTGGGTTTATTTGGATTTATTCTATTTGGGGTTTGCTGGGCATTTATGCTTTGTGCATTTATATTGTTTAGAAGGTTGGGGAAGTTTTCCCCAACAATTTCTTTGAATACTTTTTCTAGACCTTTACCCTTCTCTTCCCCTTCTGGGACACCAATGAGTCTTAAGTTTGGAAGTTTTATTTTATCTATCGTATCCCTGAGATCCATTTCGATTTTTTCAATTTTTTTCTCCATTCTTTCTTTTGTTCTTTCATTTTCTATTCTGTGGGCTTCTAGGACACTGAGACGTTATTCAGCATCCTCTAGTCTTGTATTGTGAATATCCAGAGTCTTTTCAATTTGGCCAACAGTTTCTTTTATTTCCATAAGATCTTCTATTTTTTTTTTTAGCCTTGCAATGTCTTCTTTATGCTCTTCTAGGGTCTTCTTTATGGCACTTATATCCTGGGCCATGGTCTTCTTGATGTCCTTTAAATCCTTTGCCATGTTTTCGTTCCTCGACTGTAGTTCTTTGATTAATTGAGCCAAGTGCTGTGTCTCTTCTGATATTTTGATTTGGGAGTTTGGAATTGGATTCTCCATATCGTCTGGTTTTATCGTATGCATTAAGATTTTCTGTTGTTTTTGGCCTCTTGGCATTTGCTTTGCTTGATAGGGCTCTTTCAAGTTATAAAAAAAAAAGATACCAATCTAATTTTTCAGAAACACAGTTTGGTGGCGTACATTTTCTCTAACTAACCAGCAGATGGCATCTGTGAGTCACCTATATCCCTCAAGTCAGTTGTCAACCTTGTCCCTGTGGTTTGTGGGGCAATGATTCTTGTGGGGTTCAGTTGGAGAACTCAGTTTGGGTGTGTTGCTGGAGCTGTCCGCCCTGAATGTGGGGCATGTGTCCAGGTGGCCAGGGAGGAAGGGCAGCTTTAATATTCAAATCCCCCAGGTTCCCGGAGATTCAAGGCCGCCACAAGAGTCTAAGCCTTCATTTCAGTTCAGCCCCAGACCCTCTCTCTCGCTGTGCCACAAACCACCGGACTTGGCGTAGTGTCCCTGGGTTCTCCGAGCAGGACCCCCTTCCCAGCCGCGATCCTCCAGGACCTCTGCCGAGGGAATGCCGTGCTACATCACCAATGTACGCCGTCCCTCAAGGGAAGCCCCGGGCTGCTGGGCCGTGCAGGGGCACTCCCAGCCTGATGCAAACATGGCCGAACGGGGCATCTCAACCCCCCCCCCTCCTCGCACAGTTCCTCCTTCCCAGCTCCGGGACAACTGGCAGGGTCTGGGCTGTGGGCACGCCCCGGGCAGGAGTTTATCCAGCCCTCCGGGGAGCCAGCTGCTAGCCACGGGGTTTCTTTCTGCTTCCGGCTCTCCTCTCCACTCTCCCGGTCCCGAAGGTATCTGCAGCGAGCTATCCTCCAGGCCAGACACCGAGAGGCCGGCCCAGCCCCCTCTTGCTGTGTTTTACTGCGTGGTTCCCACTGTCACACCTGCAGCTGCTCCTGGGTTTTTCCCTTTTTTTTTTTTTTTTTTCAAAAGAACCAGTCAGTCTCCAAATGCCAACCCATGGCTTCCCCTCACCGCCACGCAGCTGCGGGTCTTCCAGCCAGCTTACTCACTCATTTCAGAATGCAGACTCCTAGTTTCACCACGTATACGGCCCCTGTGGAACTAGCAGACTTCGTCCAGCTGGCACATCGCTGTAACCAGTATTCTGGGTCACTTTCTGGTTTTTATCTAGTGTTTTTCACAGAGGTGTTTTTTTGCCCTGTCTCACCTAGCTGCCATCTTAGTTTCTCTCCTCAGCAGTGTTTTCATATCTCTACTCACTTCGTGCAGATGTTTCCCTTAGGGAGAATTGAGGGTGGAAGGGAAGGGCAGGGGGAGTTCGCAGAGATAAAGGGTGAATGAATGAAAAGGCATTCTCTAAGTGCAGGTGGGTACAGACAGTTTGGGAAGTGGAAGGAAGGTAGGAAGTAGAAGAGAGTGAGGGAGAAGCTGACAACAGAGCAGAAGTGCTGGAGAAAGAGGGGTGGACAGAAAACAATTTGTTTCCTACAGTTTCTCCAATTCTGCCTTGAAGAATTTAATTTTCTTGTAAATATTCTTGTAAATATTAAATTTTCCTGTAGCTATTCTGCCTTGAAGAAATGTATGTCTATGACTTTAAGAGTGAAGGGGAGATGGTGACAGACAAAAGCAAACTGATAATAAAGACCACTTTTATTCCAGTATAGGGAGTTTTTTATACAGATTTTTTCTACTCATATAATTGAGGATGGTAAAAGTTTTTTACTTTACTAAGTGGACTTACAAGAGGAGGAATTAGATAGTGTGGTAAGACACAGATCCCTTTTGGAGGAAGAGACACTGAAGGAGGGGTAAGGAGAGGGGATTGGAAATAATATCTAAATATACCATGGTGACTTAGGTAACACCCTAATCCCCTGAGGAGGTCGACCAAAGAAAGTAAAAAAGAGCTCCCTTTTCTCCCTGAGCCAGTCAGTGCCCCAGGGGAATGATCATGATTTAGCTGAAAATGCTTCCTTTCATTGCAGTCTCACCTGGGCAGCCCTGGGGCCCGTGTTACAGGTGCCCACACTAACGCTGGCATGGCACCTCCCTGCAGACAGTGCAGCAGGTGATGCGGCACTGCCTCAGCTGTTGTGAGAAACAGAAACGCCAGAGATGCGCGGGCCCCGGGGCCGCAGTGTGCAGCCAAGCATTTTGAATCCTTCTACTCAAAACGTGGTCCGTGGACCGGTAGCATCAGCATCACCTGGGAGCTTGTTAGAAATGCAGAATCTCAGGTCCCACCCCAGACCTTCTGAATCAGAATCTTCACTTTAACAAGATCTTAAGGAATTTGGCAATGGAGAGGACAGAGCCCTGCCAGAGAGGGTTGATAAGGGTTCTCTATTCTTTTGAGAGGAATGGATGCTGGCAGAGTTGAAAGCACTCACCTGTGTGGTGCCCCTCACCTCCCATCCGAGCTATTTCTGGATCAGCAGCCCTGAGTGCTGCTTCACCTCCACCCCTTTGAAGCTCTGAGGCTGGGTTGGGAGTTTGTCATATGATTTCTTGTTATAAAGCTAGGTTTTTAAAATACAGTCTCACCTCCCTTAATGGGTTTTTGTTTTTTTTTTAATTAACTTTACTGGGGTAACATTTTAATCACCTTAAATGTTTTGATTCCATTAATTGTGATAGCTTTCTACTTTATTGGCATATAGTACTGAAAAAGAAATGAAATTTGTTATAACATTATCCATATAATCTTTGGGTAAAACATGGAAGAACATTTACAGCCCTGTTAATATGATTCAAGACAATAGCAAATAAATTGTTTTTAAAATAGATATTTAGATGTTCATTGTTTAAAATGTGATTCAAAATTTTCTTGCAGCAAGTAGAATACATGTGTCTAAGACTACTATAAGAAATATTTAACAAATCATGAAGAACAGAAGGATTGGAGATGGGCAGATTTCACCTCAGCTTTCAAAAGTGGTAAAAGGTAGATCCCAAGGAACATTCTAGAACAAATTATTAAACAGCTTGTGTATGTGCAATTACTGAAGAAAATGTTGCTCTATTGCAGCCAAGTGAGTTTTCCTGAAGAGTTGTGGCCAAGCTAACTTTGTCGAGATAAGGGTGAACCAGCAGTCATAGGGCTACCCTTGGCATAATGTATCTGGAATTCAACAAGATATCTGGCATAGTCTCACATGACAAGTGCATGAGATTCTAATATTTGTAAGTCTCTTATTCAGCGTATTTGTTGAGTCTGCTATGTGCTGTGTTTGGTTTTATATGCAAATAGGTAGGTAGGCGAATGAAGCGGTCATGGTCTGTGTTACAATCTAGTGATGGAGACATATATAAATAAAATAAATAAAATAAAAAAGATTTTCCTGAATGCTGGGTGGAAGATGGATCAGGGAGGCAAGAAGAGGGAGACAGGTAAAAGACTATTGTAGTTACCCAGAAAATAAAGATGATGGTGGCCAGATGAGGTAGTTAATACATTAAAAAAAAAAAAAAAAATCAACGATTTAAAAAGATATCGCAAGACTGGAAAGATAAATGTTACAGAAATAAATGTAGACCTGCACTTAGCTTCCAAAAAGAAAGATATACAGGGATAGAACCAGGAAAACTTGGCTTAATAGCAATTCGCATGTGAAACTCAGAAAGAATGGGAAGTGTGACATGGCTGCCATAAAAATAAATACCCAAATAGGTTACCTTATAAGAAGCATGATGTTTGACTCAAAAAAATTAATAATCCTACTGTGCTTTGCACTGTTTTGGATCAATCTGTTGTTTCAGAATTGTTAACATCGGCACACAGCCTTTAGAAAGAGTAGTTGAGAAACTGCACCATGACTGGACCATGTAAGCAGCCTGAAAACTTCATCAAAGGATGAATAGCTGAAAGAACTGGAGATATTTGTCGTAGACCACAATCTTAAAATGAGCACCTTCAGAAGGACTGTTAGATGGAAAAAGGGTTAGATTTCAAATAAATTCAAGTAGGTCCAGAGGGTAAATGAGGATTAAAGGATAGAAGCAGCAGCAGTGATTTCAGCTCAGCCTCAGTTCCAGAGCAGAACTTGCCAGAAGCAGAATGGGCTGCATAACATGCTCCCTTTTGGAAGATGCTTTGCAGAACCTGGGTGACTGTGTGTTGGCATGAAACATAGATGTTTGTTGTGCTGGGTGAAAAACTCCCTTAGGGTCTCTTCCTAATCTGGAAGTCTATAAGTGTAAGTTCCCTAACAAAGTCTTTCATTTCCATGTCAGGTGTGACACAAAATCTTCTAGAATGTCCCTACACCTCATCTTTCAAAGTGTGGCTGACCCATGGGTTCTCAACAAATTCCTGACCACATTATTTTCAAGACTAACTCTCTTGCCACTGCTTTCCCACAGCCCATTTATAGTTACATGTTCTAGACCTTTTTCTTTGAGGCTGAACATAATTATGGCTGAAATATCAACATCTTGACAACCCAATTACCTGTTGTTTGGGGCCCAGGTGAGTTGAGGTTTAGTTCCCAACTAAACATGCCTTTTTCAGCAAGCAGTTCTTGCCCCAGCCATACTAAAACTTGTGGTCAATTGTTAGCAGTGTGGGAGCTTAAATGATATCCAGATGAAATGAAAAAGTGAACCACCTATATTCCTGTTTGTTGGCACAGGAAAACCCATTTGTGTTTCTCTTCCAGGAAACCATAGGAGACCATAATGATATGTACAAATATCTATTTGGACATATAGGGGCGCTGTCTTGCTCAAAATAGAAGAAATGTTCAAATAAACCATTGCATTCACTCGAGTCATTCCTCCTTGCTCCTGTTTTTAGATGTCATGTTTTCTGTGTCTCAAGGCATCTCTGATCTGATCCTCTTCACGTATTCAAGGATCTATTATAGCCAATTATATGACTTATTGCTTCTTTTTAAGATTCTAATAAGGAGGTGTCCTTTTCTAAATTTCAGCCCCATTAGAGCCAGACTCTGTTATAGTCTAAAACATTCTTAGAATTTTACATGCTGCAGTTTGCCTCCTAGTAACCTGATGGGTAGAAAAAAGAATTTTTCTGTTAGTTTTCAGTATCTGAAGGGAAGCTCTGTATTTTGGGAGGGATGGAGAAGAGTCTTTGGAGAGTGGATGACCCAAAGCAAATGTTATTGGACTCCCGCTATGAGTCCTTCCTTCGGGACAAAGTGCCATGTCTCACGGGAGCAAGGGGATTGTTTTCTTCACAGCGGAAGCAACTCATTTTGCTGTTTTTAGGTGTGGGGAAGTTGATAGGTGAACATCCTGCTAAAATGTCTCCTGATTAACACTTTTCTGCCACTTCAAAAGAAAAGGGGGTGATAGGAGTTTATGAAGAAATCCCTCACCTCCTCACCAAGGAGCATCATCTACAAAGATTCAACCAGATAGAAGGTGTAAAAGGGTGGCCAGGTACAAGAACCACGTGGTTCCAGGGACTGCTGGCTGAGGTGTGTGCAATGGGTGTTTTCTTAGACTCTTTCTTTTGATAACAGTGACTCAGTTGTCCCAGGTGTGGAGCCTTTGGCAAATCACTGTAGATGTTAATCATGATCCCTGCTTGCTAGGCACATAGTTTCTGCAAGGCCATGACATTTATTAGCCTTGGGCCCAGTGTTATTCTCGCCTCTTCTCACAGGTTTTTCTCAGAATGTTGACCCTACAGGGCACATGGCCACTCAGAACAGTGCACGGTTTGTCCTAAGATGGTATCCATCCTCCCCCGATGGCCCCTGCCAACCCATGTCACCCAGAAATCCTCTAGGCCTGTCACATGCACATTTGGAAGTTGTCACTTAGAGTTCAGTGTCACTGTTATGGCTGTATCATGTTCCTCACAAAGACACAGTCAATCCTAACCCCTGGTCCTGTGGCTGTAAACCCATTTGTAAACAGGATCTTTGAAGATATTGTTAGTTAAGGTGAGACCACACTGAATCAGGGTGGGCCTCAGTTCAGTATGACTGGAGTCCTTATAAGCAGAGGAAATTTGGACACAGGAGTAGGAGACAGAAGGAGACAGATGGCCATGTAATGGAGGCAGAGAATGGTTTATGGGTTGCTGGCAAGCCACTCGAATGCTACAGATTTCAGAGAAAGCATGATCCTTGATTTTGGACTTCTAGTCTCCAGAATTCTGGGATGATAAACTGCTGTTGCTTAAGCCAATCAGTCTGTGGTGTTTGTTACAGCAGCTCTAGCAAACTAAAAGTCTCTAAACACATCTGAACTCTGAGTGAAACTCAATGCTAACCTCCTCATCATAAGATCATTTATCTTGTAAGGTGAAAAAAATTACACCACAATTATGTCCCACATCTTTTTCTCTGATAGAGCATATCAAATCATGTTCCATGACATATCTTAAAACTATTGGATTGGTTAATAAAT
Organism: Choloepus didactylus; assembly: GCF_015220235.1. Lineage (NCBI taxonomy): Eukaryota > Metazoa > Chordata > Mammalia > Pilosa > Megalonychidae > Choloepus > Choloepus didactylus. Next base: position 90,394,140 of record NC_051314.1, read on the forward strand.
GCTTACATGCTTACTCTCAGTTTCTTAGGTTCCTCAACTAAAATAGATAAGGAACTTAACCCTCTTAATCACCCCCCTCACTCAAGTCTCATTGCTAAGGAAATGTATTTCTGAAAGCACTTCCTTTCAGTTCCATCTGAACCTAAATTCCCCTTTATTGGTGAGCGAGTTTGGCTTTCACCCAGAGCACTGGGCTTTCTATTCATTCTCCCAGTGTTTGTTTTTCCTCTGCTGAGCTCTGGCCTCTTTTATGTTTTCTGGCTAATCTCTGGCAGTCTCTCTGCTCTGCCATTGACCATTCCATATGCCCCACTTATCTCCTCATGACTGCACTGCACAAGGAGAAACAATGCTGTGGGACACGAAAAAGCTAAGGAGCAGTCACTCTGCCTGGGGCAAAGGAAGGCCGGGGAGTGCCCTCTGAGCTGGGCCCAAGAGCAGTAGTGCAACAGGTGTGCGGAGTGGGGGGAGGGTGGGCAGGAGGCAGCCACACACAATCGCGTGACATGCCAAGTTCCTCTCAACAGCACTTGCTTGAAAAATAATTGCCTTTAATTACTCAAACATAGAATCAGTTGCAGCAATGTATTGTTCTGGGGCTATATTTCCCTACATCAGGAAGTGAGTGGTTTCATTTTGGGACTGAAATCTTTTTTTCTTTTTAATAAATAGGCTTTATTTTCAGTTATCATGTCTGTTTTAACCAACTGATTAAGAAATAATCTAGATACCCTCCCACATCATTTTAACTGTGGTTTTTCTTGAGGAGGGTTTGATAATGAGCCAGATGTACTCAAACAAAAACATGAGTTACTCATTCAAAAGTCTTTTCATTATGTTCAATTGTCAAAATTCCCCTTCTAGTTATAAAAGTGCTTATTGCTTTAAGAGTAACCAGGTGCAAAAGAAAAGTGAATTATCTCAGTGGTCATGTATAGATTAAAAAATAACCATAGAGTGTTAGATGAAAAGAATGTTGGTCATCATTTGACTTGTGTCTTTATATTATAGGTGAGGGAGGAAGCCAGGGATGGGAGAAATTAAACAAGTTGTCCAAAGTCACATGGTCACTGTCCTAAGGATTACTACAAGCCTCTGCCTCTATCCCCAACCTCCAATCCTGTCCCCACACCCCTTAATCACCCTTTCTATCACGGGTATAACAGAGAGTACACCAAGAAGTACAAACGCTGTCCTTCATACTGTTGTATTGATGTCATCTCATCTGAAATGATTCCAGAAAGCAGAGGAAAGCTATTTGGGCTTTGAATTACATAAAGGGTTTAAATTGTTAGAGTTACTCAGATTCCAATGAGCACTTCTTTATTTGGTAGGACATTTTTATTGAGGATTTTAAAGAGGGGTGACTAAGAGGTTCCAAGATTTGAGTACTATTAACAAATTGTGTTAAGCCTTCGACCTTCTAAAATGCAAGGTCAGAGTATGGTCTTTTTAGTGATTATAATAAGACTTATTTTCTCTGCTTTAGGATACTTTTGATTTCGGTGACGCTGCTGTCTGTATATTCAATAAACCTTCTATTGATCTGTTCAAAGGAAACCGGTAAGCTGAGACTATATTTAATTTTATTAAGGCCAGAGTGAATGGTTTTCATAGTGATGTTCTCCCTGTTCAGCACCTTGGTTATAAAAGAGAAGGAGTCCTTTGACCTACAGTAACGGAAAATCCTACAGTGGTTTTGACCTAAAGAAACAGACACAGCAAAATAAAAACTAAATTGTCATGAACAAGGAACAAACTGCATTACTATTTAAAGTGAACTCTCAATTATACCTTTTTTTGTGGTTGAAGTTGACTTCATTTTAAAGGCTTCACTTTTTCCTTCAGTCTCTTCAAATACAGAACAAGGATCCCATGTTTTTTAATTACAGCCTCCAGGGTTTTAAAAGTAAACAGACCTTTCATTCTCCTTTGTGTGTATTCCAAGGAGAAAATGTTATTCCGAGGCAATGTGGGGGTGAGCACACTGTGAAGAGACTTCAAGTACCCTGGGCAGTGTCAGACCTGAAGTGTTTATTTTCCGTTCCTGGGACACTGGATTATGTTTGTAATTCTTTGACTTTTACATTAGCTAAAACCACATTGGCCAACTATTATTGTACATAGATGAGTGCATTTAACTGGAACATTTCGTAATGAATTGAGGATCTAATCATTGTTTACTTTAAACACCTGTCTTTAAAGAGATTAAACAAAGTTTTAATTATAGCCTGACCCATATTGCTTTCTGTGAACTTTTGAAAATGTGAGCTAGTTAGTTAAAAAAAAAAAAAAATGCCATAAAGAAATGGAAACACTTTTTTTCAAATTGAATAGGTTGGACTTTTTGTATTTATTGAGATGAGCTAGTTGAATACTTTAGAATGTTTGTACAGCCAAATCATTCTTTTGACAGATTTGTCTGCTGCTCTTTCTTTTGTGCATTGCATATCCTTGAACTAGATTTTACAAGTGATCAGAATTCTGCTGTCATGACTACTACATGTTTCTAAGCTTGTTATTATACTTACAACACATGAGGCAATTATGGAATGTTACTAAGATAATCCTTTGATAGTCTAATCAATTAAGGTACTTAATTCAAAAAGAACTTTTCAGTTCTGACCATCAGGATTTTTTTTTTTTAATTAAATCTTCAATTTAATGGTATGTACCAGACCTGAGATTAAAATCAGATTGGGAATTTCCCCCAGTAAAATGGGGAAAATAAGCCTTATGATGTTAATAGTTGCATTACAATGCTTTTGTAGCCAACCTGAAAAAGGAGAAATGGTGGTCATATCTGACACTTAAAAATGTCCAGAGGTTTTTTTTTTAAAAAATAAATAAGAGTGCCTTAACCCTTGCACAGCCAGGAAAGCGTTTTGTGTGATTTTGAGAAAAGGCACAAAATAACCTAGAGAATGGTCAATAGAACAATGAAATCCTGGCTATTTTAATTTTTAGAATACTGTCATTTCTTGTGTTCTCAAATTTGCTTTTAAATAGGCTGCATGGTTTATGAAAAGCTGGGAGAACAAGTCTTTGGCACCACAGGGAAGCTGGTAATCTTTGGAGCCACCTCTCTACAGAACACTGGAGGTAAAAAAGAACATGCTTTTCTATACATAACTTTAAAGTATGTGAACAGTATTTATCTTTTCTAATTCTGGTGGTTGGGTGGCCACATGAATTTTAACGTAATTCATCATCTTCATTGCTAAAATGGCACATGGAAATTAAAGTATAGACATTAGCCACTTATTTAATACCAAATGTGCAGTGACAGTATTTAAAGCTGTCTTTGTATCTTATTAAAGGTTAGTCTAAGAAGAAGACTGGTAACCTTTGGTATAGCTTGCAACATGAGCTTTAGTATCTTCTTTCTAAAAACGTTCTCATTTTCCCCTAGCAATACTCAGCTACCTCTTCATAGTAAAAAATGAACTACCCTCTGCCATAAAGTTTCTAATGGGAAAGGATGACGGATTTTCGTAAGTTACAGACCATTTTTTATAATATAAATAAAATGTTTTTAATTTAAATATGGACTAACCAAAGTTTTTTTGCTGTTGTTGTTTTATGAAAATTCCAGAAACAAAATTTTCCCTAGGTTGGATTTTTTTCTTTGTTGTTTCAACAATAAATTTCTTTGGGACTATATGAATGAAAGAAGCAGGGAGAGCCATTTGAATATGAACATTTAAAAGATAGACTCATCTGTCATGCTGCAAAACGGTAGATAATGCATTTTCCCAAGAGCATGAAATCTATATCTAGTTTCTGTGAAATAGAACAGGCACAGAGCATTTTTAACACAGAAGTGGAATAGACCAAAAAAAAAAAAAAAAAAAAAATTTTAAGTCCCTAGCCTCTTTCTTGAAGAAGGGGCATAGCATTTTGGGAGCAAAATTTACATGAATCAACCTCAGTAAAGATGTGGAAAACAAACCTTGCAGCTACATTTCACATATCGATTATGCTTTCACTCCTTCTTGTTTAATATTTCTTATCAATCTAGTTTCTTTGTTCTCTCTCAAGGGAGAATCATAGAAGCCAGAGGTCCTAGTGTTTATTTTCAGGATTCAAGGTCAAATACAGGGCTTCAAGAAGAGAAATGCCTTCCTATGGTGACTTGTTTCTCATTGATGTTAGTCAAGCAAAACAAAAAGGAACTTTCTCTTTAAATAATTGAAAGGACAAGTTGTAATCTGACAGAATGCAATGTGTGCATTCGGCTTTGAAACCATTTAAATAATTCAAAGGAGTTGCATGTGTAGCCAATGGGGGAACAAAGACAATATCCTTTCTTCCATCATATGGGAGTGAGACACCAGTGAACGAGTAATGGTTAGGTTAATGTGTTTAGATAAAACCTGAATAAGGGTAAAAAAAAAATATTAATGGTAAAAATTAAGAATACTAAAAGTTAATTAAAGTATATTGTGAAATCTTTACGTTTGAGAAAAAAATTGTCACTTTTTAAGAAAATATGACATAACCATTTAAATGCCTTTCAGAGCCTGGTACGTGGATGGCCGCCTTCTGGTCATAATAGTTACCTTTGGCATAATTCTCCCTCTGTGTCTCTTGAAGAACTTAGGTAAGGAAAGATCTTGCTTTTATCATAGTCTCTACGGTGCTTGGGTGAATCAGAAACCTAATAAAAATGAACAACTTTGTCTTCTGCTTGCACTTGTTGGGTAAAGATTAAGTGAACAATGAAGTATCAGTATTTATCAGGCCTGATTTTAGTATGGGATAGAAACAGTGGTCAGTATGTGACTTCCTAAGCAGTCCCTCTTCTAAGGTGTTGTGATGGGGCATAAGGAAATGTCCTGGCGTCAGCAACAGACAGTGCTATTTCTAATGGCACAACTTTCGGGCTACTTTGAGACAAGTCCAGAAAATGGAAGTCTCCTTATACAAGGTCTTAAATACCCTCATTATATAGATAAGTAGATTTTCAAATCTAGTATCAAGACAGAAAGTTGCTTACATTTATACCCAAAAGTGTTATGAATCACTCTTGAATGAATAGAGTATAACCAATCTCAATTATTTGCCTTCCTAAGAGGGGGAAGAGAAGTGAAAAATAAAAAATGGTGAATAACTTCTAAGTCATATTCATTTGGTTTTGACATTTCTTTTTGTGCTTATATTTGGAGATGTTATGGGAATTACATATGTTGAATAATGAGGCCACTCTGCCACCCAGTCCAAAGCCTCTAAAATGCACTTCCTTTAATTCTGGGCTAATTTAAGGCAGAAGTTCAGATTAACGTTCTTGTGCACCACAGTTTTTTGTTTTGTTTTGTTTTGTTTTTGATGAAAATGTCAGGCTTCTGTAGTTGCTCTATAAGATCTATAATATATATATATAATATATATATCTATCTCTCTATATACTTAACCACTTAATCTTCTGGCTTCTGGGTCTGTGTTTAGGCTCTTTTTCTATGTCTCTAGAGATAGCTCTTTTCAGTTTAAGTAGAGAAAGGTTTGTCTCCCTGGGGGATAACAATAGCACAGCCCCCCAGAGGCCACTTAACTCCACCTTTCTGGAGGTTACACGGTGGTGATGGGAGATCTCCCAGGCATTCTAAAAGAGAAAAAAGTAAAGATCCCTGGATAATTTATTCCTAGAAATTCACTTTGACTCCTCTGTGCATGCCTCTGATCTGGGAAAGAAGGGTTGTAGCTGTCATTTGTTATGCACACAATAAGTAGATAATAGAGAGCCATCAAGTGGATCCAGAAGTAAATAGATTTGCCTATAGTAATGCGTTAAAATACAGCAACACAGACTCAGGGCTAAAATTGGGAGGCTTTTCCCCCTTGGTTTCTGGGAATCTGTGTTCTCTAGTGTGCCAGGAAGAACTGGAATCGACATGTACTCCTAATAAATGTTTTTGTTCAAAGCCCTGATTTTTGTCAAATAAAGTAGCACTGTGAAATAAATCTTGTATTTACTCCATTTGCATGTATATTATTGGAATCCTAAACTGTGCTTGAAAGAATGCATTAAAAGAAACAAATTGATGGATGAAATAATAATTTTTTAAACTTTTTTTTTTAAAGGTTATCTTGGCTATACTAGTGGATTTTCCTTAAGCTGTATGGTTTTTTTCCTAATAGTGGTAAGTGCTGATAGAAGCAGTTGGTTTGGCTATGCCATAGTATTATGCCATGTAATAAGTTTTCATTATTTGGCTGCATCTGATTAAATCCCTAATGTTTCTCTTATATTTTTAAATACCAGGTTATCTACAAGAAATTTCAAATTTCCTGCATTGCTTCACAGCTAAATTCCACAAATGCTAATTCAACAAATGCTGACATGTGTACACCAAAATATGTTACCTTCAATTCAAAGGTAAGTTTCCTTACCCTTTAAAGACAAAAAAAGAACATTTTTATTAAAAGCATTATATTTCTCATATTTGTTATAATTATGTTTTGAATGTATTCGTTCTCAGGAGAACACAGTGTCATTGCTTCCTTATTTCACAATCTATGTAGAGATGAGAAATACATAAGTATTTTATTTCACATTCCCTCTTAGCTGGTTTACGTGTAGGGCAACCTTAAGCATTCTCTGTCTGAATCTGTCTGCCAAATTGGGTCAGCCCTTCTTTCCCTGTATAATGCATGCTGGGTGATGCTTTCAAAAAAAAAAATTGATAAATTTAGCCTACTGCTTCTTATATGGTAGTGACAGAAAAGAATACTGAAAACTTCCTTAGCTTGCACAGTTGAAATATAGATATCACCACAAATTGGCACTTAAACTTTCATACGATTGAAATATTGTATTTAGTTTGGGGATCAATGGACAACGGAGTGGGTCAGGCTTGGCTCTTAATCCTTAGGCAGGGTATCTGGCCTCATGTGTAAGAGTGAGGATTCTTTTTTGTTTCTTGCGGAGTTTTGTCAGAATGTGCCTGGTACAAGTGCCTGGGCATAGTTCGAGCATAAGAAATTTTACTTTTCCTTCCTTCTCCAGCAGCTTCTTTTTACATAAGAAATTATATTGAGATTGAGGGTTTTAAAAAGTCTTCTCTAAGAAAACAAAATAGATCTCTTTTTTTAAAAAAACTTTAATGATACAGCCAAAGTAGTGAAGGTAATTTTCTTTTTAGATGGCATCTTTTAAGTCCAACTTGATGACCTGGTGCAGAGCAAAGCACATTAATAGAGTTGGAAGTTCTGGGAGAGTCAGAAGGAAGTCAGGAGATCAGCAATGGTCTGTTTCCCACTCAGGGTTGGAGGAAGCCAGTGAGATAAAGATTGTACCGTGTAAATACCGGGTGTCGCTATGCCTGGAACATGTAGAATACACTGTAAGTGAGCCGCTTCTAATAGTCTGATGTGAAAAGTGCCTGTATCGTGCCAGATAAGCTTTCTTGGCAAAAGTGCTCCTATTTTAGAGATCGAAACCCTCCTAAAAGCCAAATAATTTAGGGATTTTGAAGACCCGTCAGATAAAAGGACAGCTCAGGAATTCAGGAGCTGTATACTCTTTATGGTAAGAATGTCTTTTCTTAATGTTTATTTTTTCTTTCAAATAGACCGTGTATGCTTTACCAACCATTGCATTTGCATTTGTCTGCCACCCGTCAGTCCTGCCAATTTACAGTGAACTTAAAGAGTAAGATTTGTTTAATTTTTATATCTAAGTCATTTTATATCCCCTCACTAATAAGGAAGTACTGTATTAAAATAAACAGACTAAGATAATTCATGGACTTACCACCCAGTTTCAACATTTACTGACATTTTGCCATTCTTGAGCCAATTCTATATTTTAAGAAAAAAGAAAATGAGAAAAACCAGGAACCAGATGTATTTTTGAGGCTTAAGTATATAAAGTGGCTATGTGGGATCTTTTTGTAAATTTAGCTTTTCAAATACCATATAACTTAGGAGAATTCAAGTATTTGTATTGCTTAACTTTACTTATGCTTTTTTTTTAATTATTATTAGAGAAGTTGTAGGTTTACAGAAAAAACAATGCAGAATTCCTGTATACCACCTGATTAAGACCTTGCATTAGTATGGTACATTTGTTACAACCCAAGAAAGAACATATTTATAATTGTGCTATTAACTATAGTTCATGGTTTACATTAGGGTTCGCTGTTTGTGTTGTACAAGCCTATGGCTTTATTTTTTTAAAAATTTTATTCTAGTACCATATATTCAGCCTAAAATTTCCTCTTTTAAGCACATTCAAATATACCATTCAGTGGTGTTGATTATATTCACAGTGTTGTGCTACCATCACCACCATCCATTACCAAAACTTTTCCATCACTCCAAATAGAAACTGTACAATTTAAGCATTAACTCCCAATTCCCTACCCCACCCTGGCCCTTGGTAATAAATATTCTGGTTTCTGACTCTATGAATTTGCTTATTCTAATTATTTCATATCAGCGAGAGCCTACAATATTTGTTCTTTTGGGTCTAGCTTATACTTAAGTTTATTTTGCAAGTGGATAACAATATTCTTCAGAATTATCTATAAACTGCTAAATACATTGTGTCTAATTTGCCTGTTGATTGAGTAGAAAAGCCTGGCAAATCAGGCTGGAAGAAATTGATGTTAAGGTTAAAGCCATGAACTAGTAAAAAGAATATTGTTTGTTTATACAATTCAGATGACTCTGTGGATTTATTCATGATTGCTGTTCTGGAGAAAACTAAAGGCCTTTTTAAAATCTCCTCATGTGTTCTCTTTTTATCCTGTTATATTATCAGACTTGCTATATAAAAACAGCCATCATGGCATTGTCTTAAACTCAGAAAAAATATATAATGTGGCTATTTATTTCCATTTTGAAACAAAGAGAAAGTTGATGTCATCTAGCATTGAATTCACTCATGATTCTTCCTCTTTTATATTTAATTGATACATGGTTAAATTTTGAGATATTTATATCTATCAATCTACCTACCTATATACCTCATTCCTACTTTGCAATGCCATGACCTTTATTTAGAGTCATTCAGATATGTCTTTGGCATCTTTTAAATGCAATAGTCCTGCTTTTAGTTTGTAATTTTCTCCAGGGTGTATTTGTTGATCAGTGTTTCTTATTTTCCATACTCCCATTAGATCCCAGGTTTCCTGCTATGACACAACCAAATGTTATGACAGTCCATTGTCTTTTATTGTTCTTGTTCGTTAATTATCTGGGCAGTTCAAGCAACTTACAGGTTCATCCAAACACCAGAGTAAACTTTGACCTAAGAGAGAGAGCCCCTGAGAGCAGTGATCTCTTGAGCAGTTACTGTTCTGGAAACATACAGACTTCAGAAAACCAGAACCCAAATAGCAGCTTTAGAGATGGAACACGTGGGGTCAGTTTCTGGCTCTGCCATTGCTCTCTGGGGCTGAGAGAATAGCATTTGAATTTATTCTGCCATTTTTCCTGTAGTGGCGGGTGTGAAGACAACATGAGACACAAATATTAAAAAATACTCTCTGCCCTTCAGATGAGAGCTTGATATTCTTTTAAAAGAACGGGAAAGAACATTCAAGAGATTGCTAGTTCCAAGTATCTTTCCATCGTAATATCCATTTGGTATAAAAGAAGTTATTCTAAATCGGCATAATTGCCTGGGATAATTTTAATTGGTCAGATCTGACCTAATCAGATAGAAGGAAAGTTAAGTTAGCTAGCATTCTTCACTGTTAGTACTGTTGCTTAAATTCAGTAATATGATTTTTAACTTTTCAAATTCTTTTATCCTTGTTTTTAGTCGGTCACAGAAAAAAATGCAGATGGTTTCAAATATCTCCTTTTTCGCCATGTTTGTTATGTACTTCTTGACTGCCATTTTTGGCTATTTTACATTCTATGGTAAGTAACTTCTGATGGCATACAAATACAGAGATTTATACAATTATTAAAAAATCAATGTCAAAGAAAGCAACAAAGCTATTCATTTTTTATATTCTTTGCTTCTGCTGAAAGGAAATGGGGATGGTTCCTTTACATGTTCATGCAGACTGCAGAATAGAGTAATTACTGAAACAATATACTGTAATTTTTTTCTCCCAGTAATGTCCTTAAAAGAAATCACATTTTAGAAGCATGCCACCTTTACAAGGAAAGTTTAAAACTTTATCAGAGAAGGCTTTCCTAATTCACATGGCAAATTGGGTCAGATTCCATTAATAGAAAAAAGACAGACAGACGTGGAAAGTGAGAAAGAGCAGAGTGCTATACTCATGATACTGTGTTAATTAAAAATAAAACTCACTGTTCATAGGAAGTTGGAGCTTTGCAAAGACTCAAAGAAATGACACAGTAAGTTAAAAGAAATGAAATCTGAAAAAGAGAACAATGTGGTTTCATTTGTAACTTTTACGGACCTGTATGAACAGAGTTTACCTTCTTTTACTACTTATTCACCCTCTCCTATTCAAATTATCCTGCAGATTTATTTAACATCTTTCTTTATCCTTATAATTTGGGACCTAATTTAAATTTTAATACATGTATTTCACAGTCTTCTCTATTAAATAATACTTCTTCAGGGCATTTTTTCATGAACACAAATATCTCAAAATTTAAATACATTCAAAGGTTATTAATTCAGCCTGGAGAGAAAGGATAGCCTGATTATATGGTTGTATTATTATCATCTTCACAAGTAATGGAGAATAGGATTCTCCAATGAAGATGTAAATACCACAATTTTTGCATAAAAATGGTGTTTCTAAGGTTCTTGCAGAGTAGCAAGGCTGGAGGGGGAGTGAAGGGAGGGAGAGAGGAGAACATAATGTTAGTTGTACACTCTCACTGTTATATTGTTCAAACTCCCATGTTTCTTAACACACCCCCCCCCCCAATGCTATAGAATGTCAAACACATTATACTCTTAGGATAAAGAAAAAGTCTCAGCTATTTTTAAATGGTTATGAATTTTGAATCATAGAAATGACACCTAGTGAGATTTTATTATAATTTATGGTCCTTGTTTAAAAACTGAGATGAAACTATATGGTACAGGTTAGAATTTGAATTCCACACCAGAATCTTCCTTTTTGAGACTGGTGCAGTTAGAAGCCCTTGAAAGGGGACGGGGTGGGGGTGGGGGGTGGGAAGGTCTCTCTCTTATCAGAGTGCACTTTTTCATGCTCCCACCAGTTGTTCCCAGTTTTGTAGTCTCTGAAATAACACTTTCTGAAGTTCTGAGCTGAGAGCAGGTTCCAAGTGGCACAGAAACTAAATCCTGTTTTACAAGAAAGAACTACATGGAAGAGAAGAATTATTTCCCAATGGTGGTGAAATTTGTGTGGTGCCTCTGCTGCCTGGGCTCTGGCAGCAGAATTGCAAGAGGGGAGTTTGAACGAAATGCAGTGCGGCCACCCAGCCACTATCTGGTGTAGCTTAAAGAGTGGGGGAAATTCTAGGTTATTCTAGGCGATTATGTTTTATTTTTAATCCCAGTTTTCCCTGAGGTTTATTTTACAAATTAAGCATTCCCACTCCATGTGGCTTCCTCTAGTGATTACTTCAAATTCCTTTTAACTAAAGTGGCACATATGTTTGTAATTGTTTTAGTAGACATTTCAAAACCCAGAACATGGCTTTCCTTGCTCTTTAGTTTACAAACAAATTCTTGGTTGTTAGACAAAAACCGTCCTTCAGTAATGTGCATTGTGTCCTTTGAAAACCCTCTTTTTATTTTTCCCTGGTTTTAGGAGACATGCGTTCAGACCTCCTTCATAGATACCAGAGTAAAAATGACATTCTCATCCTGACTGTGCGGCTGGCTGTCATTGTTGCTGTCATTCTCACCGTGCCTGTGTTATTTTTCACGGTAAGAGGCCTCCTTGCAATTTGAGAACAGCTGAGGTCTCCCCTTTCCTTCTGTCTTCAGGAGCCCGTTGCAGAGAAAGCCTCCGGGAGTCACTTTACCATGCCATTGAAGGATTCCAGGAGTAGGATCCCAAAACTCGGAGAAGGCTCTTTGGAAAGAAAGTGGAATCCGCAAGTTAGGGTAGCCAATGATGGAATGAATCTTAATTCTGATTAATGTGTCCCTCTTCTTTATGGAGAACTGTAAATAGAGTGTTTGAATCTAGGTCATAAGTGACAAGAAAACATAGAAGAACCATAAAAGAACATTCAATACTCAAGATAAAACAAAAAAATTACTCCCCCCAAAGAAACTCCCACCTATTCATTAAACAAAAAAATACTTCCTGTCTTAAGTCATGCTCCCATACTGGAAGGTTATCTGTAGATAGCATTACAAAGTATATCACAGATTCCTGTGCCCCAGTATGTGAGTTACTCTGCTGAGAAATGTGAAGATTGACATACTATGGGCCCTTACAGAAACTTTGTTTTCTTCTCCTGCAGGTTCGTTCATCTTTATTTGAACTGGCTAAGAAAACAAAGTTTAATTTATGTCGTCATACCTTGGTTACCATCATACTCTTGGTTTTTATCAACCTGTTGGTGATCTTCATACCCTCCCTGAAGGATATTTTTGGCATCGTAGGTATGGCATGTTGTTAACTTTATACTTACTATTCCCAAGCAAGCAGCTGTTCAGAAAGTTAAATTCACAATAACATTCTTTTTTCTTTATTTTATTTTACAGGAGCAACATCTGCTAATATGCTTATTTTCATCCTCCCTTCATCCCTTTATTTAAAAATTACCAGCCAGGATGGAGATAAAAGAATTCAAAGAATTTGGGTATGTCTCATGCCAGCCACTCTTAATTTTTCTGATTAGTTTTTCATTAAAATTTACCAAATAAATTGTCCATCTCTCTACCATATAGTACTGTTTTCAAAGGGGAGGCAGCAGCCCTGGAGTTTTCCCATCCAGGAGGGTTAAAATACCATATCAGTATCTTCTCCGTTCCCTCAAAATATCGTTTCAGGTTTTACGTTTATTTTCCCTTGAGGCATGGTCAGCTCAATATAGGGTAATACTTTGTTTTCAGAAAGATTTGAAGTGGAGAGGGACTCAAAGATTTCATACAGTCTGCTATTTTTGCATGATTCCTCATCATGTAACTCCTTCCTGCCATCCAGAGAACATGCAAAGCCCTCATTAAAATGCCGAGTTACCTTAAAGAGTCCCCTTATGATTTGACAGAAATGCTTTAGAGCAACAGACCTCGATTCAGAAACTACCTTTCTATATGAGGATTTTTGCTCCCAGGTGTGGTGAAGCTCAAGGGCATCTTGAAGGTGGTGCACTGGGAGGCAGAAAGGGAAGCAGGATTAAAGTGGCTGCTCTGTGATTACCTTCTGGGGCACAATTTTGTTGGCCTTGCAGAAGGCTTCTCAGCTGTCCTCCCATGTGGTGTAAGCACTGTGATCGCATATGTTGCCTGAGACAAGAGATTCATCTAAGAGACATATGCAGGGGCAGTCATCCCTGTGCATTTATGAGAGCAGCACTGATGCTGCTGGAGCATCTAGTTCTCCAAGCAAGATTGCCCCTAAATCCATAAATCTCTAGTCCTTCTAAGCCTTACCAGCAGGAGCTTCACAAGGACAGAAAGGAAGGAGCAAACATTCCAGCACAACACTAAAGTGAACTCAGATTAAATCTGAAAATGATGGAGGCCTGTTGCCCCTGAATTCTGGATCTCTCCAGAAAAAAACTGGGAGTAAGGTCTACCAAGGGCATTAGGCCAGGGCTCTGTCCATGTGGGGACCTTTGGGAGTTAGACTGGACCCAGATGGTGAGTTAATGTGTCACCCTCTCTGCCCCACCATTGGTCTCCTCTCCTTCCCTTCATTCTATCTCCCCATCCAGTTTCCAGTCCAGTCCCCTTGGCTCTCATGATGCTTCATCCCTTTCTCTGCAAAGCTCTCACTGGGTGTTCTCAAGGCTGAGAAACATATAATCTCACATTCTCCAGATTCCAGATTTAGTAATCGATCCACCTGTGGCCTTCATCAGCCCTACAAGTAACTTAGTTTTTGAGTCTATTTCAACTTGATCAAATCCTTTTAAATGCATGTATTTTTTTGCTGCTTTTTCACACAGAAATATTTGCCCACCAGTGATAACCTAGGTTGGAGGGAAAGTGTAATGAAATTACCTGTATATTTTCCAATGTCGTTAATTTTTAAGTAGTGACATTAGTATGAAAGAAGCTGTAAGGATACCCAATCATGTTCTGAGGTGGCTATGAAGTCAAAGAAAAGAATGTAGAGGACAGCTCTGCATAGTTGGTTATTCTTATTTTCCCATCCTTGCAGAACCAGAGTCACATAATTTTAGAAAGATTCTCAAAGTTCAACAATGGTTGTAACAAACTCCAAATACAGGGGGTCCCCAAGACATAGGGAAAGCATTTTTTTGTTGTTGTTGTTCCCAGGTGTGGGTAGAAAAATGTTTGCTTTGCTGAAAGTAACTCATGTCTTTCTGTCATTCCAGGCTGCCCTTTTCTTGGGTCTGGGGATATTGTTTTCCCTGGTCAGCATTCCCTTGGTCTTCTATGACTGGGTCTTCTCATCGAATAGTGAGGCAGCCACTGAAACCAGCCGAGAACAGAAAACATACCTGTCTACTGGAAACCACACATCAGCAACCCCTCATTAGTCCTTTTTTTTTTTTGCAAGTTTACAGAAGCAGATAGAAATTTACAAGTTACTTAAAAATGAATAACACTTCGGGAACAAAACAGAGAGCTGTTTCTATAATGGTTCACTTCCCTCCCAGGTTTGGGATCAATTTACGGATTGTTGACCTCTTCTTCAAATTTCATGCAATCATGTTTCCTAGTACTTTTCACAGTCAATTATTTTTCATTCTCCTAACTCTTGTTTTGAGGATTCATGGTCTCTTAGAACTTTGAAAACATGATCATCATTCATGTTTGTTTATTATACATTGAGGTTCTGAAATAATTTCCTACTGATGTTCAGCTCACACTATCTGTACCTTTTTAGAAAAGAAAAGAATCTTGAATTGTATATATTTATTTTGCTTTACAGAAAAAAAGAGGTTTCGTAAATAATTTGCCTATTTTGGTTACCATAGCACACAGGGATAATCATATGAGAGTCGTAGGGCATGTGCCACTGCAGGATCAGAGGATGCCCAATGTTTGAGGTGGCTCTGATGACCTGGCAGCCAAGCTCAGGCAGCCCAGTGCCGAGCTGGTACTAGATCACCCTCCCATGCAGAGGCCTTCCATGGTCAGTGTTCTCAGCTGGCAAGGGGCTGGGGTGATTCTTAGTTTGGTAATATATTAAACTACATTTCTGAGTAATCTAGAAAATAAAGTTTTGTTTCCCTCTTGGCAACCTGTGTCAAAGTTACTCTAGTCTGAGTCAACTTCTATTGGCACCTCTGTGATAAATTAAGAAGCAAGAGTGCTATGAAAATTGTTCTGAAAAGAGTGTCCAAAATGTCTAAGAAAATATCCCTCTGATACAGATCACCTTCAACCCTACACCTGTATTGCTGAAGGGGGAAAAAGGATTTATTAAATTAGAATCCAGCAGCTTTTACTCATGTCCGCCAGCTTTTTGCATGGAGAATAATTTGATGTGTATCTAACTAAGGATGATTTAGGATAAGAAATTCCTGTTTTATATTGGGTAATTTGGGGGGATAGTTAAAAGACATGTTTTATATAAATTTAGGTTATTACAAATATAAGATTTTTGTACCTTAAATAAGCCTCATTTCTATTTCTTCTCCATTAACTCTCCATCCAGAGTATTACAACAAAAAACAACTAGAAACAATAACTCTCAGAGATAGTCCTTGTGAAGAATGTGATGAAATAACCACACCTTCCTTCTCCAGATGGGAAAGACAAGAGGGCCTGTTGTCTGGTCTCCCCTTCTCTTCCCTAACCCAGGGGGGCCATTACTGCCCACCGGACATGGCCCACACAGGAGGACAGAGTCCCCCGATACTCTGTCCCCACCCCCTCTCCTAAAGGAAACAGGAAGGAAACTGCCCAGAGATGGATAAAGAAGACACTTTGGGGTAAGACAGCTTGGAAAGGAATGGATGACGGCAAAACAGCTTCTGCCCATAAACTGTGCCATTCACCTGTGATCAGAGGCTCACCTTCACAGGGTGAGAAATATATGTGCTCCCTGAGCTGGTCTCCTAAAACGGGACTTGTGTTTGAGCTGTATTCTTGTTTAATTTTTCAAACCCATAAGTTCGCTGAGTGCAGATTTCTTATCCTGAGATAAGCAGACACTAACCACAGACTGTTGGCAGAGTTTCCAGGCACTTAGCTCTGAGCTCTGTTCCTCCCCTACTCAAATCTTCAAAGGCAGGTCTATTCCCAGACCTCCAGGCTCACCAGGAATAATAGGAAACTGTCCCCTCCCCTTTACAGACTAATGTCCCCTAGATAAGGTAGGCATCAAAGCATCTTGTTATCCTCTTGGAGGAGAAGGAAAGGTTATTTCCTGCTTTGCCTGATAAGACCTAATAACTTCTAATATAATGCTATAGAATTACATCTACATTAGGTCAGAGTTCAGGTATTTCAATATAAGGTCAGTAAAATCCAGAGTCATCTCTGTTCTTTTCAGAAGTGTTTTCCATATTATATGAGCAATGAGGGAAGCATAGCAAAATAATTGCCAGCCCTTAGAGGCTTGTCTATAGCACCAAGTAATGAAATAGCCAGGTAATGGGATGACCCTCCGTTATAAAAATACAGAATTAATTTGCAAGCTATATTATGCTACTGTTCTCCTCATTAATTTATAATGAGTCATGTTACACTCACAAAGTCAAATTAGAAAATTATCATTAACTCTGGGATGTGTAGTGATATTTTTGGATCTTTGGATTTTATGTGTCAGTACAAGGAATTTTTGTATTATTTAAAATATATTTATTTAGAGGAGGCACATTGCTATTGATGTCTGTGATACCATGTTTTTAAAACCTTCTCTGTATAATTTATCTATTTGTTGTTTACAGAATATAATAGACCCTACTGTAATTTATTAAATTTCTCTGATGAATTACATCATTTGTGCAGGATTAGCTATAAAGTGTACTGTTCTATTTCTTCTTATTCAGAATAGTGAACTGGTACCAGAAATACATATATCACAGATACAGGTAGAATTTAAACAACATAGTCAAGTGCTATAGAAGTTTCTCTGCTAAATTAGTAGACTAAGGAATAATTAGCCTTAGAGGCAGCACATTTTCCTTTGGTTGATAGGATGTCTATACTAGTAAATAGTGCCAGTTTCATACTTGGATTTAGAACTGTTCCCTAGTTATTGTAACACAGGATATTGTAAATCCTTAACTTACTTAATGTTACTTATTGGAAGTAGGGGTAGTGAAGAGTGTAAAGGAAGGAAACCTAGTCTTTTTAGGCATGGGCAGACCCCAATTTATAAGCAAGTCATATTCCAAAAATTTTTTAATTGGTGGATTGCAGCCTGGAATGTGTTTTCCTTTAGAAACCAGGTTATATGTGGTTCTGTCTGCAGATCAGCTAACAAAAGGTTAATAAATCCATAGTTTAGCTGAAATAGAATAATATAATAAGATTGCTAAAGAACCTAACCACTAAGTATAATACCATTTCTATGAGGTAGTTTGTTCAACATTGCCATAAACGCATCAATATCTATTGTTGGTGGAACTGTGGACATCTGCCCACCCCACCCCAGCCACACACCACCTGCTGTTCAGTGGCGGTCAGGCCTCCTCCAGTTAGAGGCCACCTGTGTGCCCCACAAAGGTGGGGAGGAGTCCAGGGCCACCTGGGAGCCCAGGGGTAGGAGCAGGTTAAAGGAGAACGTGGGGGGCCTCTTGTGGTTGTAAACTGCGAAGTACATTCCTCAGTTGGTAACTTTTCCTGTCTCCGAAGGTCTCAGGCTTGGCCTGTGTGCTTGTGTTTGTACCATTGTTTCTTTTGGTTCCATAGCTGTCTCCTTCCCCACCCACTGTAGAAGAGGACGTTGCAGTACAGCTTCTCTTGTATGCCAGTCTCTGAAGCAAGCACCCAGCACTTTTAATAGTCATGGTTTAACTGCTCACTCACCAGAGGCGGTAAAAAAGCTCTCTTCCCATTTTGCTTCTTTACGTTTACAAACCCTGTTGAGAAAAAAAAAAAAAAAGGCACACATAGGTGATGGTGGTGGAGTTTGGGGTGGACAAAAAACTGTAGTAAAATTGCACAGTATTTCAGAGAACACTTCCGACAGTTATCCCAGAACTGGCTTGTTTCTGGAGTTGAGTCTTTAGGCTAGTGTGTTCTCAAAGTGTGGTCGCCGGATCAGCAGCATCGGTGTCATCGGGGAACTTATTGGAACGCCCATTCTCAGGCCTCACCAAGACCTAGTGCATCAGAGCCGTCAGGGTGAGGACCCTGCAATCTGTTTTAACAAGTCCTCCAGGTGGTTCTGATGCACGGTCAAGTTTGAGAACCACTCTTAGCAAGCCAATTATTGTTTCCTTTTTTCCCATTAGTCCTACCTCAGAAGATGGTTCCTGGGCTTTGTGAGGAAAATTGGGAACTAGGGCCTAGGGAGGGGAGGAAAGGCATGGGCAGCAGGGGTCTCTACAAATGCAAGAAGGCCTGGGAACCTGCACTGCCCTCTCCCGCTGCCGTGCGGGTGCAGGTGCACAGATATAAATGAAGCCTGAACTCGGGTTTTACTTTGAGCTGACACAATAATGTTACATTGTAAAAAGCTGTGGAGAAATGGAAGTAATGGAAGTGAGACTTTTTTTTCTTTTTTGAGGGAATGAAAATACCTTGTTGTAAGTGCAGCATTAGAGGAAGTACTGTATTCCTGTCAGGGGTAAGTTTGTTTTCATCATGTGGTACTCAATCCTGTCCTTATAAAGAGAATGTTCTGCACCGCTTAAGGAGCTACGAACTTCCCTGAAAAGAATGCAGAGCTCAGTTCATTTCAGTAGATCAAAATGTGGCTGCACATTTAGTTGGGGTGGTCTGAGGCTAATGATGTAATGAGATATTTGATTTTATGCCTAGAGCAAGACGTATAAGTCTCCCCCAGTTTATCACTTTAAATAGTTTGAGGCTGAGAGAGGGCATTAGCTTTAAGAAGATAATTTCCCCATTCAAGTTCACAGTCAACTTCTAGCCACTTTAAAAACAAAGAGGAAACAGACTATATCATTTAGCAATACTAAAAATAGGTTTTCCTTAGGTGGCAGATCGGAGAATCCTTTAACAATGGAATATACTTCTAAAATACCTCAGTGAATTGTTTCTAATGATAGAAGGCTTTCGGGTACAAATTGGGGTAGAGAAACTACTGAAAAATAACACTAAATCTAGAAGGGTAAATTTTTGAAAAACATGTAAAATTCACAAACACCCAGAAGACCTCCTCCTTTAGGATGTCCTCCGAGGAAGGACTATGAAACTGGGCCCATCCTATATACAGGCTTCAATTTGTGTTTTTAAAGGAAGAATCTATGCAGCTGAGGTTTACTGTGGGAAATACTCCATTTATATGTAAATATTTTGTAAATAAATAGGCTGTATATTTTTGCAGTTGTTGATCCACACTGAGTTAGAAGTCTCTAGTATCTGCATATAAAGAATAAATGTTTTCATAGAAATAAATGGTTTTATTTGAGAATTAAAAAATTTACATTCTGTCCTGGGTAACATAGTTCTTTCAGTGTAAACTTGGAACCTAAATTCACACTTAATTGTTTAGAAAAAGAAATGTTTGAGACATACTTGCATTGAATTTTTATGCTCATATTAAGATCAATTATCTAAAAGATTGTCATGTATAAACAGATATACCCCAAATAACAAATTGTTTCTTCATAACGCTCTTTTGCTGTTAACCCAGATACCACTTCACATGTTTATGAAAATAGATGTTGGGGAAGAGAATGTTTTTTCAAAATGGAATTGCTGCATTTCCCACACTTGGGGTCTTTGAAAGGGAGAAAAAATCCCTGAATATTAACTATGAGCACAAATTTGAAGGAAAAAAGCAAAGAACCATTATTTTACCAAACTTTTGAAAATTTTGCATGTTTGCCTTTTATTTTCAATGCAACACCAATATAGACTGTCTTAAGTAATTTTTTTCCAAAACACTTGAATCTTGATTGTTGGTACATAATATACTCTCTAGAGTCCAATGTATTTTAGACTTCATCTGGGTCCAATACATGTAGCACACCACTATTTTATTACTGTAAAAACCTTGTACATGAATTCCAGATGGGTGATTTAAATGAGTCACAAGACACAAAACTTTGCTATTCATAGTTAATCAAATAGTTTGTTTTTCAGGGTGTGGTGTAAATAAAGAAATGTAAGAAGTTCTGTTCTATAACTGCTCTGTTGACAGTTTTTAAACATTAAAAATGTGAGCTAAAAGTATTTATGGATTTTATGTTTATTCTTTTGGGGAGAAATGCTAAAATGGTGGCTGGGATTTAAGTACTTTATACATTATTCAGGATTGTTGGACAAAGATTTATACGCATTTTCAAGTGTTAGAGATCATGGAAGCTTGTCTATTTGAGCACCCAAACTTTAAAAAATATTTCTGATAGAAATCTATCTGGTCTGAAATAGTCTACATATTTTTCCAGTGTTTGTAATTAGAGGAGGTTGAACATGATATTGTCTTTTTAAACCCAGGATCATCTTTATGAATAACAATTTCTTTGCTATGTCATAGTAGGGATTCTACACTACCTCTCTACATTGCAGCCACCCATAAAACAGGAAATTCTATCAACGCTTCCATTTATCCAGGAAGAGTTGGGGGAAAGCTACTGCAGCCTTGCCTTTTCTTTATCCATCATTGGCTCCTCTCCATGGTCAGAAGGAACTTCTATCAGATTGGCAAGATGGTGAGAGACTGATATCCAAATTCTTGTGGGCAAGGTGAGCACATGAGCAGCCCGGGCCTTTCCAGGTGTGAGTGGGTCTGTGGCCTGCCTCACATCTCCCCAGACCCATCTGCCAGCCCACATTAACGCCCAAGTGGATCTCAAGGTTGAAACTTGCAGCACAGGAGTCCGAGCCATGTAGTCCAATCCTCCTCAGCAATAAAGCTGACCGTTTTATCCCTATGTGCTTGCAGTATGTACTTCTTAACTGATCAGAAAAGTCAGGGGCAAATGGAGCAAGTGGTTATCACCTTCAAACCCAAACAGCTGTAATAAAGTGAGTCCATCCAAAAGGTTATTGAGAATGTGAGCAGTTTTGCTCTAAATCAAAACGTCCAGTCCTGTAGGGCTTTTATAATTCTGACTTCTTTTTCCACTATCATCCCATGAGTGTTTGCTAATCCTATTTGGTTCTGCCCTATTTTACACCTGGGTAAGGGGCCTTCTCTCTCTTCCCCCATGGAATAAACAGGGCTTGGTGATAACTTTGCAACTTGGAGGCCCTGTTTGCTTTCCTTCTAGATTCATAATTGTGTTCTGCCTGGTTAGGTTAGTCTATAAACTATTGATGAGGCCCAAATAGCTGGGTCATAGGACACCAACTTTTTACCTTCTGTTAGTTTAAATTTTTCATTAATTTCAATAGACAATTTGCTTTTCCTCAGGGTCTATGCAACACCAAGATAACCTATGAAATTATCAGAATGTATTATAAAACTACACCACTTAAAACAGATGGAAATTACTCAACAGATCATGATAGGAAATACATAAATGGGCCCAAATAATATGTAACTTAGTATATGAGAAAGGTGGCTTTTCACATATATGTAACTTAGAATATGAGATAGGTGGCTTTTCTCATCAATGGGGAAAATAAGGGTTACTCAATAGTGAAAAAAAATGTCTTTTTGAAGAAAGTGAAGCTAGATCCCTACCTTAGCCCTCATATCTAAAGAGAACTCAAATATATTAAAAACTTGAAACAATACATGGGTAAATATATCTAATTTTCTGCAAACATAAAACCATGACTCACAAATATAAAATAAACATGTCAAAATTTTATTTAGATCATTGTTAATGAAGGAATAAGTAAGATGTTAAATGAGGGTTCAAAGAATTCAAAGAACAGACACATACACATGCAATCAGATATGCTGAAATATATCTGCTAATAGACATAAAACTGGCCTTGTCTATGGGGGAAACCAGTTGCATCTCCACAAGACAAAATTCATTTGCATTTCTGGACAAGAAACACTTCTATTTCTTTCAATTTTATGTAATTTACAGGATTATGAACTAGCTCCAAGACAAAAAAAAAAGGCAAAATTCCTATAAAATCAGATAACCTAGAAAGAACACCTTGTATTCCATTGAAAGTACACCCAGTAATCTTAAATCTTCTCCATCACTTTCAAGGTCTTTCCAATTTGCTGCATTTCCTGGCCTGTCAGGAAATGACCCTCCTTACCAGCTGTGAGTCTGGGACCCCGTAAGCAGGACATCAGGCCATTTTTTCTGCAAGGGCTTTGTAAACATTGCCTCCATTGGTAAACCCAACCTTTGTTCATTAACATTTGTCGTATGTAAATGAGATTCATCCTCAAATATGACATTTCAAGTAAGGTCATGGTTAACAATCTATTTGTCCAATTATATACTGGTGAAAAGGAAGACAGATTCTTATTGAACCTATGCAAATAACTAATGCCACATAAAATAAGGGGAGTCAGTAGTCTGGGGGTCAATGAGTAAGAGAAAAAAATGTTTCATTTCAGTTTACAATAGCAGAGTCTACTGAACTGTAGATTACAGATAGCTTAAGAAGAAACAGAAATGGTTTTCTTATACAATCAGAAATAGAACATAAAACAACATCAACAATATTCCGAACATCCACTGTAAAATTTCCCTCATCTGTTCATTCTGTCCTATGTCTTTTTGTTCCGCTGGATCTTGGGTTAACTATCTGCTTTTGTAAAGGGGTCTGCTTCTGGATTAAAATGAGTCCTCTGAACCCACACTCATTTCACAGGGTCAGCCTGAAAGTTGATTAACTGATAATTGGCTCAGACACTTGTACCCAAAGATCTACTCTTTGAAGTGTCCACAGTTTAAAGCTCTTGGCACCATCCTTGATTCACAAGGTCTTTGACTCTCCTTTGTTGAAGGATTAGACTTCAGCCTGTAGCATATAACAGACCCTCAGGCAAGTTTCAGGAAGCAGATACCTATTTAATAAGGGATTTAAAGGCTGTGGTTAATTTTCTAAAGTTGTCAAGAATTATCCATTATATCATATATATCCATTATATGATCATTCTAGACAACCTGGAAGGGCTGTGTAGTATTCCATTACAAGGTCACCCAGTACTCTTTTTGGCCCATTTCAAAGTCTCACAAATTTTCCCATATCACTATCTGTATGTCTATATCTATATTATACATATATATATATACACACACATGTGTACATATATGTATATATTTTTGAGAGTAGAAAAGGCCTCTCTTGGTACAAAACACAGGAGCCATAAAGGAAATGATTGATCAATAAATATTTTAAAATTTGATGTAACATACAAAGGTGCTCAAGTGCTGAAAAGCTAAAGAGCCAAACGGAGCAAAACTAACATTTGCCACTCATATGTTGCAACTGTTGTGGTTGATCTCTCCAGTTTGAGTTCAAATTATTCGAAGTATCCCTCTGGCCAAATTAACAGGTGACCAGCATCTCGTTTCTGATACTCTGGACCTCCAACTTGTCCAAGAACTCTGGAGACATTTGACATCAAAGGTGCCTGCTTCCAAATGCCAGGCAGAGGTAGCTGGTGAATGCAATCAATTCACAGCCGGCTTCTTTCCTACTGCAGTTGCTACTATTGCTGCCACATACTGTCACTGTTGAACACTGGCCCTGCACAATTTTTACATCTGTGTCAGTGCTGCAGTGGTGCCCTTACAAGTCCACTCTCTGTGAGGGCTGAAGGATGACCCCAGTGCATGCGATGCTGTAGTGACTCATCTTGGGAGCCCAAGCAAAGAGACAGCTCCTCCATTTGCCATCAACTTGTTCCCAATTCATGCCCTCCAGGCTGTCTGGCTGGGGAGGGGCATCTCATTTATAGTTGCACACTGGGCTGAGCCAACCCACCCCTCTTTCATCTGATCTGTGACCGCTTAAACATGATAGTGATCCCAGGCGTCTGCTACACAATGTCTCTCATGGTGAATTACCCTTTGGGGCCCTTGGGGCTGTTTCCTGATCCTTCCAGTTCATCTTAAACCACAAGAGAGGTTCTAAAAATAGTAAAACTCAAAAGGGAACTGCCTGGGTCAGGGATTTAATACTATCTTCCCAGGAGGCTACCAGGTGCCTCTGGAAATTTGTCTAATCATTTCATCAGTCCTTGTTTCATCACACCAAGGGATGTTTGGTTGGGGCAGTCATTATTAAACCACAAAAATCTTCCTGTTACCCACTTCCTTGGAAGTGATGCCTCCTTGCTTGACTCCTATTTGGAACTTAAGAGGGGACATTCAATTGGCTTTTTCTTTTTTTGGCTTAAAAGTAACTGTCTTCACAAAGAGGTATCCAGAAGCTTCTTAAAGTTTTTCCCAAGCCCTTGGCTACATAACATAGAGCTAATCTCCTTAATAAATCAAGAGCTTTTAAAAATCACGGTTCCTCAGAAAGTTAAACATGCAATTACAATAGGACTCAGCATCCCACTCCTATGTATACACCCCAAAGAATTGAAAGCAGGGATTCAGCTTTGTGTACACTAATGTTCATAGCAGAATTATTCATAATAGCCAAAAGGGAGAAACAACACAAATGTCCGCCAACAGATGAATGGGTAAACAGTATTCCACACAGTGGAATATTATGCAGCCATAAAAAGGAATGAAGTTCTGATACATGCTGCAACATGAACGAACTGTGAAAATCTTTTGCTATGGGAAATAAGCCAGACCCAAAATGACAAATGTTGTATGGTTCTACTCCATTTATATGAAATATCTAGATAATCAAATTCACAGAGATAAAAACTAAATTAGAGCTTACCTGGAGCTGGAGAGAGGAAGCAATGGGGAGACATCGCTTAGCAGGCAGAGAGTTTCTATTTGGGATAATGAAAAAGTTTTGGTAATGGGTAGAGGTGAAGGTAACATAAGATTGTAAATGTAACTACGGTTAAAATGGCAAATTTTGTTATATACATATATATGTTAACACAGTAAAGTTTAGTTTAAAAATCACTAAGAAAAAAATTTAATAAGCCAATAGGGCTACAATAAATATAAAAAGAAGCTACCAGAAAAAGAAACACCATAAACATTTGAAAAGATGTTCAATCTAGCAATCTAAGTAAATAACCATAAGTAAATAATTGCACATTTACTGGCATTTATGAGATACCCCCGCTTTTTTTTTTCTGTTTTGCTCCTCATGTTGGCAAAGATTGAAACATTTGCTACTATAGTTCTAGGAAGGGTGCAAGAAATAGACATTTTCATATGCCGTTGGTGAGAGTAGAAACTGGCGCAAACTTTTTGGAGAGCAATTTGGCTATTAAATTGTAAATGCTCTTACGTTTGTACCATCAATTCCATGTCTGTGAATTTTTCCACTTCACAAAATATACAAAATATGTCAGATTCTCTTCTTGTCTCTTTATCTCAATTCCTATTCTGGTCTCTCTTGTCTTACTGTTTCTGATGTCCCTCTACCTGTTTCTTCATCTCTTCTCTTTTCTTAATAGGCTCTTGAACAGTCTTTATGTTAATGCCTCCCACTTAAATCTAGCCCCCAGACTGTCGTCTCCATATTCAAGCTCCTCCTTGGTCTATCGCCACATAACAGATAGAAACTGGACACATTACTTAATCATATGCATCAAAAAGATATAATTTGTAAATCCCTGTTCAACCACAGCGTGGTTCTTAAAAGTTCCAAAACAGGCGTGGGTGGGTATCTTAAGAATTTAGGAAAGCTTTAAAACACAATTATGCCAGGGCCCCACCTCAGACCAGTTAAATAATAATCTCCAGTGGCATAGCCACAGATGTTTAAAAAATTATCCAAAACTTAGATATAAGGCCAAGAGAAGACATAATATTGAACTGGAACATTATTTAACAATCCTACACAAGGATAATTTAATTATTTAGAGGGATGTACTTCTGTTTGATATGCTTACTATTGATTAAAAGCTCAGCTATTATGATATTACATATTACATGTTAACTTATAGATTTTTGTTTGATATATATACAAATGATTTTCATCTAGTAGAAAGATAATCCAAAAGGTTTTGTGTCTAATTTAGCCATCTTATTCTTTCATTCTTTTATAAATACCCAGTTCCTCAAAATGTTCTTTGAACCAACTTTCTTTTTTTTATGCATTTTTTTTTATTGTGAACGTTAACATATATACATAACAGTGATAACTTTCGCTGTCCCCTACCTACTGTCCAGCGAAACCATAGCCAAGGGAATAGGCTTGGGGGGATCAAGAGGATTGAACCTAGGTTTCCTAACCCCATTTGTGGACAGGCTCATTGCTTAATGGTGTGTACAAACTCATCTCCAAGGGACTTTTTAGACAGAACTTCATGACCTGCTTCCACCCCAGTCCATCACCTCTTTTACACCAAAAGTAGTCTGCAGGGCATGGTAGCTGTTTTGTTGTGATATTTTATGCTGCCATATTTGCCGTCTCCCTAGCATAGGCTATTATTTTCTGTCTTTGACTCTAAAACCTTTATTCACCCTGGACACGAGTAATTCTGTGATGCATTCTTGGTAGATAAAATATATCATATGTGCAGAAAAATACTGCAATTCCAATCTTTAAAAACATTATTCAGGCCAAATAAAACATGTCAGGGGGGCAGAATAGGCCCAGGCCCAATAGCTGGAGAACTTTTCCTCAGTCAGACACATTACAAGGAAACTAGATCTGTATGCAAGGCTTCGCACTTGATAACTGGGCATCGGAGAAAGTATAATGTACTGTCCTTATCTTTTGAAAGGATGGCGCTACTGAGTAGGTTAGAAGCAGACTTTTCCTCAGCTTGCTTTTAACTTTCAAGCATCAAAGTTTATATTTGAGGTAAAAATTTTATTTTCCTGTAGAATTCTGATGGCTTGGAGCAGTAAGAAGGAAAGAGAGTAACTTTCCACTCATAATTTATAAAGACCCTTTTGACAGTCAAACACTGTCCTTGTTCCTGGATCTTTTCTACTCGAGATAATCGATGACGCCTGCTCTGGGATCTGCCTGCGTGCCTAGGGATTTAGCTTTTCCTCCCTTCCCAGTGCATGTAAACAATGACTGACAGGTGTGACCTATCACTACCACAGCAACCTGGTCCCCGGTGGTGTGCCCTGCCTGGCTCCGGAGCTCCCCTGTGGGGTGGAGCCAGTTTCCTCTGGACAAAGCTGAACACTGCACTGTTCCCGGCTTGGCTCCTTCCCTTTCTAACGCACTTCCCAGCTCTCTGTGGGTTCTTCCTAAGAACACTTCCTAATAAATCACTTTGGTACAAATTGTTGCCTTGAGATTTGATTCTGGGGAGCCCCAACCTAAGATACTATGTTTGCTTCATCCCATAATATCTATAGGTTATCTTTGACATTTACTGGTTCCCTTGCTATTTTTCTAAGCTTCTTTGCCAAATCAAAATCCTGGTGGTTTTGGGGGGAGGGGTGGGGGAGGGGTGTGGGCCTTTACTAAGCCCTAAGGACCTTCTTTCCCTTGTTCAAAACCAACCAAACAATACCACTTTTTGGAATAAAATATCCTTATCAGTCTTCAAAGCTTCTTTCTCTGAACGGGAGAACCACATAACAAACCCGTGTGGAATGGCACATTCTGACTGACAGGGTCAGTTCAGTCCGGGCCTAGGGCAGGATTTCCAAACTGTGCTCTCAGGAATCCCACACAGTTCCCTCCCAGACTTCTCTGGAAACTCTCCCAGGCCACATCCTCTTTTCAAACACTGCTTTCGGGGACACTCACCGCAGTGTTTGTGTGTGCTGTGTAGCGTGAATGGCAAATACTGTACTACCTTTGTACTTCAAATGGCCGACTAAATAACCTATTCTTCAAGTCAAAGGTTGATAAGTCATATCATGTCATTATTCGAAATCCTGCAATGGCTTCCCATATGACTCAGAGGAAAAGCCAAAGTCCTTCTCTACGTGGTCTTCTCCCCCATTGCTCCCTGAGACCAGTTGTCTTGTTCAGGCTTTTGCGCGGGCTGTTTCTTCTGCTCCACCCTCTTCCCACAGTCACCCACACGCTTCCTCCCTCGCTGCCTTCCGGTACCTTCTCAAATGTCATCTAACTGCTGATGAGACTTTTTCTTTGACTATTCTATGAAAAATAGCAACTCACCTACCCACCCCACCTGTACCCCACTCCCTATATCCCTTATCTTGCTTTATTTTCTCAACCCTTGTCTCCATTGAAATGTTTTATTGCTTAAGCTCTGCCTATCCCCATCTAGAATGTAAAACTCCATGGGGACAGGGACTTTGATTTGTTCATTGCTATATCCCCAGCACCTGAACAGGGTCGGTGTTCAATAAATATTGTTGAATGAATGAATGAATAAATGAAAGATCTTAACACTTGTCATGTTTCCTCCTTTTAAAGTGGAAATTGCACTCAGTATTCAACAACGTGTTCTGAGATTTGTTTTTCCTTCCCCTTTAAAATTTCATTTTAAAAATATTTTTCTTTATAGGCTTTTAAAGATGATAGGCTCCTGGAGTGCTGTCATCAAGATGGCTACATTAGACATCCCCCAGAAAGTGTCCCCTCAGAAACAACCAATAAAAGGAAGAATCCTACTTGCTTGGAACTCTGGAGGACAACACAAACACTGAATTGAAGGGGAAAAGAAAACACAGCAAAAAGAAGGTCCTGGAATTCAAGGAAAAGCTTTCACAACACTAGGTGAATACGGGCTAAAGGAACAGATGCCTCAGAGTTAAACTCCAGTGATAACATACTAAAATATCAAAATGTTACAGGTTTCAACAACAATACTATGAAACCACGAAGAAACAGGAAGTGACAGCCCAAGCAAAGGACAAGATTAAAGCATTAGGAATCATCAGGGAGGAGGACCCAACCTGGGACATTCCAAAGACTTTTAAAAATGGTCCTAAATGGACTCAAAAAGCTAAAGGAAAACATGGACAAAGAACTAAAGGAAACAGGATGATAATAGATGAACACAAAGAGAATATCATTAGAGAGGTGGAAATTATAAAAGGAAACAAACAGAGCTGTAGACCATAGTAACAAATTAAAAATTCCCTAAAAGGGTTCAACAGCAAATTGGAGCTGGAAGAAGATTCAGTGAACTTGCAGATAAGACAATTGAAATCACACTGTCCGAGAAGCAGACGGAAGAGAGAATGAAGAAAAGTGAACAGCTTGAAAGGAAAGGACAGCAGACAACAGATGGAAGCCACTGGAAGAAATAAAGGTCTCCAGTGAGGGTAACGGCATAAGTAAATATAAATATCAGTACTATTGTATTTTTGGCTTGTAACTCTACCTTTTACTTCCTATAGGATCTCAAAGGCAAATGCATAAATATAATGACAAATCAGTGGTTTTAGATTTATAACGTATAAACATGTAATTTGTAACAAGAACTACATAAAGATGTGAGGCGTTACAGGATATTAGTTTGTGTGTCCTATTGTAGTTAATTTGGTACCAAGTGAATTCATGGAGTCAGAAACTAGAATATAGTCTGCCAGGGAATGGGGTGTGGATAGAAAAAGAGAAGTTAAGGCTTACAATGTGTGGGGTTCCTGTTTGGAGTGTTGGAAATCTTTTGGAGGTGGATGGTGTTTATGGTAGCCCAACAGTGTGAACACAATTAACAGCACTGAAATGTATTTCTGAATACGATTAAAAGGGGAAATGTTAGATTGTAGATACGGTAACAGAATAGAAATTTTAAAAAAATCCATAGAACTACACTGAACAATTGACCCTGAGTTAAACCACGGACTTAATTATAAAAATGTGCTATCATCAATTTAACAAATGTTCCACATCGATGCAAGGTGTTGGTGGTGGGGTGGTGTATGGGACTTCCTGTATTTTATGAATGATTATTCTGTAAACCCACACTTCTCTAATACAGAAAATATAAAATAAAAAATAAAAACCACCCCCTGAAGTAACCAATGTTAGCACCTGTTTTCCCTATGCTTATACAGATATACATACATGTAGGGCTGTCTTTTTTTGTTTATTTGTTTGTTTTTAGAATAGTTATGCCAGTATTAAATACAGTGCATCATGACTTGCAGCCACACATGGCAGTTACCCACACAGATTCTACAGTCAGACTGTCTGGATTCAACTTTACAAGTTCTCTGACCCAAATTACTTAATTTCTTAATATCTTGATGCCTGGCTTTTCCTGTGTAAAATGGAAATAACAATAGAGCCTTTTCCATAGAATTGCTGTGAGGATTAAATGACTTAATTAAAACAACTTAGAGTAATATACAGCATGTTATATGCATGCAAGTAAATTATCTATTTTTTCCCTACTTAATACATCTTGGATAGCCCTCCTAAACAATCCTATATATTTACTCACTCTATGAATACTTGCATAGTATCCTCTTATAGGGATATGCCATAATTTAATTCAATCTTTCCCTATTGCTTGGCATACAGAGTGGTTACAGTTTTTGCCACCATAGGTCCTTGTACAATTGTGTATTTTTTTTTAAGTTCGATATGTTAATTTAAGAAAAATCTAATAGTTCACAAGCAATCCAAACAGGTGCCAGGAGTTCACTCCAAACAATTAGCCACAATTGTTGCAGAAGTTTGGGCTCCGCAGAATCAATTTGGCCAGTGATTCCTGCGATGCTCTGTCAGCTGCAAATGGACGGCAGCAGCTGCCTGCACAAGTGACAATAAAGAGGCAGCTTCCGGAGCTCAGGTGTTCCATCTCGGAGAGCTACTCCGCTGGATTCCTTCACCATCTCAATCACAGCTTGTGATTCTAGGACATGTTCTGTGTTGAACGAATTCCAATGTTTTTTGTTTTTAAGGCAAGGAGAATCGAAATCCTGGCTGCTCACGTGAAGAGGGCATGGCTCATGCTGGGGTTGGCGAGGTCGTCCAATTGGAAGCGGAGTCTGCTGGAGTCAGCAAAATCTGCAATCGCCTTTTCCCCTACAGCGCGCATGTGTTTGAGGAGTGCAAGGTGTTCCCGGTCACAGTCTTCAGACTGAAAATGGAGGTTCCGGGTAACATGAGCCAGGGGTGACGGGCCTTGTAGTGGTATATTGTTGAGGATAAAATCCCCAAAGTGAGATTGGTAGGACAAAAGATCTGTATTTATTTAATTTTAATGAAATTACCAAAGTACTTTTGAAACTATTAGAGTAATCCAAACTTCCACAAATAATATATATTTGTTCCTTTTTCTGCATCCTTACCAGAAATGGATACTGTGACAGTTTTAAAGTTTTGCCAAGTGATGACCAAAAAAGGGGGGTGGGGGGGGGGATAGGGTGGGGGAAATCTCCTTTTTATTCTAATTTGGATTTCCAACTAGTAATGACACCATTTCTTCATATGTATATTGGCCATTTTCCTTTCCTTTCCTACAAAATGCCTATTCATCTTCTTTGACTATTGGTCAATAGGATTGTTAGTCTTTTTCTTATCAATTAGTATAATAGAGACAAAAGAACACTGTTGATTGTATGTGTTGCAAAATATTTTCCCCAGTCTCTCATGTTTGTTTTGGGACTTTGTGATATTTTTTACATCTATTTATTTTGCATTTTAATACAGTCAAGCATGTCTGTATTTTCTTTATGGTTTTCTAGTCTTTATAAAGAAATCTTTCCTTAGTATCATATAATAGAAATATCCTCCTAAAATTTCATGTTTATTATTTTATTTATAATATTTAAGATCTTCAATCCACATAAAATAATTTGTGTATGTATATGAGCAGAATTATAACTTCTTGTAGATGGATGGATAATTCAGTCAGCACCATTTATTAAATAAACCATCCTTTCCCCACTGAATATCACATTTACTATATTTACTAAGTTCTCAAATATGTTTAAATCAAGCTCTGAGCTTTCTATTCTTCCTATCAATTTGTCTAGTCCTGTGCCTAAAACAGTCTATATTAAGTCATTTACATTATGTTTTAAATAACTGGTAAGGTAAGCCCTTCTTAACACTTAATCTTCCATCTTAATGCTAAAATAATTTTGCCCAGGTTTTAAAAGTTTGTTGGAATTCAAGTCAGAATAGCACTACATTGATCTTCTTTATTTGGGGAAAGTGGACATTTTTCTGATATTGAGTCTTCCTCCCACCCGGAATATACTGGTGTATCTCAATTTGTGTAGATCTTAATTTGTTTCCTTCAGAGAGATTTTACGATATTTCTTATAGGTCCTATACCTTCCTTTAAAAATGTATTCCTAAGAATTTTGTAGTTTTGTCACGATTTTAAATTGAATACTTTTTTTCCATCCCTTCTCTGATTATTGGCAGACTCCAGATTCTTTATTTCCTCATGCCAGGTAGAAGAAAGACTTCATTTCCAGCATTGTCAAGTTATCACCAACATTCTTTTTTTCTTTTTAGATTTGCCATTATTCTTGTTTTGAAATTTTGCAGTAAGTTTGAAAAGCTACTTCTGTTTTATATCCATTATAACTCATCAGATTTTCTGTTGCCAGAAAGGTTAATATGGTGCTTAGTTTTCAGCTGTGAACTCAAAAGCTTCTTTACAAATAGTTATGAGAAGAAACTCCATGTATGTGGTATTTGAAGTGGGATGCAGGATTACTTTACATTCACACCGTGTGGTTGAAAAGATCAGTAATGTGACCAGCACCTGCCACCTTGACTTAGAGCACCCTCCGATTAAAGCACCATGACCTGGTTGCAGCATGAACAGGTGGGGAGGTAGGGAGATCCGGCATGAGGAAGCCACCAGCTGCAAGGCTGACTCTGAAGGTGTGGGGAGGTGGAGGAGGCCCAGAGAGAGTTTCGCACTGCCTCAGTCATGATTTAGTCAACTGTCGAAGCTGGAGAGTCTAAGGGAAACTGCAGCAGGAAATCAGAAGTGATTCTCAGGTCAGGATGACCTTAGGGATTGGCCAGGAAACTTCTCCAAAGACAGTGGGGGCAATCAACTGAGCTGGACTTCAGGTAGGTCTCCAGTCCTAAGAAGGACCAGAGCACTAACTTAAGAACCAGTGCTGATGCAAAAAGCCAGTGCCACCAATAGAGACAACACAAGTGCTTATCTGTCATATCTGATGACACTAAGTGGTGGTCTGGGAGTAACCCTTAAGCTCTGCAGTCACCATTCTGTTGCTAGATCTGAGTCTGACCTCTTAGTTCCTTTACCTCTCCTCCTTCAATTTTTGCATTTTTGCCCTCTCTCAGACCCTTGATGTCCACTCTTCCCTCCTTTCCCAGCTTCAGTTCCACAGGCAATCATTATGATCATCGCTACCATATTTACTTGATTCCCTCTTTTCCCTCTGACTTCACTGTGCTCATTTGGTAAAAGCACAACTCTGGTCCAGCTGGATAGTTTCTGTTTGCTATTCCAGATTCATTCTCCAACCTTCTTCACTCTGCTCTGTGTCCTAGGAAGCTGACTCTTACAGCTGCATCAACAGGGTTCCCAAACCCTTTAAAGACCAGCTGTGCTCAGCCCATGAGAGGTACTGGCAGGAGAGCAGATGGGTGAAATAGAGGTAGGCTGCAGTTAAACAGTGGCTGAGTTATTCTAAGGCCACAGCTCCAGTTACCAAGCCCTTCTCCTACAGCTGCATCTCTCGCAGGATTCTGATAACCACACTTACCTCTCACCCTTTCAGCCTTGGAGTAGTAATGGCTCCCTGCTGCTGCTAGCCCTGCGGTGCTTCCCATCTCTTATTTGTTCCCTTAACATGCTCCACACCTTTGCAAATGGTTCCGTCATTAAAATTTCCTCAATTAAGTCCTCTTGAGGGTACCTTATCTTTCCTCCCTGGGTTAAATCCAATTCTGAGCCTACTTTGTGCCTGCATCTGTGTAGCTAAATGTGACTGCAGGAAAACCACAACCTTGCTGACAAGTTGCACTTTGAATATGTAACCAGGAAACTCAACAAGGCCCTTACAGCCTACAGGCAATCATACATGTATACCAAGTTCTTTCATTCTCCCATTCGAATATTTCACACCTTCTCCTCAAACCTTAAAACCTCACCCTCATCTTCACTATCAACTTATGACTTCACTTCCTTCTACTCTGAGAAAATGGAAGCAATCGGAAGAGAACCTCTCCAAACTCCCGCCATCACAGGTACCTACCATCTAGCATCATTTTGCACACATTCGGCTTCCCTGCCTATTAACATAGATAAACTACCTGTGCTGGAGATAAGGCCATTCTTTGTATTTGTGGACTAGACCCCAACCCCTCTCATCTAATCGAGGATATTGATCAAGCAATTTTTCTTTGTCTCTGCCCTAACATCAATCCTTCTCTCTCTATTGGACCATTTTCATCAGTATACAGGCATGTTTATATTTCTCCCATTTTAAAACAACAATAACAACATCTCTCTTAACTCCTTATCAGCTACATTTCCTTTGCATTTGTGGTAAGACGCCTAGAAAGAAATGTCTATCTATTAACTGTCTTCAGTTGTTTTCCTTCTGTTCCATTTAAACCCACTCTAATTAGGTTTTACTCCCACCACTCCACTAAAACTGGTTTGTCAGGGTTACCAATGGCACCCATGTTGCTAGTTATAATGGTCAGTCCTCAGTCCTTGACCTGTCAGCAGCTTATGATGCACTTGATCGCTCCCTCTTCTTTAATGCTCCTGCCGCACACCACATTCTCCTGGTTTTCATCCTCCTTCATTGGTTGCTTCTTCTCAGTTTCTTTTGCTTTTTGCTCTCTTAACTCATCCTCTGAATGCTGGAGTGCCCAGGGGCTCAGACTTTGACTGTCTTCTTTATCTGCATCTTATAACCTCAAGCAGCCCTGTGCCATTAAATAAAATCTATATGCTGATGACTCCTACATTTATATGTCTCTTGAACTCCAGGCTCATACACTCAACCGCCTACTCAACCTGGGTATCTGACAACATTTGGAAAGCAAACCTCTTGATTCCCCATGTTCCCCAAAACTTTCTCTGTCCACAGCCTTCCCTATCTCAGTTGATGTCAATTCCAACTCTTTGAGTCACTCAGAATAAAAAAAAGTTGTAATTATTCTTGATTTTCCCCACCACTACCTCTGATTTCATCTCCTAGTCTATTCCTTGTTCAATCTGCTCCAGCTACATTGACCTCCTGGCTGTTCCTTGAATATACAAGGTACACCCCTGCATTAAGATCTTTGCTCTAGTTCGTCCTTTTGGCTCAAATGCTCTTCCCCCAAACATCCTCTTGGCTAACTCCCTCCCTTCCTTTAAGCCTTTGTTCAGTTCTCACTTTCTCAAAAGGGCTTACCCTGACCATCCTATGTAATGCCATAACTTACATGCACACATTCCCTGCTTTACTTTTCCATTTTCCCATAGCACTTGCCACCTTAATTATATTTATTTTTATTGTCTGACTCCCCTGCTAGAAAGTAAGCTCTACAAAGAAAGGGATCTTTCTGTTTTGTTCACTGTTTTAGTTTCTTAATTGCTAAAGTAGATACCATGCAATGGGTTGGCTTAAATGATGGAAATTTATTGGCTTAGGGTTTTGAGTCTAGGAGAGGTCCAAATCAAGGTGTCATCAAGGCAATGCTTTCTTCCTGAAGACTGGCATTCTGGGGCTGGCTGCTGGCGATCCTTAGTCTTGGCTTTTCTGTCACATGACAATAAACATAGCACCCTCCCCCTTCTCTTCCAGGTTCTGTTGATTTTCACCTTCTGGCTACTCCCTCTGTGTTTCTCTGAATCTGTCTGAATTTCATTCTGCTTACAAAGGACTCCAGTAATAGGATTAAGACCCATCCCGATTGAGTCTTAACTCAAGTAACCTCATCAAAAGGACCTACTTACAATGGGTTCCCACCCACAAGAATGGATTAAGTATAAGGACATGTTTTTCCAGGGTGCATAGCTCCAAACCACCACATTCACTGATATAGTCCTAGTACTTAGCACAGTGCATGGCACTAAGTAAGCACTCAAATATCTGTAGTTGAATGAATGGTAACTGGCTTAATATTAAACCCTACTAGTTTGGCAGTGGAATCTAAGCCTGTTTGCATCATTCTTGTCTCAGACAAAATGAGATCAGAAACTGGGCCGGGACAGAGCTTGTAGGTGGGGCCTACATTGACAGACCCAGAATAAGAGGGTATAGGAAAGGTAGAGGCAGGTGCAAGGACAGGGAGAAAACCTAGCAGCTTCCACCAACCCTGGAGCAGTGTAAGTCTCAGCTAACAGAATACTTGTCAATGCTAGTTTTAGTTTGGAGTGTTCTACATCGTCCAGATGTGAAGAAAATAAAAAGGGCCAAGGTTTCATTCATGTACATAATTAAAGAAAGCCTTTGCTAATGAAGAAATAAACATCTCAGCATATAATTGTGGAATACATTTGTGAGTCCAGAAATTATAGCGGTGTCTGTGTGCATATGTGTAGAGTGTTGTTTCTTGCTCTCCACCTTGTGCCAACTGACTTCAGTTTATATAATCCAAAGAGAGTGAGACAATACACAGACCAAAGATGGGTTTCAAAAGATGCAGACCAAAGATGGGTTCCAAAGATTCTCTATTCAGGTTTGTCTGCCCAATTTTTCATGAGGTTTCTCTCCCTGAAGAAATCAAACTACTACACTAACATCTACAGACATTAATCTGTTCTAATATAGCTCAATGTTTTTCAAAGTATGGTCTGTGGATTACCTGAATCAGAATACTTGGGTGTCTCTTAAAAATGTAGATTCCTGGGTTCTCCCTAAACCTGTTAAATCATGCGGTGGAGCCCAGGAATATGCATACTGTACAAGTTCCCTGGACCAGTCTGGTACATTCTAAAGTTTGAGAACCAGGGTTACAGATGAGCAGACTTGCTTTGCCCTAGCTTGTTTATGCTATTTCATCCTTTGTGTCTCATCCTTTTTATTTCACATTTTAAAAGTATTAAAAGACTTTTTTTCTGAAAATAATCCATGTTTGAGATTAATTGGGAAGTTATAGATGAAATGTACATGATTTAACAATTCCTGTGACCCGTTTATTCTGCGTTACCTACTTTTAGGTGGGGGGTAGAGAGCACCAATCCATGTCCTGACCAGGTATATGAATTGCCCCTTTCTCCCAGTTAGGCCTTCTTGAGCTTTTAAACTCCCTTGTCCCCAACTCCAGACCAATAATTCCTTCGAATTTAAGGACTGTCTCCTGGAGAAAGCAAACAGTTTCATACCTAAAATAGGAATGTAGCAGAATTTGAGGCTAAAATAGCCCCTTCAAATATCAGTTAGTCTAAGACCAATTTTCCCTAGGCAGCTCTCATTTGTAACATCATCCATTGTTTAGAACAATGCATTCGTCCCTGTGGTCCTCCTTGGCTAGGATTCCATCGCAGGCCAGTCTGGGGCTGGGCAGCAGGTACAAGGTCATACGTGTCTGAGAAGGTTTCCCAAAAGGTTATAATTCAAATTAGATTGATTTTAGCAAATAATAGGAGGATCTTAAGACCTTCCAAAATATTTCTTAGAGGGAAATTTAATAGAGGATATTTAGCTAATAAAATTCTTATCCTTCCAACTTCCCTCTAAAATAAAATGAATCTGTTTTCATCAAAAGGGCCTTCAAGGCCATCTCTCTTTGCCCAGTTCACCTCTTACCATTTCAGCTGAAGATAATTCATTCAGCAGATACTGGGATAATTCCAAAGGAGCCCTTCTTTGATGGTGGGTTACCTCACTTTCCAGATGACACCCCAACTACCCTTGACAAGCAAGTAGAATCCTAAAACCCTTTAAGAGAACAGGAAACTTGCAACATGCCCTGTCTCTTCAGAACCTAATTGATTTTAGAAAGAAGAAATCTCTTTATCGTCACTTTAGGAGGGTATGCTGAAATGTTTGTCATTTTGAAACTCCTATTTATCTTGTATTGTTAAATTTTAGTTTTGAGTTCTCAAAATGATACGGTGAAAATGACTACTGTTCTAATTTCCCCAACTTTGGGAAGAAAATACTTTGTAAACTATTAAATTTAGGACTTCATAACACTATTTGCTACAGAGAGGAATTTGGTAAGGAGGGTCCATTTTATACGGCCAAGTGGGTGAAGGGAAGCATTAATTGACAAATGAGGGCATCCCACGAAGCAGTTTCACCAAATGCTGGTGCTACAGCCCTGCCTCCTAGCAAAGCCTTAGAAGGAGCTGGGCATTAGGTGAGAAACACAACTTACATCTGCCCAAGATGGAATCCAACATGCCCTGCCTTTCAGTGAACTGGCTTGGGCCTCCCTTTCAGAGAGTGACTGAAAGTGACTGGGGTAGCAGCACAGCTCCATTCTTGGGGTAGAGAAGTGGCCTGTCAGGCTGCCACCACCAGGTGAGTGTTTGGGAAGGGGCTGTCCTTTTTGAAGCAAGTTGGAGTCCTAGGCCTAGCAGAGGTCCCTGCATTCAGCTCTACAAGCACAGAATTCTGGGTTTGATCTGTAGTGAACTAGACGGTTATGTGTGTGTGTGTGTGTGTGTGTGTGTGTGTGTGAGAGAGAGAGTGTGTGTGAATGTGTTTGTAATGACTGTTCTTCTCCACCAGGATTCTCTATACAACCCAGGGGAAAATGGCATGCCTAGAAGAAAGTATAAAGAGATGGGAATGTGGCTTGGAACTCAAACTGACCACGTCCGGAATCCTCCTTCTGCTACTTGCAAGCTAAGTAACTTTGGGCTGGTTTCCTTAATCTTTTTCAGTCTCCGTTTTCTCAACTATAAAATAGGAATAATACTAGCCATCCCACTGAGTGAGTGTGAGGGATAAATGAGATAGCTTATTGTAAATTGCTTTAGTGTGGTGTCTGTCACAAGGTAAGTCTTCATGAAGATCACCCAATCTCACTATGGTGATTGTGTCTGCAGGTCCGTGTGCAAAGTTTCCTTTGAGCTCATGGCAGAAACTGGTGAGAAAACTCTACTCACCAAGTACAAAATCACTGTTTAGACCAGAGTTGGCGCCGGTATGAAAGCTAAAAGAATTTTGTACTTAGAGACTTCAAATGCAATCCTAGCTCTTCTGAATTCCCACAGGGGCGCCTCAAGGTAGAGTTGTCACAGAGAGTTTGTGAATAGACTCTTGTATAAAAGCCCAACACACTGCATGCTTTTAAAAGGAGTTGTTTTCACAAGGGTAATTACCAGAGACTGATGCAGTCAAGAGTGAAAGCCGGGTAGTCTCGTCGGGAAAGCGTGCCCACAGCAG
Source organism: Choloepus didactylus (assembly GCF_015220235.1). NCBI lineage: Eukaryota > Metazoa > Chordata > Mammalia > Pilosa > Megalonychidae > Choloepus > Choloepus didactylus. The sequence goes on from NC_051314.1 coordinate 90,433,530, forward strand.
AGCCACTTGGCAGAGGGTGGAGAACTTAATGCTGTGACATCAGATTTGTGTGGCCACAGAGCTACAGAAGGAGGACCAACAGGGTGAAAAATCATCAGTGCAAACTAATGCCAGTGGAAGTTTAAGAACGCCAGGCTTCAGGAAGGATAAAAAATCACATATGCTGTGGGACAGCTGATTTCTTCAGTGACTGAGGTCATTGCCAGATTCAGTCATCTTCCATAGTAATATATTACCTCTATTAATTTGCAGATTCTGGGGTGAGATGATATGAAAAGTGCTAGATGCTGTGCAAATGGCCACTATCCGTAACTAGAAATTATGTATATTGTAATTAGTTTGCTGCCACCAAAACTGCAAGCCTTGACACGTCAATCTTGTTCTTCATGGCATTAGATGCTTGAGCAGCTTTATTTGGTTTTATTTATTATTTTTTTTAACTGTCTTTGATTGTGGCCCAGTAAACCTTGGAGAGAAGCTGTTCCTTGCCTGCCACTCACTCCCGTCCTGCTCCATTTAGCCTGTTAAACAAGTTGTTGAGCAGTAGGAGCAGAAATGTTGCAACTTAACTTACCTTCAGTTAACCTTTTCTTAACAGGGCAGTTAGTTTGCATATTTCCAGTCCTGACAAAAGAGAAATGTGATTTTGGCACTCAGGAACATGTCATAGAAGATTGTGGTTCATTTATCTGATTCTGGCTTC